>NC_134273.1:25436248-25784424 GCF_031893055.1 Leptodactylus fuscus | reverse complement strand
ACATGGCCCTAAAGCTCTGAAGCGGGGTTCTTAAAGGGGTTGTACGGACGTATTTACCTATCCTTGTCTAATCCCAGTACCTTATTTCTTTATCAGAAGTGGAGAAGCTCACATGACCAGTGAGACCAATCAGTGGCCATAGGGGTCTCCGATAAGCGACATATATGAGTGACGTCACCAAGCCTACTCCGACGAATGCTGTTGTCACAGGGCAAGGTGGCCAGTACTGAACAAGGAAAGTGCTGGCAATAAATGAATATGTCTTTTTTATTTACACTCATCTTGGCCACTCCTGAGTTTCCCCTAAATCCTGGACAAACCTTTAAGGCTATGTGGTGAGGTGCAGAGACTGTAACTGCAATGATACAGTTTCTATAGGCAAATCTAGGGAACCTATGCCAAGGAGGAGTTGCAAAGATCAATAGATACGATGCAATCTGCTGGGGGCACATTGCTCTAATCCAATGTAAGGGAATTGCTAGAAGAGCAATTCCCTAGTAGCTGTTGGTTAACCCTGGGAAGAAGGGCATGACGAGACAGTGAGCCCTAAGCTGAACCCATGCCTGTCCCTGCTTACTTGCCTCACTGCTCTAGACGACAGAGGACAACTGGGCGGCAGTCCCTTCTTATTATATAAGGGATGACACAGAACTCAGACAAGACAGAGGAGCAGAGGGAAACCAATTTGAAAGAGAGATGGGTGTGGTGGAAAATCAGTTACAGAGGTGAGGAAATAGAACAGTGTTCAGACAGTACAAGAAGAAACTAACGCAAGGAATTATAGCTGGACACTCCTGATGCTCCCGGAGGATAGCGTTGAAGCCTGAACGGGCAAGGATGTTACTACCAAAAGACAACAAATACAATTCCCATACACTGTACCAATGTATATCCATTCCTTTGTATGGTTTTACACTGTTTACCAATAAGTATTTGGACCCCTGTGGTAGAATAGAAAAACAACATTTATTCATATACAATAGTTGGTAGATCCCAGCAGATGCTTCCTTATGGAGGGTATTGATCATCACAATACTCCCGGATGCCTGGTGACACTCCTGGTGTATGTAAGCCATCGGTTGGGGGCGGTTTCTCTGGCCAGCACTCGTCGGTCTCTATCTGCCAGTTTCGGGGGTCTGCTGCCTCTGTCAGCACATTTCGACAACCACTGTTTACCTTCCACTTCGTAATCACATAGGCCACTGTTGATTTTTGGTAAATCAGTTCGCTTGCTATGTCCCTTAATGATCGACCATTTCTGTGGGACCCCACAATTACCCCTTTCTCAAAACTGGACAACTCTGCACTTTGTAGAATCTTGCAATGCTGTTTCCTATTTAATGGTGGAAGGCGTGACGCACATCATGACCGCAGATATCTTTATTTGCATGGGTGTCCAAATACTAATTGGTAGACAGTGTATTACTATGCTACTATGCTAATTTTAGTCAAGTACCGTGAATTCAGGTCAGGTTTCCAGGTCCACCAAATATTATTTATACTGGCCATCTTACCTGAGAAGACCACTCCTTTAGAAGAGGTTGCCAACTCTAAGAGGTTTCACTGTACTGTGTATAAAATTGTAATGTAATGTACAGTATACCTAGTGGCCAAAATTGTGGACACAGTGCAATTTTTTCATTGAATTTTAGAAAAAAATGGCTTAAAACACAATAAAATGTGATATAAAATTTGAAATAAAATGTTTTTTGAAAACAATTAGTAAAATTTAACAAAGAGAAACAATTCTAATGCAAATTTGATATTAAAAATTAAAAAATTTCATACTAAATATATATTTAAACAGTTTTGATGAGCACTATACATTGAAGAAGATTTGGTTAGTAGCGTGTTGGATAACTCTTGGCTTTAATTACAGCTTTGCATCTTCTAGGTATTGATTCCACCAGATTTTCTAATCCTTCCTTACTTATATTGTGGAACCAAGAATTAATTTTTTTGGCCACGATCCGCTTCAACCTCGACCACAGATTCTCTATGGGGTTAAGATCTGGGCTGTTTCCAGGCCAAGACAGCAGTTCGACATTATTTTCACCAAACCACTTCTTGCATAGTTTCACAGTGTGGCATGGCGCTCCATCCTGCTTAAAAAAGTATAAGGGCCCCTTCACACGGTGCACGCGCACCGCTCAATTAGACCCGTACACGCGAGCGCTTCAAAACACATCCCATTCACTTCAATGGGAGCGCACGTAAAGCCGGCTTCACGCGTGCTCCCATTGAAGTGAATGGGATATGTTTTGAAGCGCTCACGTGTACGGGTCTAAATGAGCGGTGCGCTTACGCCATGTGAAGGGGCCCTAACTGTTATCTGAGCCAAGTAAGTCTCGAGCCGATGGCAGCATTTTAGGCTTCGGAATGTCCTGAATGTATCGTGCTCCATTAATTGTTCCATCGATGACCTGAATTCAGCCCACACCATTCCAAGACATGCATCCCCATACCATGACACTCAGAGGATGCTTCATTGTTGGAATTAAGCACTCAGGATTGTAATCCTCCCCCTTTCACCTTCATACATAACGCACATCATCACAACAAAATTTTGACATTTTTGTTTCGTCACTCCACAGAACTCTTTTCCAGTCCTCAATCGTCCAATTAAGGTGTTCCTTTGCCCATGCAAGCCTTTTCCATCTTGGAACCTCATTAAGTAGTGGTTGTTTCCGAGGAATTCTAGCCCTAAGGCCACAGCATCCACAAGACTCCGGCGAACTGTTCGATCGGACAAAGAAACACCTGCATTGGACAGAACATTTTTGATTTCGCTGGAGGTAGATTTTCTGTTCTGAAGAGCCAGTCAAATAATTCTTCTGCCTGTTGTTGCTGATGTTATTTTTCTTCTTCCTTTCCCTGATTGATTTTCAATAGTTCCAGTTACTTCAAAGCGCTTGCGCAGCTTTCGGACTCCGGATGCCGTGACGCCTTCGCCTATCTTGACGGCTACTTGTTGGAAATTGTAGCCTTCTTTTCTTAAAGTTATAGCAGTAACACACTTTTTTGGTGACCAATCGACTCTTTTCATGTGAGTGAGCGTTTTATGCTCTCTGCAGCGAAACCATTTTTTTTAATCAGATACAGTGTCGGACGTGCAGTACTCTGTGTCCGGTTTTAAAAAAACGCTCACCGGCGCTCACGGCCGGACTCAGCATGACAGCTTTCCGTCTTCTGCATGCATAAGATGGAAACCTGATAATGGAGACCCAAACGCTGGTGTGAACCCAGCGTAACTCGAGATATTTTCTATTTAGTATATATGAAACTGAATGCCAAGACATGTTGCTTATCACGCAACTTTCTCAGAAACAGATATGACTAAGAAATAAGAGTAGACAACAACTAAAGTATTAGTCACAGCTCATAATTTAGATATTTTTAGATTCCATAAGATAGAATAATAACCACAGAAAAACTGATAAGTTTCTCCTGGGATTTCAGATTTTGCAATCGCAACTAGATCTTATCCTTAGGGACCTTCATGTTATGTAGAGCTATCTAGGTTTCATTGATGGCTCAGTGGGTGGTATATGCAACATAATAAGAGTCTCCCGGTAGAGTAGATCTTACAAAACTGAAAAGCTACCTGAGTTTCATCGAAAGTTGAAAGATCTGCAGGGTCTTGGGAGAACTGTTCTATAGCTGTCTAATAGTGATGTTGTATTCAATTGTATCCTGCTACTAGCTCTGCTATAGTATATATATATATATATATATATATATATATATATATATATAGTGAGAAGGTGACAGGCAGAGTGCTGGAGTCCAGATATATCAGCCCCAGGTTTCTGTCCTCTGTGTTGTCCAGGGCGGATCTGGAGTAGGCCTCAACCCAGGTGTAAATGTTTGGCTCATTACTGGGCCAGAAAAAGGCTGTGCAGTGGAGTGCGGTTCCATGAGATAAGATAAGATAATCCTTTAATAGTCCCGCAGTGGGGAAATTTCAGTAGTTACAGCAGCATAGTAATACAGATACAGGATAATAAAAAACTCATATATTACAGAAGTAGTCACACATATACTGAGAAAAAGAAGATATACTAGGAGTCCGTAGTAGCCAAGTAAGAGATGAAAGAAGGTAGACTTCAGGGTCACTTAGTTCTCTGTGTGGAGTGATCTTCGCTTTGTCTGATGTAGATTATGTAGCCTGATTGCAGTTGGGTGGAAGAATCTCTGATAGCTCCTTCTCACACTTGGGGTGAAGCAGTCGGTCACTTACAGTACTGCCAAGTGCCGTCAAGGTCTCATACATGGAAGGAGGTGTGTGGTTCTGTCCTGTAACCTTGAGTCCGCTGAGACTATATTGTGCCTGTTTTGTGCTATGCCTAGTAGTAAGCCACACGTATAGTTCGGTTATCTGCTCTGTTTAGTTAGTCACTCAGACGAGCAGGATTTTATTTTGTTTTTGTCTGAAGTTAAGGCTGTATTATGTTTTTCTCATTTTGTGCCTGATGTCAAGGTTTATTTATTTTCCAGTTTTTTTTCTTAATAAACTAGTTTGCTGCATATTTTGCGTCCTTGTTTTGGCTGTTTGGGTCCGCACCACTGCTTTTACTGAGCTAACTTTCCCCACAATATATGTACTAGTATATACTGGACTCTAAATACAAGTTATGATGCAGCTACAAGTTTATTTAGGTATAGGGGAATGTATTTTAAAAAATTATGATCTATACTTTTTGATAAAAACACTGATCACTGTTAAAGGGGTTACCCTATTACAACAAACCATTCTCTAAATAAGGACCATTGATGGTCAGCTGATTCTCACAAATCTATCAGATCAATCTTCCAGTGGTCAGCTGTATTTGCTGGAGCGGCCACACATATGGCAAAAGTAAGTAGCCCCTATTTCAATGAACTGAATCCTCTGGGGGGGGGGGGGGGACATTCGGACTAATAAAGTAGGTTCTGCAGTAGAGGTCCACTTTAGGGCAACTCCATTATTTCATTGCTTTGACATATCTGATAGAGCATGACATCCTTCATGGTTAGAATCTGGGATCGGGCAAATATTTGACAAATGGACTTAGAAAATAAGGACATTTATGCCATGTCCCCTTTTTAAAATAAATCTGCATTACATTATAGTCTATGGGGTCCACAGGTTTCCTAAGGTAACTGCGTGTTTAGGTGGATAGATTTCCATTCAGAGGGTCCCCAAGTGGACTCTCCGAATGGAAACCCGAACGCAGTGTTTTATGATGATGATTGTTATAGTGAATATGTGAAGCCTCGGCATAGTACAGAACAAGACATCCAGGACAAGCGAAGATCCATTTTGCATTATTTTGTAGACATATTTTCTCCCGTGGATCTGTCTCATTTACGTTTGCTGTTGTCACATGTGGCCTGCTTGGCACAGATAGACTCAATTGGTATTCATTGCTCTAAATCTCCTCTCTCTCGGCTGGCTATTACATTCACACACACAGGCATTCATCCAAGACAAATTGTTCAGTTATTATTATTACAAGTTAAGAAAGGACCTGATATCGCAACACTAATGTGAGATGAGCGGCCCGACTGCAGTCACTGGTGTCATGTGTGAAATGAAGCAATTTTATAATCCCGTCGCGTATTGTGGATATGTGACAACTACAGGACCAGAGATTGCAAAAAATATTGAAATTTACGGCATGAAATCTCCAGAAATTTTTCTTCAATTGATTCAAAAGTAGAGAACGCACTCAAAGGAGAGACCCGTAATTTACTTCTGTAATATTATTTATGGGCTGTCATATTTATGGTCTGCATCTGTAGTTGTGCTCATCCTGTGACGGATGTGAGCAATGGATATTAAATAAAGGTAGTGTTAACCCAAAAGTAAGGCTCTGTTCACATAGCATTTGTAAACTACTGGTATGTTTTGCCTACACTATAGTGTCCATGTGATATATTGCACAGTATGTACACTGGACCTAGGGTTGAGCGATCGGGATCGGAAAAGATCGAATACCGATCAGCGATCGAGTAAATTTCACGATCACGATCAGAATTCCGATCCCGATCTTTTCCGGAGGGATTGAGGTCAGAGGTTATCTCAAGATCGGCTCAACCCTATTCATGTATATATCATTAACAGGGTGGAGCGATCGGGATCGGGAAAGATCGGAGCAAATATCATGATCATGATCAGGATTGGCTGGAAAATGATCAGAAATTGGATTTTAAAATCGATTCTGAAATCTCAAGATTGGCTCAACCCCAACTGGACCCGTATCCAGTATGCCTGATCCTTGTTTTTCCTAGCCTGTTTGGGAGAGTCAGGACACCTCCTTGCATACTAGATGTTGGCTGGTCCCATCACAATCGTCAGTGTTGGTCAACACTCATTGAATCTCAACATAGGTACGGCATAAAACCAGCAAATTCCTACTAAAATAGTACTTCTCAATCTAAGTCCTATAATAGCATTTTGTGGTAATCCTCATCCAGACACCTAATATCTAGAAATAACCTTTGTATATTCCATCATTTATGTGACTGCAAAGGGTCAATCAGATGAAAATGAGCGTTTGGAGCAATTATTTAGAATCAGCCATGATAGATTATTATTAACCCCACGTATCTCATCTTCCCTGGTGTTCACACAAGGTATATATTATAGCACACTGTTACAGTAAAGTTCATACAGTGCTTTAATCCGTAGGCAAAGCAATGAGAGTTGTGTTTGCTGGAAAAGAAGAGCTGATCTCCGGAGGGAAGAAGAGCTGGTAGGTGATGTCAGAATATTCATGTCCCGCAATGACTGATTTGCAGATGTGAGGCAGGAGCAGGCATCTCGTGAGACTTGAACATTGTCATTTCCAGTAGGCTGGCTGCAGTGCTAGCTCCAAATGGCAAATTGTTCTCTTGGCAGCAGCTGAGCAGTGGCAGACAAAGCCTAAGAGACAGTCCATTAACATGAGCATTTCCTAAGCAGTGCCCTGTCACACAAATGGGTGTTCTCCAGCAGTACCTACTTACATTGTGCTTGAAGATTCGGCAGGACTTCTTAGTGCATGTTCTTCTGTTCTTCTTTACATCTAGTGTCTTGTTACAGCTCAAGCCACTTACTTCCAAAGTGTTTCAAGAAAGCTAGTTATAAGATATGCCTAGAGACAGAGATAGATGTGATCTTTTATCAGCCTCCAATGTAGATTCCGTTATATATACAGTATATTGGTAACAGTAGGATCTGTCAGGTGGCGTTGGGGTCCATAATCTAGAAGATCTGGTTCTCCATCATTTTTGATTTCCTGTTCCTATGATGTGACAATGGAGCTATGAACAGAGCGTTATAGGGAGTCTGTCACAAGAACTAGCCTCACAGCCTGTCACTAGAACCCAGCATATCAACCCAGCCTAGCAGATAGATAGGTTAGGGTCACTAGAATCCAACATATTAACCCAGCCTAGCAGATAGATAGGTTAGGGTCAGCAGAACCCAGCATATCAACCCAGCCTAGCAGATAGATAGGTTACTGTCACCAGACCCAGCATATCACCCCAGCCCTGCAGATAGATAGGTTAGGGTCAACAGAACCCAGCATATCAACCCAGCCTAGCAGATAGATAGGTTACTGTCACCAGACCCAGCATATCACCCCAGCCCTGCAGATAGATAGGTTAGGGTCAACAGAACCCAGCATATCAACCCAGCCTAGCAGATAGATAGGTTAGGGTCATCAGGACCCAGCATATCAACTCAGCTTCGCAGATAGATAGGTTAGGGTCACCAGAACCAGCATATCAACCCAGCCTCACAGTTATATAGATTAGGGTTACCAAAACCCAGCATATGAAGCCAGCTTTGCAGATAGACAGGTTAGGGTCTCCAGAACCCAGCATATGAAGCCAGCTTGCTTCACAGATAGATAGGTTAGGGTCTCCAGAACCCAGAATATCAACCCATCCCTGCAATTAGATAGGTTAGGGTCACCAGAACCAGCATATCACCCCAGTCCCGCATAAAGATAGGTTTGGGTCACCAGAACCAGCATATGAAGCCAGCTTTGCAGATAGATAGATTATGGTCACCAGCCTCACTGGCAGCTAGCTGAAGTCTATGGTCATATCGACGTATATGGAAACAAGTGAACAGGTATCATGTTTTTCTTTATCAGTTTCATCCATTAACATAGAAACCTATAGCTGAGAGACGCTGAATATTTTGCCCATTCATTTATTGTATACGGTTCTATTTCCATAGCGCATTATCCCAGCCCAATTACCCCGCCATTGCTTTTAGAGATCACTGACACTGTTCTGTACATCCCAGTGCGCTGACACAGCTTGTACTCCAGAGTTGGCGCACTTCAGTATTTTCTCCCTCCCCGCAGGGCCCTGTCACACTGAGTCCTTCCTCCCCACCGTGCAAACTATTTTCTGTTATTCTCAATTACAGAGGGCTATTAATAGAAGGGATCAGAGTCTTGCCGTACATTTCACATGTACAATTAATATTTCCTTAATTTTGGAGGCTTAAATAAAGTAATGATTGATGCCTTTAATAGGTGGATAATGTCATTTGGAAACCCAATTAAATTAGGATATTTACTGGAAAGCAATTCCGTGTGCGTTGTGTGGAACGGAGCGTTGAAAAGTGCGCTATCTGCGTATGGCTCCATCTCCTAAATATGTAATTAGTCAGGTCATCAATTAGTACCAGCAATTATTCTGTTGCTTTCAAGTAAACCTGACAACTCTTGGCACTCACGGGAATAGTGAGATTCCATCTTGAGATAATATCCATTCATCTATCATCTTATTGCTGGTTATCCTTGAATTCCTTTCCCTTTAACTCTTTATTGAGGGGAAATATACTGGACACAATGGAACTGATGTATTATGACTGGCGTTTCATACTGTTGAAGGCGTATTGACACTTCAATAGAGGAGGAGCCAAATTTGAGTCATTGTTGGAATCTACTGGTTCCATGATCTGTGACATTTTTGATCCCTTTCGTTTGACTTTGAAAGAACTTGTTTATTTCATCTGATATACATAACAACAGACTACACTAATAACAAGATATTCAGTACAATCAATGGAGTGGGATAACTTGTGGCTGTGACTGGTACTGCAGCTCAGTCCTATTCACTTGGGTGGGACAACCAGGAATAGCAACACCATAGGTACTGCACTGAGCTTGTGCAATAATTGAAGGAGCACCACCACAGGAATCCTGGGTTCCACTGATCAGATATCTATGGCCCATCCTTGGTATGGACCATCAACAATAACATTCTGGAAAATCACTTTAATGAAATGAGGGATATAGGTTATACAGGTATGTGATTCATGAAGATCTAGAAGAGAATATGGGTTGAGACCCACATGGCCTAAAGCAAAATGAAACAGCAGTGCATTGGCTTCCCATTACTATGTATATTTAGTTGCAGAATGAAGGTATGTTTCTCCAAGATTCCTCTCCTATGTGAAGCAGCTGGCAGAGGTCCTCACCTGCAAATTAATTAATTTGTTAATTGAGAGAGGGCAGGTATTTCCGAGAGGCTAGGATGGCAGCTAATTCTCTTTGGGGACCCAGAAAGCCAGTCTGTGCAAGAAATACATGTGAGTAAGAGGTTGCTGGACATTGTTTGGTTTGTAAGTTGGCAGAGGGAAGCTCTCCAGCTGCTAGCTAGGGCATTTAGTGTCTCATAAATGCTGGGCAGGCAAGGATTTTCTTTTGTTGCTGTTTTGTTTTACTGTTCACAACCATATCAATAAAACCTGATCAGCTTACCCTTCATTAACGTCTGCGTTCATTTTTCTGTTCGGGGAGTCTGCATGGGGACCCCCTGCTGTGCAGTGAAAGCATATGGATCCCATAGACTATAATGGGGTCCGTCTGCTTTTCATGCACTGCCCGCACGAATCATGCGGGCAGGAAAGTAGATTGTGAACTACTTTTCTGTCTGTATGATTCTTGCGGAGATCTTGCGGCAAGCACATGGACTTTGGGTTGCGTTCGGCATTCCGTTAGGGGGGGTCCTCTTGCGGACTCACTCGGTCGGAATACCAACGCAGATGTGAACGAGGCCTTACACCTAACTTTCTATATTTGGTTTTGATGAAATAGACACGTGTCCTTTGACCACAGCAAAGGTGATCCTGAGTATAATCTCAAAAAAATAAATAAATAAATAAATAAATATATATATATTAGTATATATATTCACAACTGAATATCACAATCAATTTAATAAAGAGAATCTCTATAACGGAGGAGTCTTCATCCTAGTGCTCAGTCTGCTCCTGAATGTAGTTCAGAATTAGTGTCTACGGCGCTCTCCCCGGCTCTGACACACTTCTTTTAGTTGAAGACATTTATTGACCCAGATATCATTAGCAATGCTGTAGACTGCAGCAGTTACTTCCATTGAAATTCTCATGACCTTCTTTCAGGTGAACTCCCCATGACAGTGAATGATTCATCCTTTCACTTTTAGAAAATCTTAGTAATGTCTCCATGATTAACAAATTCTGTGTAATGAAAAAGCAGCTTGTGCTAATATGATCAGCACCTGTCTAAGAATCCCCTCGTGTAGACTCTTATGCAATTGTTTTAGATGTTTGGGGCAGTGACTACGTATTAGATTAAGTTTAATTCACAATCCAATTTTATTTTATTTTTTCAAGGAAAGTGATGCATTCTTTTAGGCTACATGTGCAAAACAGTTGGAAAAAAACCCCAAGTAAAAACAGATGAAACGGTTTCTGTTTAACTTCAGGGTGTCCCATATTTTTCATCCATTTTCTGGCGTGTGTCGGTTCTTAATGTCAATTTCACATCACTTTATCAGTTAAAAAAATGGATGAACTTTGTTGATCTATTTTTTTTACCCAACTATAACGTCTCTGCCTGCTCGGGTCACAATTGATTTTCCACCACACCCGTCTGCTTTCACCTTAATTTCCCTCTGCTTCTCTAATGGTTAAATTTAGTCTTGCCCTGTGTTTGACAGCCTGCCTTCCTATCAGGTCAAGGGTGTGTTCTTCCTCCCTATTTATGCTTGGCTCTCATTCCCACTGGTGCTTGCTATTGCCTTGTGCGTGCTGGCTTTTCTCTTGCTGTTCATTTGTGTATTCTGATTCTTGACCTCTGGCTTTCCCTATTGACTACTCTTTTGGATATCGATTTTGACACTGCATTACTCGACTGTTTCTGACCCCTGGCTAGCTGACCTCCCTTGTTATTGTTTGTCTTGTCTGCGTTTTGTGTGTCAAGTATTTAGGAAGGGTTTTATCATTCAGTTGTCGTCTATTACATAGGATAGGACCGGCAAGCAGGAAGGGACAGTGGGGGGTTTCAGACCAGGGCTCACTGTCTCTTGTGCCCTTTCCTCCAGGGTTCATCTACAGCACTGGGGAACTGCTGTCTGGCACTTCCCTTACATCAACCTACTTATCATTTTTAACTTCAGTGAATCACATGTTAGCCAAAAAAAAAAATAGATATATATGTTAAAAAAGAATTCTTAGTCTTATATTGGGTTTGTTAGGCCAAGAAAAAAAGGACAAAAATAGTACATGATATATTTTTTAATGGAGTTTTGACACTGATATAGTGTATTGGGAAAATAACCATTTTATTTATATTGATTTTCCTATAATCATTTCTAATGGTAGTACACAGGTCATTTAAAGAGGACCTTTCATCAAATCGGGCACATGCAGTTTTATATACTGCTGGAAAGCTGACAGTGCGCTGAATTCAGCACACTGTCAGCTTTCCCGATCTGTGCCCGGTGTAAAGCGCTATCGGTCCCGGGACCGTAGCACTTTAGTGTCAGAAGGGCGTTTCTGACAGTTAGCCAGGGACGCCCTTCTGCCCAGCAGCGCCTATCGCGCTGTACAGTGGAGCGGGGAGGAACATCCCCCTCCCCTCCTGATAATACTCGTCTATGGACGAGCTGTGTGAGCAGAGGGAGGAGGCGTTCCTCCCCGCTCCACAGCACAGCGTGATAGGCGCCGCGAGGCAGAAGGATGTTCCTGGCTAACTGTCAGAAACACCCTTCTGACTGTAAAGCGCTACGGTCCCGGGACCGATAGCGCTTTACACCGGGCACGGATCGGGAAAGCCAACAGTGCGCTGAATTCAGCGCACTGTCAGCTTTCCAGCAGTATATAAAACTACATGTGCCCAATTTGATGAAAGGTGCTCTTTAAAGGAACATATTTGGTCCATTGCCCAAAAAGGTACCACAATTGAATATTCTAGACTAGGGCTGTATTCCAATATTACACTGTCGGTATAGATTGATGTTGTGCTAGTACTTCCAGGGTAACATGAATGGATGGACAAAATATTTTTGACTTTTTTTTTTCTATTATTTGTGGCTAGAAGTGAACATATCGGGGAGTCAGAGAGATTATAAGTGTATGGTCAAATAGGACTTTTCAACACTTCCACCTCTAACTGTTTGGAACCTTCAATAGACATCGCACCACAGATTCCAGCACATTTTTTTCTGTAGCCCCTACCATCCCTGGTGAAACAATGTGGTTAGTTTTAGCACTTAATATATTAATTAAGTGGGTGTAAAAGGTGGGTGGTCCTCTACTGTCAGGTGGGTGGTCCTTGGCTGGAGTAAACAGTCTGAGACCACCCACCTGACAGTAGAGGCCATAATAAGGATATTAGATACTGAAGCAAACAGTACCTAATATCGGGCTAGAGAAAAAAATGCAATTCAGGAACCATTGGAGTAGAACCTATTGAATGATACATAGAGTTGAAGTTGGTGGAGGTGGTGAAAGGTTCCCTTTAATTTGCCCCACAGTTTATTCGCAATCAAGGTGGGGTTTATTATTTAGACTGCATTTGTGGTCGAGACTCTCTGAGATATTTAGACTTGCATTAGGATAAGAACAGACAATCTTCATTTAATATCAAGTATGTATATCTCCATTTAATCATATTAAGCAAAGTAACCTTCAGTCAGTACCTGCATTGCAGGATTTTCCCAATAACACTAAGAATGGCTTAGACTTTACTTACTTTTGTTTGTAACTTTTCTTTCAGCAGATTTGCATGTCAATGCAAAACAACAGGAACTTATACCAATATTCCTGGTTGGTATTGGCCCTGGTTTGCATTGGCCTTTGCTAAAAATTCCCTCTTGTCTTGCATTGTGTTATTTTCTAATTTACACATTTTTTTCCCATGGCCCACTGCCTGCAAGTAAATGTTTACAGGTTGTGACCCTTATTAACAGTACATCTCACCCCTTCTAACACTGCTATGCTTCAAGGTAAGACTCGATTACTGCACAGAGTGAATCAGTAAATCAGTTATCGGCTACCTCCTCCCCTTCCCCTCTCCTTAGAGTTCTGTGTGTAAGCTGGATAGAATAGACTCTATGGAAACAAACAGACTGAGTGAAGA
Organism: Leptodactylus fuscus; assembly: GCF_031893055.1. Lineage (NCBI taxonomy): Eukaryota > Metazoa > Chordata > Amphibia > Anura > Leptodactylidae > Leptodactylus > Leptodactylus fuscus. Next base: position 25,771,027 of record NC_134273.1, on the reverse strand, counting down.
TGAAGAGGAGGAAATCAGATTAATAAGTGGAGAAGGAAACACATTTCTTTAATAAGATATATTACAAAGATTCCTATATTCATAAGAACTATTTATTTATGAAATACAGTTTTATAATTGGAGATGTATTGTCTGAGCAAAGAAACTACTAAAAATTTGCTTAGGGTGGAGGTCACATGTTGCAGAAAAGCAGACTTTCTTTTGTTGCAGCTTTTGCTGTGTTTTTTTTTTTTTTTTTTTTTTTTTGAGCCAAAGCCAAATATGGATTCAAAAGGAATGGGGAATATAAAGGAAATTCTTAATTTTCTGGTAAATTGGCTTTGGGCTTTGGCTGAAAAAATTGCCATAAATGTGCAACACTATTGCAGCTTTCTGCAACCTATGGCCTTGGCCTTAAAGGCATGAAATTATAATTCAGGATAGTCTGAAGAGGGATGAGGCTACCCCTAGTATGTCAGTATCGCTGTGGCAATGAAGACTATTAAGGGTTGATCAATGGAGGGCGAGTTAGGGAATAAAAAGGGGATAAGCAGAAAATGAGAAAACCAAAAAGAGACACCTTATCTAGACACATTTAGGAGCAGAGCTTTTCCTTCCGCACATTTTGTGCAGCAACCTTACTGTTCCTTAGGTTCCTTTTTAATGCTTATAGGTTTCCATTCAGGGGGTCCGAATGGAAACCCCAACACAGATGTGAACCGGGCCTGAGATATAGTTGAATCCAAATGAACTGTTTCGGGATCCTCCTCCCCAGATCCCAGACCTGCTTGGTTTTAGAGAACTGGCTGGATCCCACTTCTGCGTCCACCCTACTAGTAAGCCCTTTGCTGTCCCGATGTATCTGAAAATGTGTTTATAGCATGCACCCACCACAATAGCCTAACCTGATTCTATCTCCATTTCACATTCTTCCTTCGCCGTGAGAGAGGCAAAAGTCACCCCTGTGATCAGGAAAATAAGGTATTACGGTTTTTCTAAAAATATACCGTACTTCCTGAACCCTTTATTTCCTATGGTTTACTGTAAGATGCTGATTACCCTTAAGAAGTATACATGTAATTCAGTAAATAATCAGTTAAACTCTTGAGCAAATAGGCATTTAATGTTGTTATCCCGCGGAGTCGTCTTCTGCAAATAATGGGATCCAAATGTGGAACCGTGTCACCTAAAAGCATTGTAATAAGAAAATGATAGACAGTGCTCGACCAACAAATCCCCCACTATGCTCCAAAGCATGCACAGCTAGAACATAATGTGTAATTTTAATCATATGCATGAAGGCACATAGACTTTTGCGGAAAACCTTCCTTAAGATTGCGAGCAACATCCAGAATCATTCCTAACATCTGTCTCATGTTTGTCAGGAAATACTTAGAGCATCTCCGCAACGTGATACCGTGCCCTCTTAACAAAACGGTCATAATCTTATCAGATCCGAGCCAGAGATGATGGAAAGTTGACTGCCCTACAAGACGCCTGATGCATCTACTGCTGACGTGCGGCTAAAACGATTACACCATTATGTATCGCCCTCTCGTAGGGATGTTTACTACTGAGCGCAATAATAAGTCTTCACGAGATATTCCCACCAATGCAACATTCTGAAAGATTGACACATCACGTATCTCCACGTGTCGTGTTCTTGTGGGCGGAAAAATATTGTCGTGCTAACAAAACGCGAGTTTAGATTTGTCAGTAATTATGAGGAGATGGGACGGTTACATATAATTAATACATATTAGATATCTGTCATGTCCATTAGCTGAGTGCTATGATGGGGCTAAGACATGAGACAAAGTAGCTCGTAGGCGAGAACCTGATCTGTAAGTTATTTAAGAGTGATTTCACATCAAACAGAATAATCTATAAACATCTGCAGTATCTGATGGGTTATAATAATTTGTTGAAAGGGAATAAAATAGTCTGATCTGTAGGCATCATATTATAGAGCAGGAGGAATGGAGCAGATTGATACATGGGGGAGACCAATGAAGACTGGCGTCTTGAATACCAGTCTTCAAATCCCATATGGTGGTGTAGTGTCTACTCCATGTAGGAAGAGTTGCACAAATCTTAATAAATCAGGCGTACCCACCACCAAACCATTCACCTGCACTTAATTCCATACCAGAATATAGCTGACCTAAATCTCAGGGATCATTTATTATAGTAAACTGGTGTAAACTCGTAAACTGAGGGACTGATAGTTGTCACGATAGAGCCCAGGAGAGGGGAATTAGACTGATTATTAATATATGCACCTCCTCAAGCCTCTGCATATTATAGTCTAGATTCTGAATAGACCCCAGAGTATAATGGAGTATCATATAATAAAGTGTGGCAGTTTGTGGGTGGAGTAGCCCAAAAATTTCAAGTTAGACCAAACCTGAAATTTTTGATGAATTCATAAGGAGTTGTTATGAGTAAAGATGGATGATATGATTCATTACAAGCCATGTTGAACCCAAATATTCCAAATTGTTTGGAAAATCTTGGGAGGTTCATCCATCTCTAGTGTGAGGAAAGTAGCTTGGTACCCTGAAATAGGGCAATTGGCATGAGCCTCATGGGGTTTTTTGCCTTCCCCTGGATCAACACTGTAGGGGATTGTAGGGTTATAGGTTGGACTTGATGGACTAATGTCTTTATCCAACCTCCTCTACTATGTAACTATGTAACTATGTAGCAATGGTGACAATACAACCAGTCAGACAGGGATGTAACTAACTAAACGGTAATGCTAACTATACGTGTAGCTTACTATCAGCCACATGAACAAATATCACACTTTGGTCTCACTGGTCTCTCAGTATTTCAGGACAGACCCAGGCACCTCCTCTCGCTCCCAGGATCTGCCCAAAGCACAGGTCTCTCTATGCTGACTGCAGATAATATTGAGAACTATCATTTCAGTAGCAGTTGGTGCAGTTTTCAGGAGTTTTTGATAAATCATCCCCAAAGTCAGAGGTCTTGGAAGATTAATTTTTCCACTCTACTGGACTTGCCTGCAGAAACGGGAACTAGACTCGGGTATAAGAACTAAACTTGCATACTGGAACTAGACACGGGTACAGGTATTAGACATACGTGACAACTTTAGCCATAGCAGATTTTGAGTCTACTTCGATCACTATTTGTGTCACTAAAAACACTTAGAAGTCTGGAAGCATACCTCCCAACCTTCAAAGGACTGAAAGAGGGACAAATTTGATCAGATGAATCCAAGACAAAGCTCTTTACATGCTGGACAGTGAGATAGAATCCTAAATCTGGGATCTTCCCACTAAATCTGGAATGGGTGGGGGCTGTGGCGTAACTAAAGTCTTGTGGTGCAAACGTTTTTCCAGTTCCCTACCCCCTTCCTATAGCAAAGTTTTGACAGTGACGGTTACGGGTGCAACAGCGGTATCTCAGATACTTGAAAGGGATCCAACTGTAGTACGACAAACTGCAGTTATCAAGAATATGATGAGTGAGTGCCCGTCATATAAAAACAATGGAAGCTACTTGCTTTGGGAAACAGGGCCCCTTCTCATTTACAATATGTATAGCGGTCAGGGAACCAGGCTTTCTCACTATCATCTCGAGCTAGTGATGGCCCCATACCCCTTCGGGCCCGATCGCGGTTGCACCCCTTGCAACCACGATCGTCACGCCACTGGTTAGGGGGTATTCTGGAGTGTGGCTTTGATTTTCATACTGTTTCCATCATGGAAAGCCTAGATGTCCTGCACTTCTTTCCTTAGCACCTATACAGTCACCACTTGGGGAGGGGAAACCAAATCTAACCCAAAGTCCCTTTAAATAATAAAGCTGAATAGTAAAATTTGTGAATGCTGTAATTGTTTCTGGTTTTACAATCTTCTTCTATTTTCTGTTTTTATGTGTTGACGTTGACATTCTGTTGGGATTTCCATTTTGGTTGCGGGAACAGATGTGGGTGCAGGTCTCTGCTTCCTCCTGATGATAAATATTGTATCTGAAGAATTCTGCTATTCATTATTAATGATGCGACATGTTTTAAAAGGGTTTTTGAAAGTGAAGAGAGCCGTCTGTCATATATTGTAGCCGCGGCTGGAAGACAATACATCAGAAGTCGGTAATTACACCGAGCGCTTAGTGAAAGGCTGATCCCAGGCACTGCCGGGCGCTCATCGGGGCGCGTCACCATCTTAGCGCCATCGCTTCTCCCACATCTTTGCATTTTGACCGGAGGGCATTCTCATCCTTGTTCACATTCTTGACGGCTGCGGAGCGTCTTAGCAGTCAGGTGCCGAATTTAAACAGTCAGGTGTTGTCATGGCAACTATGTGTTGCATCTCGTTGCGATGGAGACCAAAGTTAAAAAACCTAATGTGTCTGAAAACTGCGTGATCTTATATATTTTTTTTTTTTTTTTTAAATTCCAAGAAATTTAAGAATATTTTACAGTTATGAAAATCTGAGAAAAGATGAGATGAAGCAGACCCGCGCTTGTAACTGAGCGGTCGTGCGTTGCGAAGATTAGACCTGTTTACCTCGTCCTATGGAAAATCAGAAATAAAATTCACTTTGATACCCTGCTGGGCTGTGCTAAAGGACAAATTCAGCTCCCCCCTACCTTTATTATCACATTACAGTGTAACTATGGAGATCAAGTCTTTAATGCTTTGGCCAACAACGCCCGCGTGTTCTACGACTTCATATAAATATGGCTGCTATTTTAATAGCAGGAGCCGCTGCCAGACACCTTTGGGTATCTCAACATCTACTGGGCTCGGATCCAACCTATCCAGGCCAGTCAGAATTTCTGCATGGGCTGCCATTAGAGATGAGCGAACAGTGTTCTATCGAACTCATGTTCGATCGGATATTAGGCTGTTCGGCATGTTCGAATCGAATCGAACACCGCGTGGTAAAGTGCGCCATTACTCGATTCCCCTCCCACCTTCCCTGGCGCCTTTTTTGCTCCAATAACAGCGCAGGGTAGGTGGGACAGGAACTACGACACCGGTGACGTTGAAAAAAGTAGGCAAAACCCATTGGCTGCCGAAAACATGTGACCTCTAATTTAAAAGAACAGCGCCGCCCAGGTTCGCGTCATTCTGAGCTTGCAATTCACCGAGGACGGAGGTTTCCGTCCAGCTAGCTAGGGCTTAGATTCTGGGTAGGCAGGGACAGGCTAGGATAGGAAGGAGAAGACAACCAACAGCTCTTGTAAGAGCTAAATTCCAGGGAGAAGCTTGTCAGTGTAACGTGGCACTGACGGGCTCAATCGCCGCAACCCAGCTTTCCCAGGATCCTGAATGGAATACACTGTCAGTGTATTCCCGTATACCCGATATATACCGCGATACCCGTTCCAACGGTGTGCCCCCCCACCTTCACCCCAGAAATACCCTGCAAGTCCCCTAGCAATAGAATTGGGGCTATATACACCCACAATTTTTACTACTGGTATACAGTGCCATTGTCTGACTGGGAATTCAAAGAATATATTGGGAATACAAATACCCTCATTTCTTGCTACTGCCATATAGTGCCAGTGTCTGACTGGGAATTCAAAGAATATATTGGGGTTACGTGCACCCACAATTTTTACTACTGGTATACAGTGCCATTGTCTGACTGGGAATTCAAAGAATATATTGGGGTTATAAATACCCTCATTTCTTGCTACTGCCATATAGTGCCAGTTTCTGACTGGTAATTCAAAGAATATATTGGGGTTACGTGCACCCACAATTTTTACTACTGGTATACAGTGCCATTGTCTGACTGGGAATTCAAAGAGTATATTGGGAATACAAATACCCTCATTTCTTGCTACTGCCATATAGTGCCAGTTTCTGACTGGTAATTCAAAGAATATATTGGGGTTACGTGCACCCACAATTTTTACTACTGGTATACAGTGCCATTGTCTGACTGGGAATTCAAAGAATATATTGGGGTTATAAATACCCTCATTTCTTGCTACTGCCATATAGTGCCAGTTTCTGACTGGTAATTCAAAGAATATATTGGGGTTACGTGCACCCACAATTTTTACTACTGGTATACAGTGCCATTGTCTGACTGGGAATTCAAAGAGTATATTGGGAATACAAATACCCTCATTTCTTGCTACTGCCATATAGTGCCAGTTTCTGACTGGGAATTCAAAGAATATATTGGGGTTACGTGCACCCACAATTTTTACTACTGGTATACAGTGCCATTGTCTGACTGGGAATTCAAAGAATATATTGGGGTTATAAATACCCTCATTTCTTGCTACTGCCATATAGTGCCAGTTTCTGACTGGTAATTCAAAGAATATATTGGGGTTACGTGCACCCACAATTTTTACTACTGGTATACAGTGCCATTGTCTGACTGGGAATTCAAAGAGTATATTGGGAATACAAATACCCTCATTTCTTGCTACTGCCATATAGTGCCAGTTTCTGACTGGTAATTCAAAGAATATATTGGGGTTACGTGCACCCACAATTTTTACTACTGGTATACAGTGCCATTGTCTGACTGGGAATTCAAAGAATATATTGGGGTTATAAATACCCTCATTTCTTGCTACTGCCATATAGTGCCAGTTTCTGACTGGTAATTCAAAGAATATATTGGGGTTACGTGCACCCACAATTTTTACTACTGGTATACAGTGCCATTGTCTGACTGGGAATTCAAAGAATATATTGGGGTTATAAATACCCTCATTTCTTGCTACTGCCATATAGTGCCATTGTCTGACTGGTAATTCAAAGAATATATTGGGGTTACGTGCACCCACAATTTTTACTACTGGTATACAGTGCCAGTTTCTGACTGGTAATTCAAAGAATATATTGGGGTTACGTGCACCCACAATTTTTACTACTGGTATACAGTGCCATTGTCTGACTGGGAATTCAAAGAGTATATTGGGAATACAAATACCCTCATTTCTTGCTACTGCCATATAGTGCCAGTTTCTGACTGGGAATTCAAAGAATATATTGGGGTTACGTGCACCCACAATTTTTACTACTGGTATACAGTGCCATTGTCTGACTGGGAATTCAAAGAATATATTGGGGTTATAAATACCCTCATTTCTTGCTACTGCCATATAGTGCCAGTTTCTGACTGGTAATTCAAAGAATATATTGGGGTTACGTGCACCCACAATTTTTACTACTGGTATACAGTGCCATTGTCTGACTGGGAATTCAAAGAGTATATTGGGAATACAAATACCCTCATTTCTTGCTACTGCCATATAGTGCCAGTTTCTGACTGGGAATTCAAAGAATATATTGGGGTTACGTGCACCCACAATTTTTACTACTGGTATACAGTGCCATTGTCTGACTGGGAATTCAAAGAATATATTGGGGTTATAAATACCCTCATTTCTTGCTACTGCCATATAGTGCCAGTTTCTGACTGGTAATTCAAAGAATATATTGGGGTTACGTGCACCCACAATTTTTACTACTGGTATACAGTGCCATTGTCTGACTGGGAATTCAAAGAGTATATTGGGAATACAAATACCCTCATTTCTTGCTACTGCCATATAGTGCCAGTTTCTGACTGGTAATTCAAAGAATATATTGGGGTTACGTGCACCCACAATTTTTACTACTGGTATACAGTGCCATTGTCTGACTGGGAATTCAAAGAATATATTGGGGTTATAAATACCCTCATTTCTTGCTACTGCCATATAGTGCCAGTTTCTGACTGGTAATTCAAAGAATATATTGGGGTTACGTGCACCCACAATTTTTACTACTGGTATACAGTGCCATTGTCTGACTGGGAATTCAAAGAGTATATTGGGAATACAAATACCCTCATTTCTTGCTACTGCCATATAGTGCCAGTTTCTGACTGGGAATTCAAAGAATATATTGGGGTTACGTGCACCCACAATTTTTACTACTGGTATACAGTGCCATTGTCTGACTGGGAATTTAAAGAGTATATTGGGAATACAAATACCCTCATTTCTTGCTACTGCCATATAGTGCCAGTGTCTGACTGGGAATTCAAAGAATATATTGGGGTTACGTGCACCCACAATTTTTACTACTGGTATACAGTGCCATTGTCTGACTGGGAATTTAAAGAGTATATTGGGAATACAAATACCCTCATTTCTTGCTACTGCCATATAGTGCCAGTTTCTGACTGGGAATTCAAAGAATATATTGGGGTTACGTGCACCCACAATTTTTACTACTGGTATACAGTGCCATTGTCTGACTGGGAATTCAAAGAATATATTGGGGTTATAAATACCCTCATTTCTTGCTACTGCCATATAGTGCCAGTTTCTGACTGGTAATTCAAAGAATATATTGGGGTTACGTGCACCCACAATTTTTACTACTGGTATACAGTGCCATTGTCTGACTGGGAATTCAAAGAGTATATTGGGAATACAAATACCCTCATTTCTTGCTACTGCCATATAGTGCCAGTTTCTGACTGGGAATTCAAAGAATATATTGGGGTTACGTGCACCCACAATTTTTACTACTGGTATACAGTGCCATTGTCTGACTGGGAATTTAAAGAGTATATTGGGAATACAAATACCCTCATTTCTTGCTACTGCCATATAGTGCCAGTGTCTGACTGGGAATTCAAAGAATATATTGGGGTTACGTGCACCCACAATTTTTACTACTGGTATACAGTGCCAATTTCTAACTAGGAATTCAAAATGCGCAAGGCTCCCGGAAAGGGACGTGGACGAGGCCGTGGGCGAGGTCGGGGGAATGGTTCTGGGGAGCAAGGTAGCAGTGAAGCCACAGGGCGTCCCGTGCCTACTCCTGTGGGGCAGCAAGCATTGCGCCACTCCACAGTGCCAGGGTTGCTTGCCACATTAACTAAACTGCAGGGTACAAACCTTAGTAGGCCCGAGAACCAGGAACAGGTCTTGCAATGGCTGTCAGAGAACGCTTACAGCACATTGTCCAGCAGCCAGTCAGACTCTGCCTCCTCTCCTCCTATTACCCAACAGTCTTGTCTTCCTTCCTCCCAAAATTCCGAAGCTTTACAGAACAATAACCCAAACTGTCCCTGCTCCCCAGAGCTGTTCTCCGCTCCTTTCATTGTCCCTCAACCTGCCTCTCCACGTCACGATTCCACGAACCTAACAGAGGAGCATCTGTGTCCAGATGCTCAAACACTAGAGTCTCCTCCATCTCCGTTCGATTTGGTGGTGGATGACCAGCAACCCACCCTCATCGACGATGATGTGACGCAGTTGCCGTCAGGGCATCCAGTTGACCGGCGCATTGTGCGGGAGGAGGAGATGAGACAGGAGTTGGAAGAGGAAGTGGTGGATGATGAGGACACTGACCCGACCTGGACAGGGGGGATGTCAAGCGGGGAAAGTAGTGTGGATGTTGAGGCAGGTGCAGCACCAAAAAGGGTAGCTAGAGGCAGAGGCAGAGGTCAGCAGCTTAGGCGAAGCCAGGCCACACCCGGAATCTCCCAAGATGTTCCAGTTCGTACCCAGCCCCGAAAAACTCCCACCTCGAGGGCACGTTTCTCGAAGGTGTGGAGTTTTTTCAAGGAATGCGCCGAGGACAGATATAGTGTTGTCTGCACAATTTGCCTCTCGAAATTGATTAGGGGCTCTGAGAAGAGCAACCTGTCCACCACTTCAATGCGCCGTCATTTGGAATCCAAGCACTGGAATCAGTGGCAGGCAGCAACGGCAGGACAAAGGCCGCCTGCCGTTCACGCCACTGCCACTGCCTCTGCCACTGCCTCTGCCTCTGCCACTGCCACTGCTGACTGTGCTGGCGATGCACTCCAGAGGACGAGCCAGGACACCACTTCATCTGCCTCCGCCACTTTGTTGACTTCTACCTCATCCTCCCCTGGTCCTGTCTTATCTCCTTCTCCTGCACCATCAAAGGCACCATCAGGCGTTTCTTTACAACAACCCACCATCTCTCAGACATTGGAGCGGCGGCAGAAATACACTGCTAACCACCCACACGCGCAAGCCTTGAACGCCAACATCGCTAAACTGCTGGCCCAGGAGATGTTGGCGTTCCGGCTTGTTGAAACTCCCGCCTTCCTGGACCTGATGGCAACTGCGGCACCTCGCTATGCCGTCCCTAGCCGTCACTACTTCTCCCGGTGTGCCGTCCCCGCCTTGCACCAGCACGTGTCACTCAACATCAGGCGGGCCCTTAGTTCCGCGCTTTGCACAAAGGTCCACTTGACCACCGACGCGTGGACAAGTGCATGCGGACAGGGACGCTACATTTCACTGACGGCACACTGGGTGAATGTAGTTGAGGCTGGGACTGCTTCCCAAACTGGCCCGGTGTACCTCGTCTCCCCGCCTAACATTCCTGGCAGGGACACGAGAAGAACACCCCCCTCCTCCTCCTCCTCTACCGCCTCCTCCTCCGCCACCGCCTCCTCCTCCGCCACCGCCTCCTCCTCCGCTGTTAGATTGACCCCAGCTACGAGTTGGAAACGTTGCAGCACTGGCGTTGGTAGACGTCAGCAGGCTGTGCTGAAGCTGATCAGCTTGGGGGACAGACAGCACACTGCCTCCGAGGTGAGGGATGCCCTCCTCGATGAGACGGCAATATGGTTTGAGCCGCTGCACCTGGGCCCAGGCATGGTCGTTTGTGATAACGGCCGGAAACTGGTAGCAGCTCTGGAGCTTGCCGGACTCCAACATGTTCCATGCCTGGCCCACGTCTTCAACCTAGTGGTGCAACGTTTCCTAAAGAGCTACCCCAATGTTCCAGAGCTACTGGTGAAAGTGCGGCGCATGTGCGCCCACTTTCGCAAGTCGACAGTAGCCGCTGCTAGCTTAAAATCTCTCCAGCAACGCCTGCATGTGCCACAACACCGGCTTTTGTGCGACGTCCCCACACGCTGGAACTCAACGTTTCAGATGTTGAATAGAGTGGTTGAGCAGCAGAGACCTTTGATGGAATACCAGCTACAAAACCCTAGGGTGCCACAAAGTCAGCTGCCTCAGTTTCACATCCATGAGTGGCCATGGATGAGAGACCTTTGTGACATCCTACGGGTCTTTGAGGAGTCCACAAGGAGGGTGAGCTCTGAGGATGCGATGGTGAGCCTTACAATCCCGCTCTTGTGTGTTCTGAGAGAATCCCTGATTGACATCAGGGATAACTCAGATCACACAGAGGAGTTAGGGATAGCATCCGATCCGTCACAGCTGGAGAGTAGGTCCACACATCTGTCCGCTTCACTGCGTTTAATGGAGGAGGAGGAGGAGGAGGAGGAGGAAGAAGAGTTGTCCGATGATGTGATGGTGATACAGGAGGCTTCCGGGCAACTTCGAATCGTCCCATTGTTGCAGCGCGGATGGGTAGACATGGAGGATGAGGAGGAAATGGAGATTGAACTTTCCGGTGGGGCCAGAGGAGTCATGCCAACTAACACTGTGGCAGACATGGCTGAGTTCATGTTGGGGTGCTTTACAACCGACAAGCGTATTGTCAAAATCATGGAGGACAACCAGTACTGGATCTTTGCTATCCTTGACCCCCGGTATAAAAACAACATCTCGTCTTTTATTCCGGTAGAGGGGAGGGCCAATCGCATCAATGCTTGCCACAGGCAATTGGTGCAGAATATGATGGAGATGTTTCCAGCATGTGACGTTGGCGGCAGGGAGGGCAGTTCCTCCAGTAGGCAACCAAGTTCTCACCGGTCCACACAAACGAGGGGCACACTGTCTAAGGTCTGGGACACCTTGATGGCACCCCCTCGCCAAAGTGCCGCCACGGAGGGTCCTAGTGTCACCAGGCGTGAGAAGTATAGGCGCATGTTGCGGGAATACCTTTCCGACCACAGCCCTGTCCTCTCCGACCCCTCTGCGCCCTACACGTATTGGGTGTCGAAGTTGGACCTGTGGCTTGAACTTGCCCTATATGCCTTGGAGGTGCTGTCCTGTCCTGCCGCCAGCGTCCTATCTGAGAGGGTGTTCAGTGCAGCCGGTGGCATCATCACTGACAAGCGCACCCGTCTGTCAGCTGAGAGTGCCGACCGGCTCACTTTGATAAAAATGAACCACCACTGGATAGAGCCTTCATTTTTGTGCCCACCTGTGTAAAGCACCCCAACATGAAACTCCATGTCTGTACTCAACCTCTCCAATTCCTCCGCATCCTCATACTCATCCACCATAAGCGTTGCACAATTCTGCTAATACTAGGCTCCCTCCAACATGATTTCCCCCAACTCTGCTGGTTAGAGGCTCCCTCCACCCTGATTTCCACCAACTCTGCTGGTTAGAGGCTCCCTCCACCCTGCTTTCCCACAACTCTGCTGGTTAGAGGCTCCTTCCACCATGAATTTGCCAAAACTGGGCTGTTTAGAGGCTCCCTCCACCATGAATTGGTCCAAACTGGGCTGGTTAGAGGCTCCCTCCACCATTAATTGGTCCAAACTGGGCTGGTTAGAGGCTCCCTCCACCATGAATTTGCCCAAACTGGGCTGTTTAGAGGCTCCCTCCACCATGAATTTGCCCAAACTGGGCTGTTTAGAGGCTCCCTCCACCATGAATTGGTCCAAACTGGGTTTTTTAGAGGCTCCCTCCACCATGAATTGGTCCAAACTGGGCTGGTTAGAGGCTCCCTCCACCATGAATTGATCCAAACTGGGGTGGTTAGAGGCTCCCTCCACCATTAATTGGTCCAAACTGGGCTGGTTAGAGGCTCCCTCCACCATTAATTGGTCCAAACTGGGCTGGTTAGAGGCTCCCTCCACCATTAATTGGTCCAAACTGGGCTGGTTAGAGGCTCCCTCCACCATGAATTGGTCCAAACTGGGGTTTTTAGAGGCTCCCTCCACCATGAATTGGTCCAAACTTGGCTGTTTAGAGGCTCCCTCCACCATTAATTGGTCCAAACTGGGGTTTTTAGAGGCTCCCTCCACCATGAATTTGCCCAAACTGGGCTGTTTAGAGGCTCCCTCCACCATGAATTGGTCCAAACTGGGTTTTTTAGAGGCTCCCTCCACCATGAATTGGTCCAAACTGGGCTGGTTAGAGGCTCCCTCCACCATGAATTGGTCCAAACTGGGCTGGTTAGAGGCTCCCTCCACCATGAATTGGTCCAAACTGGGCTGGTTAGAGGCTCCCTCCACCATTAATTGGTCCAAACTGGGCTGGTTAGAGGCTCCCTCCACCATGAATTGGTCCAAACTGGGTTTTTTAGAGGCTCCCTCCACCATGAATTTGCCCAAACTGGGCTGTTTAGAGGCTCCCTCCACCATGAATTGGTCCAAACTGGGTTTTTTAGAGGCTCCCTCCACCATGAATTGGTCCAAACTGGGCTGGTTAGAGGCTCCCTCCACCATGAATTGGTCCAAACTGGGGTGGTTAGAGGCTCCCTCCACCATTAATTGGTCCAAACTGGGCTGGTTAGAGGCTCCCTCCACCATTAATTGGTCCAAACTGGGCTGGTTAGAGGCTCCCTCCACCATTAATTGGTCCAAACTGGGCTGGTTAGAGGCTCCCTCCACCATGAATTTGCCCAAACTGGGCTGTTTAGAGGCTCCCTCCACCATGAATTTGCCCAAACTGGGCTGGTTAGAGGCTCCCTCCACCATGAATTGGTCCAAACTGGGGTTTTTAGAGGCTCCCTCCACCATGAATTGGTCCAAACTTGGCTGTTTAGAGGCTCCCTCCACCATTAATTGGTCCAAACTGGGCTGGTTAGAGGCTCCCTCCACCATGAATTGGTCCAAACTGGGTTTTTTAGAGGCTCCCTCCACCATGAATTTGCCCAAACTGGGCTGTTTAGAGGCTCCCTCCACCATGAATTGGTCCAAACTGGGGTGGTTAGAGGCTCCCTCCACCATTAATTGGTCCAAACTGGGCTGGTTAGAGGCTCCCTCCACCATTAATTGGTCCAAACTGGGCTGGTTAGAGGCTCCCTCCACCATGAATTTGCCCAAACTGGGCTGGTTAGAGGCTCCCTCCACCATGAATTGGTCCAAACTGGGTTTTTTAGAGGCTCCCTCCACCATGAATTTGCCCAAACTGGGCTGGTTAGAGGCTCCCTCCACCATGAATTGGTCCAAACTGGGGTTTTTAGAGGCTCCCTCCACCATGAATTTGCCCAAACTGGGCTGTTTAGAGGCTCCCTCCACCATGAATTGGTCCAAACTGGGTTTTTTAGAGGCTCCCTCCACCATGAATTGGTCCAAACTGGGCTGGTTAGAGGCTCCCTCCACCATGAATTGGTCCAAACTGGGGTGGTTAGAGGCTCCCTCCACCATTAATTGGTCCAAACTGGGCTGGTTAGAGGCTCCCTCCACCATTAATTGGTCCAAACTGGGCTGGTTAGAGGCTCCCTCCACCATGAATTTGCCCAAACTGGGCTGTTTAGAGGCTCCCTCCACCATGAATTTGCCCAAACTGGGCTGGTTAGAGGCTCCCTCCACCATGAATTGGTCCAAACTGGGGTTTTTAGAGGCTCCCTCCACCATGAATTGGTCCAAACTTGGCTGTTTAGAGGCTCCCTCCACCATTAATTGGTCCAAACTGGGCTGGTTAGAGGCTCCCTCCACCATGAATTGGTCCAAACTGGTTTTTTTAGAGGCTCCCTCCACCATGAATTTGCCCAAACTGGGCTGTTTAGAGGCTCCCTCCACCATGAATTGGTCCAAACTGGGGTGGTTAGAGGCTCCCTCCACCATTAATTGGTCCAAACTGGGCTGGTTAGAGGCTCCCTCCACCATTAATTGGTCCAAACTGGGCTGGTTAGAGGCTCCCTCCACCATGAATTTGCCCAAACTGGGCTGGTTAGAGGCTCCCTCCACCATGAATTGGTCCAAACTGGGTTTTTTAGAGGCTCCCTCCACCATGAATTTGCCCAAACTGGGCTGGTTAGAGGCTCCCTCCACCATGAATTGGTCCAAACTGGGGTTTTTAGAGGCTCCCTCCACCATGAATTTGCCCAAACTCTGCTGGTTAGAGGCTCAATCCACCCTGATTTTCAAAACAAATGTTGGTGCCAACCTCAACTTACTACAAGGGCCAAATTCACTGCTGGTGACAAGCTCTCCTCACTGCAAGTGCCAAATACACATGTTTCAAGGTGTTTTCCTACTGTCAGAGAGGTGGTATTGAGTGTGTAAAGTGTGTAGTTGTTAGGCTGTGATGTTGGGGTAATAGAGGGTCTTTGGTGTGTTAGATGCCCCCAGACATGCTTCCCCTGCTGTCCCAGTGTCATTCCAGAGGTGTTGGCATCATTTCCTGGGGTGTCATAGTGGACTTGGTGACCCTCCAGACACGGATTTGGGTTTCCCCCTTAACGAGTATCTGTTCCCCATAGACTATAATGGGGTTCGAAACCCGTTCGAACACACGAACATTGAGCGGCTGTTCGAATCGAATTTCGAACCTCGAACATTTTAGTGTTCGCTCATCTCTAGCTGCCATCATCGATAGTAAACTCAACATCTAAATATTGTATGTGTACGCCTTTTAATATACATAATCTATTAATTATATACAGTACTGTGCAGAGGATTTAGGCAGATGTGATCACATCAATATTTGGTGTGCCCGCCCATCACCTTCCATTAATTCTTCAAGGTATGAAGGTACTTGGCAGGGAGGTTGTTCCCGCCATCTTGGAGAGCTAAGCACAGATCTTCTGTGGATGTAGACTTGCTCCAATCCTTCGGTCTCTTCATGTCATCCCAGACAGACTAGATGATGTTGAGAAACAGAAGATAAATTTAAATCCCATCAATATTTGGTGTGACCTTTGCCCTTTACCTTCCATCAATTCTTCAAGGTACCCATGTAGATAGTATATGAAGGAACTCGGCAGGGAAGTTGTTTCTGCCATCTTGGAGAACTAAGCACAGATTTTCTGTGGATGTAGGCTTGCTCCAATCCGTCTGTCTCTTCATGTAATACCAGACAGACTTGACAATGGACAAGGACTCAGTGGGGTCCATATCATCACTTCCAGGACCCCTCCCCCAAAGGGTGGTCAATTTTAGGCCTGGTTCACATCTGCATTCGGTATTCCGTTTGGGGAGACTGCATGGGGACCTCTCGAATGGAATATCGAACACATTGACAAGCAGTGAGCGTACAACCCCATAGACTATAATGGGGCTTGTGTGTTTTTTTCACATGGAGAGGCAGAGTATAATAATCAGAGACCCGGGGGAATAAAAACATAAAAAACTACTGTTTCTTACCTGTTCTCCGGCTCCTACGCTGTCGGCCTCCTCTGCCGTCCTTCTTCAATGACGTCGGACGTCGCATGACCCGGGAAACGGGCCTGGTTCATGTGACGTCAGACAACAAGGAAGGAGGCATGGCAGGATCGTGGAGAGGTAACAGTGTTTTTTCATGTTTCTTACCTCTCCCGGGCCCCCGATCATTATACTCAGGGGTCTGCAAAGACCCCTGAGTATAATGATAGTGTTTTGTGGGGCCCGCGGTGTCACTTACCAATCCCGGCCCAGCCAGGATCGGTAAGTAAATAGGGCCCGTAACGGCCTATTAAAAAACGCAGCGGTAGCGGCTGTCACCGGGCCCCCTAATGTCCCGGGCCCTGTGGCAGCCGCTACCACTGCTACCCCGTTAGTTACGCCACTGGTTTTGATAGAAGTGTGTGGTGTATGTGCAGGTGACATGGCTCCTTGCATTTGCACCATCTCTGCCTCGCTGTCAGGAATATTTCTGCTCTTAATAAACAGCAATGGCTAATGTAGCGTTCCTGTCATTGAGAGGAGCATCAGCAGAGACCAGGATGAAGGAAGTCTGACGGCATTGGGTTATTACCCTGCGATCCTGGCTGGACGCTTTCCTTGATTTACCTCTCTGTATCTAGGATGTGACAGCAATGTGATGTAAGCGTTGCAAATTGTCTGGGTACAGATGCTGCATTTCCAATTCCTCTTGAGCCCGGCTACGGAACAGTTTCTCTCCAGTCATCTCTGTTTCCCTCCTCTGTTTCTGGTAATAAATCAGAATATCCTTCAAATTGTAATAATCTCCATTCATTATTGACTTAGAAATGCAGCGCGCAGCGGTTTATGTCAGTGGGCATTCGGATAATCTTCCGTACATTTAGATTTGCATAGTAAGAGATTTATAGTAAAGCGTAATAATAATGGTTAATATAAGAAACTCTTATAAATTGCTCTTAACCTTCTTTACCAGAGGCACAGATTAGTTGTAGGAGTCCAATATGTCACCTCCAGCACAGCTTCAGCTTAATGGATTCACTTGAATTATCTTGTCATCCGAAAATTAGGAAAATTATTGTGCATAGGAACAGGGAATATGGCACTTGTGAGACAAATACACTCACGATATAAGAACAATGCCAAAATGTAGGATTGTCATCAATGACAATATATAACTGAGAATATACAGTATAATTGCTTTTGCCACAGTTGTAAGTTAAGGCATATTAACTGTGGACCCATCGGTTGTCCCCTATTGGTACCCAGAATGGAGGGGTTATGTCTTTTTTGTTTGGTGTCAATTCTATACTTATAACATAACTATTAGGGAAGCAGACACAGCAGTTGCTATATGGCCCATATACAGAGTCCTCTACTATGACATCACTCTGTGCATTATCCCTGTACTGTGACATCACTGTGTGTATTATCCTGTACTATGACATCACTCTGTACATTATCCCTGTACTGTGACATCACTGTGTGTATTATCCCTGTACTATGACATCACTGTGTCATTATCCCTGTACTGTGACATCACTGTATGTATTATCCCTGTACTGTGACATCACTGTATGTATTATCCCTGTACTGTGACATCATTGTGTGTATTAGCCCTGTACTGTGACATCACTGTGTGTATTATCCCTGTACTGTGACATCACTGTGTGTATTATCCCTGTACTGTGACATCACTGTGTGTATTATCTCTGTACGGTGACATCACTGTGTGTATTATCCCTGTACTGTGACATCACTGTGTGTATTATTTCTGTACTGTGACATCACTGTGTGTATTATCCCTGTACTGTGATATCACTGTGTGTATTATCTCTGTACTGTGACATCACTGTGTGTATTATACCTGTACTGTGACATCACTGTGTGTGTTATCCCTGTACTATGACATCACTGTGTGCATTATCCCTTTACTGTGACATCACTGTGTGTATTATCCCTGTACTGTGACATCACTGTGTGTATTATCTCTGTACTTTGATATCACTGTGTGTATTATCCCTGTACTGTGACATCACTGTGTGTATTATCCCTGTACTTTGATATCACTGTGTGTATTATCCCTGTACTGTGACATCACTGTGTGTATTATCTCTGTACTGTGACATCACTGTGTGTATTATCCCTGTACTTTGATATCACTGTGTGTATTATCTCTGTACTGTGACATCACTGTGTGTATTATTTCTGTACTGTGACATCACTGTGTGTATTATCCCTGTACTGTGATATCACTGTGTGTATTATCTCTGTACTGTGACATCACTGTGTGTATTAGCCCTGTACTGTGACATCACTGTGTGTATTATCCCTGTACTGTGACATCACTGTGTGTATTATACCTGTACTGTGACATCACTGTGTGTGTTATCCCTGTACTATGACATCACTGTGTGCATTATCCCTTTACTGTGACATCACTGTGTGTATTATCCCTGTACTATGACATCACTGTGTGCATTATCCCTGTACTAAGACATCACTGTATATATTATTCCTGCATTGTGATATCACTGTGTACATTATTTCTGGTACTGTCAAATCACTCTGTATAACATCCCAGCACTCTGACATTACTGTGTGCATTATCTGTACTGTGACATCACTATATCCACTTCCCTTGTATATAATGACAAGTAAAATAACCATGCACTTTTTAAGTTCTGAACTTGCTGCTTAGTATTGTCATGGTAGAGAAGGGCCCTGTGATTACTTGGTACCACAACGTCTATATTGTACAGTTCTAGATTAAATGTAAAGCTGCACAGAGAATGGTCATATGTGGTAGTTGTACTTGACCTCGGGTAGCAACCCCTTTGTTCTAGGGATCTGTACAAGCTGCAGTGGTCAGATCTACAATGACCCCTCAGACACCCAACTCTACCCCATGGAGGGGATGAAGCCTCTGCCAGACACCTTTAATAGTGGCTTGTCTCCCCTGAGAACAAAAGCATCAGTGCTATTGAAATCCCACACGAGAGCTAGAATACTATCATATACATTGGATAGTCAACAGCCCCATTGGCTACTGACAATAACCTCCATGTTACTACGCCAGGTTCAGCAAATCGACCTTTGTCTACATTTGACCATATTGTCCTTGCAAACACTAGTGCAGATGCCGTGTGTTATTTTGGTGAATGCTTTATATATTGGTGACAAGGCAATTCTTACAGCCCATTAGGAGAGTGATTTATGTGCCTGGTGCAAGCAGAGAGAAGTGGTGAAAGTCCTAGAAAATAACGCATTGATGAAAGCAGACACGGCATTTAATACACAGTTATTCCGTCATTGACCTCACACCGCGTTTCAAGAGCAGCAAACAGCAACTTGTCAACAGCATTCAATATATAGTGCTATTATTTATACAGTATATAGCATAGAATAGTATATGACATGGAAGCTAAACTCCCTGTATAGCCTAACCCTTACTATTGGGCGTATCCATTAATTTTTCAAGATGCAGAGTGTCACACAAAGTCAAAGAAACGAACACAAATTCCCCAAACCTTGGACAATTGGGGAACACTTGACCCTGTAAACCCCTTATCGTGCACGTATTGTTAAAAGAATCTTCATCTCTAATAGTAATATCATTTTTTTCTTGCTTTAATGTACATTGAAGATCTGGCACAGTAATACTGAATGTAAACCACAGGACATTTATACTGCCTTTGTACTATACTAAACAGACTGAGTGGTATAATGGCATCATTGCATTTGCCGAGGATGCGGAAATCTTGTGCAAGTCATATAGTCAGGACAGAAAATCGTCTTTTTCGGAGCTCAATATGGAAATCTTTCATTAACACTAAGTGGATGTGATGTAAATGTAAGTATAAGTCAATGCCAAGTAATACCTAATAATATAGAAAGCCTGGTGTATTACAAACGGTTAGTCACTGTTCACACTATGCCAAGTAAATATCCTATTACTGTATATAGCAGGTCCATGTCTCTTTTTCTATTACAAAACATTCCTTTCCTTTACTTAACATTTTTGCAGTCTCAGAAAACCCCGTTAAATTAGAGTGATTGTCTCTGTTGAAACAAGAGATATTGCAATAGAAGGTGAGAACAGAGAAGACTTGTCCTACAGGTCCATTATGATAACGCTGTGTAAGCAATGGATTAAATAAGTTCACATAGCAGGCAAACAAAGCAGCATTTCTAAAGCAATCTATTTAGGAAACTCTTCAATTTTCATAAGCTACCAGTATAGATAGGATCCTTGAGATGGGACAAACCCTTTATGCCAATCCTCAGACCGAGCAGCTGTACGGAGCTTCTTCTGGTGCCCATCCTATAAACTATACCCGGCCAGAAGCAGTGTGTAGTGGCCGGATTCCGTCACTGCAACTCATCTCTCACTGACTTCAATAAGCTCTGAACTGCTGTGACGGAGACCAGTTACTATACAGGGTACAGAGCTGCTCTCGGCCCCCCAACAATCAGGTATTCAGGGACATATATAGTCTAAGCCCCACTAATATACTGTATAGACTAAATAAACCGAGTTTTTTCTAGTCTGTTTTAATTCTCTGTCTCGGTCTACATCAGGTTCTATTCAGTTTAGTTTTGCCTAAAGCTGAGGCGGCCACATCTTTTGGAAAATCTACATTTATGGCTTTATCTGAGTGGAGAAGTATACGAGCTATTTATATATTTCCCATTCCTTGTGTAGCCATTCTTGGCTTTGATTCAAATAAACACAGCAAAATCTGCCTAAAAGAGTCCAAATTTATTGACACATATAGCAACATCACATCACATGCAGTGTTTGCAGGCCTGTCTCAGGGAAATCAGATGAAGAAACGGATACAGCAGATATTGTAGCGTGTGCATCTGTTTTATCATCTGTCATCCCATTAACAACCATGTAATTTGAGGTAATCTAAAAAGGGATGACAAGTGATACACAACGTCCACAACTACTTTGTAAAAAAGAAAACCTATGACAACAAATGTATTGACATCAATTCTTCTGTTCTCATTTGTTTACTAGGCTAAGTTAGGCTTGGCTTATACCATATTTTTTTCTTTAGTTCAGCTGTTCTACTGATTCTGGCACAGTTGTATTTTTTTCTTGCCCCCACCATTCCTGAGCAATCATTTCTGTTGATTTCAGCACCCAATCAGGCTTTTATGTTCAGGTGGGAGGTCCTGCAGTGGAGCAGATGGAGAGGAACCGCCCACCTGACAGTAGATAGCCTAATTTGCATATTGGGTGTTGAAACTAATAAAAATGATTGCTCGGGAATGGTGAGGGCTGGAGAAAAAATTCCAACTTCGCTATAATCAGCGGAGTAGCATATGTTGAAGGATATATTAGTGTCTACCTAATATACATAGAATAGGTATGTGTAGTACTAGTAGAAATCTGGTGCACCATTGGAAGAACATGGACAATAGCAGCCTGCACTCTGCTGAAAACTTTGTATGGTGGGAAGTTTATATTATAACAACTCATAGCCACTGGAATAACTATAGGAGCACAATGGTTGCAGTTGCCACTGGTTCAGAAGCCAAGGGTTCCCACAGGTCATCATCACCATTAGGGTTGAGCGATCGTGTTCTTTTTAGGTGGGATCGAGATCGGTGATTATTTCCCACAATGCTTTACTACTGGCCAAGCATTGTGGGAAAAGCTAACAATGTTAGCCTTCACACTGAGTATATGCTCCTCTCATTCTGAGCGGAGTGTATACTCAGTGAGAAGGCTCTGCTGCGGTTCCATAGGAATGCGTAGAAGCAGCCGACACACAGCCTTAACCCCCTGCATGCTGGCTGTGTCCATTCATTCTAATGGGAGACTAACTAGTAGCTACTTACCTGCAGAGATGGCTGGTCCGGTGCCCGGTGTTCTTATTCTTCTTTGCCTCGCTGCCCCCGCCTCCCAGGTTAGTGTTAAAGAGCTAGGAAGAAGGCGGGGCTTGTGGCTTTAGGGGAGTGTGGGCGGATACAGGGCAGGGAGACGTGACATCTCCCCTCCTAGTACCTGCCCACACTCTCCTAACCCGCCCACACTCTCCTAACCTGGGAGGCAGGGGGCTGTGAGGTGAAGAAGAATGAGAACACTGGGCACCGGACCAGCCATCTCTGCAGGTAAGTGACCACCAGGGGGGACTAAGTAGACAGAGGATTAAAAAAAAATCCTCTGACTACTTAGTGATTTTAAAAAAATCACTACACAGCGTGGATTCTAACAATTAAAGTGTTCATTTGTTAGATTCCATGCTGTATAGTGAATAGGATTGTTTTTAAAATCCGATCTCCGATTAGTAAAAAAATCCCATTGAGTTGCATTGGGATCGGAATTGGGATCGAGATCAGGTTCGAATGAAAAATGATCGGAAATCGGATTTCAAAATTGAGCCTGAAAAGTCAGCAGTCGCCATACTGGAGCTGAAAACATACCATATCTACTGTTTGATTACTTTGATGGTAGTCAGTAGATTTATTGCCCCTGCCCCCTTGTGTCATGGTGTGAGAAGATTAATAATGCACAGCCTTCCACTGTCAGAAAGGAGACACCTGACCCTTTCATGGTATATTAACAGTTGGTCAACTGCATATAGTTAAGGAATAATTCTGTAGGGGAGGCTATGGCACAAAAACTTGTGTATACTGGCATGTTGTGAGCAAGTCTTCATGGTGGTCTGGGCCAGATAGAGAAGGACATGTAAATGTTGCTATAATGTATGGATGTGTCACGGCTGATGGTTGGAAGGAGACATTGCTGAGGGAGACTCAAGCTAAGCTATTGCTCTAGGCCCATTAGCCTTTAGCTATGCACATAGCGGACATAGTCTGAATGTACCTTCTATGGGAACCAGAATCACCACCAGGACATCTCCACTTTAAGCAGACAGTATTTCTTCACTTTTACTTGCACCCAGTCTATAGTCTTCAGAATGCGGCGTTATACACCTCAGCACTAATAAAGCGAATTAAACTAGTTTTTCACACATTAAGATGTGACTCTGCAGCTGTGTGTTGTCGAGGTGGAGTGTGAACACATTGCTGGATACACGTACTAACAAATCTGCTGTGCACAAGGAAGGTGTCTATGCGTGTGTATATGCACAGAGCCTCTTGTTGTGCCATGTTGGAATTAGGTTTGTGATATTTCCAGGAAAGGGGTACGGTATACAGTAATACTAAAAGGTAACTTTGGGATACGGTTGTATCTACAAGTATGTATGTGCAATGGGATATAAAGATATTCCAACTAAACAACAGGAATGGATATTTAGGCTTTACAGGGGCCTTTAACATTATATTATTAACAATATCTTGTTCCCTTAAAGAGATCTTTCATATCTTCTGACACTGGCATGGCTATGTACCACTGGAAAGCTAATGGTGCGCAGACAGTACAAGACTATAGAAATGCACCATCAATGATGCACTTATCAGAGGGCATTATACTGTGTAGGGGCACTAAGGAATCATTTTACCGAGTGTGGACACTTAGGGGACGTAATTATGTGTGGGGCCACTTAGGGGGTATTATACTGTGTGGGGCCACTATGAGGGCTCTATACTGTGAGGGGAGAACTAAGGGGGTATTATACTGTGAGGAGAGAACAAAGGGGCTATTATACTGTGTGGAGGCACTAAGGGGCATTATACTGTGAGGGGAGAACTAAGGGGGTATTATACTGTGTGGGGACACTGAGGGAGTATTATACTGTCTGTGGGCCACTATAAGGGCTCTATACTGTGAGGAGAGAACAAAGGGGGTAATATACAGTGTGGAGGCACTACGGGGCTATTATAATGTGTGGGGCCACTATGAGGGCTCTATACTGTGAGGGGAGAACTAAGGGGGTTTTATACTGTGTGTAGGCACTAAAGGGCTATTATACTGTTTGGGGCCACTAAGGGGCTATTATACTGTGTGGGGCCACTAAAGGGGCATTATACTGTGAGGAGAGAACTAAGGGGGGGGGGTAATATACTGTGTGGGAACACTAAGGTGGTATTTTACTATGTGTGGGCCACTATAGGGGCTCTATACTGTGAGGTGAGAACTAAGGGGGTATTATACTGTATGGAGGCACTGAGAGGCCATTATATTGTGTGGGACCACTAAGGGGGCATTATACTATATGGAGTCACCAAGGGGGAATTATACATTTTGGGGTCACAAAAGTAATATTATACTGTGGGGATCTACTAAAAGGACCTTATACTGTTTGTTGCTAATGGTAAGAGACCTCCAGAACACAGCTTTTCTGGGAACCCCAGAAATGCAGAATTTGCTCCTTTGTACACAGTTGTTTGGGGTGTAATAGCTGCCATGGTGCAGTACAGCGCTGAAGTGAGAGGTGACCCAAGGTAAGGAGGACACTCATGTTCCAAGAGGATATTCACACATGGCAGCACAGTCATAGAAACGTCTGCAATGATTCTGCTTGTGTGAATTTGCCCTACAGACGCCAGTGAGAATTGACGCTGTTGTATGACAGGATCTCATCACTTACATTGACTTTTGTTAAGTCCAAACCTTTGTCATTGAATCCCACAATGAGACATTCCCTATACATATACATGGACCCTGATCATATCGGGAAGCTTTCCACACTAATCTAAATTTTTTATCAGGTTTTTTCCTGAAGTCACAATAACAGGCACCTCCGACATAATAGGACTTAAGGACCTGTATATGACACATACTTACCCTATATAGATATACCCACGGCTTGCACTATACTGTCTATGTTTAGCATTGTGAGCTAAGGCCACTATTAAAAAGTCCTTCCCAAATAATTATTGTCGTTATTTTCCCTCTTTAGTTTGCCATTGATTTAGGTACAGGCTTTACCTGAATTCCTAATCGCACGTGGCGTTTTTCAATAAGTTGTGCGGCGCGGTAACCTGAAAATATAATAAAGACTGGGTATGCTGGATCTTTCCTCACCAGCCGGGAGTGCAGATGGCGTAGTCACAAGAGGCTATTGTATGTTTCCCTTAATGCTACCAACCTGTTCCAATAGATATATATATTGTATATCATAAATGACAAATAATAATACCGAGACCAAACCACAGACCACAAAAAGAAACTGAACAAAAAATGCAATCTACGGTATTTTTATAATGTCACAAGCCAGTATATCAGCTCCCATTTCTAACACAGGATCATTGAAATATTAGGCCTTTTGACATGGTATCCGGCAGCAGCTACACCATAGGAACACAAGTATGTAACCAATGCATTTGTAATGTACCAATATGGAACATTTCTGCGAATTGCAATGTGTCACCTTTGCATTCCATTAAATGCAATAGCCAATGATACAGTAGGATAATATTTATTTCACTACTACATTAGGGCTATTGATGACCAAACCCCGAATATTTATTTCAGGTTTGGATGGTTCTGGCCAAAGATCAATATCAGGCTGAACTTGTTTAGATAGAACCAGAAGTAAAATTATTATACTCTGAAGTCTCTTTAGACGCTGACACACACCAGGTTACCACTAAGGTCCAATCACAAGTCTCAGTGGTGACACCGGATACATAATGTCACACAAGATGCAGGAAGAGGCCAGAAGAGGACCCAGAGAGAGCACAGGATGGGCGAAGAGGCCAGAAGAGGACCCAGAGAGAGCACAGGATGGGCAAAGAGGCCAGAAGAGGACCCAGGGAGAGCACAGGATGGGCAAAGAGGCCAGAAGAGGACCCAGGGAGAGCACAGGATGGGTGAAGAGGCCAGAAGAGGACCCAGAGAGAGCACAGGACGGGCGAAGAGGCCAGAAGAGGACCCAGAGAGAGCACAGGATGGGCGAAGAGGCCAGAAGAGGACCCAGAGAGAGCACAGGATGGGCAAAGAGGCCAGAAGAGGACCCAGGGAGAGCACAGGATGGGTGAAGAGGCCAGAAGAGGACCCAGAGAGAGCACAGGACGGGCGAAGAGGCCAGAAGAGGACCCAGAGAGAGCACAGGATGGGCGAAGAGGCCAGAAGAGGACCCAGAGAGAGCTCAGGATGGGCAAAGAGGCCAGAAGAGGACCCAGAGAGAGCACAGGATGGGCGAAGAGGCCAGAAGAGGACCCAGAGAGAGCACAGGATGGGCGAAGAGGCCAGAAGAGGACCCAGAGAGAGCACAGGATGGGCAAAGAGGCCAGAAGAGGACCCAGGGAGAGCACAGGATGGGCAAAGAGGCCAGAAGAGGACCCAGGGAGAGCACAGGATGGGTGAAGAGGCCAGAAGAGGACCCAGAGAGAGCACAGGATGGGCGAAGAGGCCAGAAGAGGACCCAGAGAGAGCACAGGATGGGCGAAGAGGCCAGAAGAGGACCCAGAGAGAGCACAGGATGGGCAAAGAGGCCAGAAGAGGACCCAGGGAGAGCACAGGATGGGTGAAGAGGCCAGAAGAGGACCCAGAGAGAGCACAGGATGGGCGAAGAGGCCAGAAGAGGACCCAGAGAGAGCACAGGATGGGCGAAGAGGCCAGAAGAGGACCCAGAGAGAGCTCAGGATGGGCAAAGAGGCCAGAAGAGGACCCAGAGAGAGCACAGGACGGGCGAAGAGGCCAGAAGAGGACCCAGAGAGAGCACAGGATGGGCGAAGAGGCCAAAAGAGGACTCAGAGAGAGCACAGGATGGGCAAAGAGGCCAGAAGAGGACCCAGAGAGAGCACAGGATGGGCGAAGAGGCCAGAAGAGGACCCAGAGAGAGCACAGGATGGACGAAGAGGCCAAAAGAGGACTCAGAGAGAGCACAGGATGGGCAAAGAGGCCAAAAGAGGACCCAGAGAGAGCACAGGATGGGCGAAGAGGCCAGAAGAGGTGAAAGAAGGTGAGTATAACTGTTTATTATTTTTCCATCTTCCCTGGGCCTCCCCCATTATTCTAGTCACTTGCAAGCATAACTTGTGACATCCCATGTCCTTTCCTTAGGTCGCTGAGGTCACTGATTGACCTCAGCGTACATATCCGGTTGGGACAAAACAAGACACCGCAGCAGCAGAATTGGACTGTGGTGGGAGACACCGGAGCATCGGGGACAGTGAGAATGTTTTTTGTTTTTTTTCTCACCTTCCCCAGCCTCGTATCAAAAAATTGGTAATCCTAGACAACCCCTATAAGCTCTCCCACCATTAGTAACCTTATCCTCATTACCCAGCCACCAGCCCAAAACAGAACTGATCAGCTGGAGATTAATCTCCAGGATTTCTACAAGACTGTTTAGAAGTTACTGGCGACTAACAGGTTAACACTGTGAGGTTTTGTGCTGCTTTATGGCGCCCATAGTCGGTTCAGCAAGTATTGAGATTTTTGCCTGAATATGACATCATGTTCCCTTCACAGTCCTGTTGCAGCTAGAGATGATACCGATCCATTTCCCAGTTTTGAGATTTGCAGCAAATCACAGTAATTTGTATTTTGGAGAATCAATGGAGAATAGAATTTGTAAAGATTTTTTCATGTCTTTTTGAAGCTTTTATAATACGAGCTCAGAATGGAATATATCTACTGTATACTGTACACCGCTGCTGCCTAGGCTTTATATGGGATATACAGGACTGTGCAAAGATATTAGGATGGTGTAGAAAAAAATGCAATCGAAAATAGAAGTGTTTGTTAATAGTTTATTTTTGCCACTTAAAGAGGACCTTTCATCAGATTGGGCACAGGCAGTTCCATATACTGCTGGAAAGCCGAGCTTTCCCGATCTGTGCCCCGGGTAAAGCGCTATCGGTCCCGGTACCGTAGCGCTTTACAGTCAGAAGGGCGTTCCTGACAGTCAGCCAGGAACGTCCTTCTCCACAGCAGCGCCTATCGTGCTGTGCTGTGTGAGCGGGAAGGAACGCCCCCTCCCCTCCTGATAATACTCATCTATGGACGAGCTGTGTGAGCAGAGGGAGGGGGCGTTCCTCCGCGCTCACACATTACAGCGCGATAGGCGCTGCTGTGGAGAAGGACGTTCCTGGCTGACTGTCAGGAACGCCCTTCTGACTGTAAAGCCCTACGGTACCGGGACCGATACCGCTTTACCCGGGACACAGATCGGGAAAGCCGATAGTGCGCTGAATTCAGCGCACTGTCGGCTTTCCAGCAGTATATAGAACTGCCTGTGCCCAATCTGATGAAAGGTCCTCTTTAAGAAAAGGAAGTGAATGAAAGAAAGAGAAATCTAGTTCCCATCAAGATTTGAGGTGACCTTTGCCCTTTACCTTCCAACAATTCTTCTCGGTACTCGCAGACAGTTTTTGAAGTGACTCGGTAGGGAGGTTGTTCCCGCCATCTTGGAGAACTAAGCACAGATCTTCTGTGGGCTTGCTCCAATCCTTCTGTCTCTTCATGATGGATGATGATCAGGACTCTTTGGGGTCCGTCTCGTCACTTCCAGGTCTCCTCCTCCATAGGGCGCTCACAATCCTGGGCTTTAAATTTCTCTTTTCTTCATTCATTTCATTGTGTTAGTTGACAAATATAAACTAATATCACATCTATGTCGGAAAAGATTCTTAGGTTGCCATGGAGTCTCAGTTGGAGACTTTGCTGTAGAATCCACTTTAAATTGGTGGAGAGAAAAGTCCTTTCAGGATAAAACTTGGTGGACCACAAATGACGTAAACCCGAATTCTCGTGTGAGCCTAGCGTTTCTTTGTAGCATTTATATCACGTCTGAAACTTTTGCTGTCTAGCTTTAATGTCAGTGACAATTGTCGTCTTCTTTTCTAATTATAGGGTTACAAATTCAGTAAGGGTGACAAGGACAGATTCTTCACTACCATATAGTTAAACTCTGTATTGATTCCTAAGACAATAAATCCTCGGCAGTATCCGACAATTCGGTCTCACAGCAAGAGAAAAAACATCTTTCTGGCACTTTGGATGACAATTGGATTAATTCTCTGGAACATTTGTTATAAAGTATAGATAGAGTTACATTTCACACATAAAAGGTTTATAACTTATTTTTAACTCAGATTGAATCTACTTGGACATGAGACTGACCAATAAGTAAAGGCATTTGGATAAAGGGGTACGCCAGAATTTTTATCTTGAGGTCATCAATATCAGATCAGTAGGGCTTTATCGGGGGATAAATGTGATCCCATTCAAGAGATTTAGACTAAGTTGCTATATCAGACATAGCCACTATGCTATATATGGCGCTCTATCTACTGGTATAGAGTGAAGTGGTCACAGTACCATGATGACTTCAAACCGCTAACTATGGGGGTGCTGGCTATTGGATCCCCATCGATCTGTTATTAGATAGGCCTTCAATATAACAATCCCAGAATACCCCTTTAATATTATTGTATATACATGCATGTAGATGGTTTTTGAGAAGACTTAGTAGGAACTAGAGATGGACAAACCTTACCACATTAGTTTTTACAAATATTCGGCCTTTCTGCTCGTTTCAGGCTGAACTTATTGGCATAGAAATGGGAGTGCTGTTATTAGAGATGAGCAAATAGTATTCGAAAATAGAGTTACGCGCCGGCTGCTTAACACCTTGCTGTACGGCGACTCTCATGCATTCCTATGGGAGTGAGGTATTCGAAACTCTAGTTTCGAATACTATTCGTTCATCTCTAGCTATTATTATACCCTGCAGTCATCTTAAATCTCAGAGTATAATAAGTGAAGGCCCAGAGGAGGTGAGGAAAAATACCAAATGGTTATGCTCACATTGCTTCACCTCTCCTAGACAACCTCTGGTGTTACCCTGGCATACTCATTGGGCCTTTTCCTCTGGATAATGTTACGTGTCTGAGGGTCACCTCTGAGTTCAAGTCAGAGGCCTCAGCATTTATCCTCGTGACGCGTGACATCAGCCAGGGGCCAGAAGACGCCTGAAGAGGACACTGTGAGATCAGGGGTGAACCTAGCCTTTTTGCCGCCTGAGGCGGACGAGAGAAAGCCACCCCCCCATCACCCGCCGCCCCCCAATCCCCGCCCCCCCACAGCAAAAAGGCTAGGTTCACCCCTGACTACATAGCATGTAGTCCAAAAATTGTCTCAATTTTTGGACCCCAAGCTGTGTAGTGATTAACCCCCTCCCCCAACTGGTGTCCGATTACCTACAGCTCTCTGTTCTTCTTGGTCCGGTCCTCTGTCCGGTCTTCAGAGCGCCCCCCCCATGCGTAGGATGCATGCACACATCGGGTGGGGGCCTGATTATGTGGCCACGTCACCCGTCGTGTGGGGAGGAGGGGGTGGAGCGGAGGGGGCGGCATTAGCAGGCAGGGAGAGGACCTGCTCTCTGCTAAGCGTGAGGGGCGGCCGCTGGAGCAGAGCTGCTAATAGGTAAGTTAAAGCAGCGCTGCATCCACAGGGCCTCCCCAATCCACCGTTCGCTTCCCATGCCGGGCTGCCGAGATGGTGATGCTAAGCCAGTCCAGGACTGCTTGTCCTGGAATGGCTTAGGTCAGTAAAAATTCCTCCCCCCCCCCCCCCCCGGAGCCACGACATAGCGCCGCCTGAAGTGGTCGCTTCAGGTTGCCTCATGAGAGGTGCGGCGCTTTGTGAGATCACCAGCAATGTTGCTTTTTTCTCACCTCCCCCGAGCTTACACTTATTATATTCTGGGTTCTGAGCAGATAGTATACATTAATAGTGTTTGCGGAGACACCCCAAATTTTTGTGTCCAGGTGAACTTGAAACTTGTATAAATTTGTGGTTGAATCCGGTTCTATAGGAATCAATTCACCCATCCCTGTGAGGAACATTTCACTGTAGACCTTTCATGTCCTCTGACATTTGCAATGTTATATATTAGCAGAAACATTTAATTTTACACCACTTACTAATCGGCTTAATTCAGCATTTTGGTGCAAAAATTTTCATGCAATGGCTGAAATTTTAATGCAACTTCCAAATTCATGGCTTAATTTCTGGCTTTTGGATATTCCCATTATCATATTTTGTCCAGCAAAATATGCCACATTTTTTTTCATATAGGATCCAATTCAATAAACTCTTTCTCCCTCCATTTAATATTAGAGGTATAGAGCGTTCCAATAAGGCCCTATACGTTTCTAAACCAGGGTCATGCAGAGGTATATTATGGCACAATACACTTAAGGCTCTGTTCACATCTGTGCTTGTATTTTTGTTCCTCTGCTACCTTTATAAGCAGAACAATGGAAATACCAAAAGCAGATCCATTACATAATGGACAGGAACAATGCCTGATGGGCGCCATTGACTAAACTGGAGTGTGTCTGCCCTCTGCCATGGGGAAGGGCATTTTATAGGAGTAAATAGCTCAGCATGCCGCACTATGTTGTCTGGAGTTCTTCATCGTATCTACAATAGAGGCACCAAAAAAAGCCAAAAAAAAAGTGGAAATAGTTTAATACAGCTGCTTCGAGGTTGCACAGAACCATAATATGGTGGCGTCTGAGCCCTAAATAGAACAATACATTTGTGTAGAGTTAGTTCTATCTTTTACGCAGTGTTTGTTAGATGTTTTCCATTGAATCAGTGTTTTCTTTGACTTTCTACTATAAAAAAAACATATACATTACAGCTATAATCACTACCTACAGTTCATCTGTAAAGATCCTATTGTACGAGCCGCCTTGTTAATAGCGCTTAATCAATCTATATAAATTAACATAGAACACACTGAGACTCAATTACAAGCACTTCTGCTGCCAACTTAGTGCAGATCCTTCTGTAAGTGGCCAATTCTGTACCGTTACATTGTTTGATAGTGTCTGTGTGTTCTTCGAGCCTTGTACCTTATAAATCATCCTTTCCTAACATGGAGGTCACATCCAAATACAAGTGGTAATGGCTATTTTTTGCAGTGAGTTATGAAGTTGGAGATGGCTACATCTGTAGTTGGGATGTGGAACATGGCGGATTACCCTAAGAGCTGGGCCAAGCAGCCTCCAAGTGGCGTGCCATTCTAAATGACCATGCTTGGCCAGCAGGGACTCGTAGATGACTATGATGCTGGCGTGCCTGAGTTTTGTATAGTGTGAAGTCTGTAAAATGTACTTGACATATGGTATAGTTCATATTTCAGGGATTGCACATGGATGTCTGAAACTGGCCAAGATATTAAGATGCTAAACAAGGGCAAACAATGTTGTTATAGGGGTTTTCCAGGCAAACATTTTTGGGTTAATAACTGCATCCAAATACCTTTAGCAGTGTTTTGAGTGATTTCTGTGTTTCTCTGGGAGCTCCTGGCATCTTCTGCATTTGTTTACTAGGTGTAGCTTCCTGTTTGTCCTACCTTTGGCATCATGATACTTTTAGGCTAACTCACACTATCTCCCCCTCTCTCTCACACCCCATCCCTGTCTCTCTAGCTATCCCGCCTACTACTATCCCTTCACAACTAACTTAGCTTACCCCCTCAAACCCATCATACTTACGTGTCTTCCTTACAGACTTGCTCCTGTGTGACAGCTCCTTCCTCTTTTCTGACTGTGTTGTCATGTGCTCCGTGTTCTACAGCTGGCAATCCACCTCTACTGCAAAGGCATGGGAAGCTACTGCTCTCACCCCTGTGCAATAGAGGTGGATTCATAGATGCAGAACACAGAATAGCACCAGGACTATTGCACACCCTGACACAGTCAGAAAAGGGGAAGGAGCTGTCCCTCGGGAGGAAGTCTGGAAGGAAGACACGTAAGTATGGTGGGGTGGAGTGGGGGAGTATTAATGATGTTCCGTTTCCGGAAACAGGTAAATGGAACCTCACCAGATATCCAGAATATGGGTAAATATACATTTATGATAAATTATATAATTTAGAAAGTAGACGGGGAAGGATTAGCGTAGGAATTACATTTTATCCCGGACAACCCTTTTAATTGAATTGCATTGTGGCTGTAAGTCATGAAAAACTTGGCAAAGGGCTCAGAGGGCGTTAAAAAGACCAAAGCAACACTTACCTCCACAGATGTTGGAGTAAGTTCGCATGGCAGATAGTGAACAGAAATCTCAAATTCCTCTCCACTTTTTGGCCCTCCGCTTTCCACTATGGCTTTCATTGGGCTTTGATATGGACCTAATAGTAATAGTCTAACGCCACAAGTAACAGCTGTGAAATCCATGGCAAGATCAAGC
Organism: Leptodactylus fuscus; assembly: GCF_031893055.1. Classification (NCBI taxonomy): domain Eukaryota; kingdom Metazoa; phylum Chordata; class Amphibia; order Anura; family Leptodactylidae; genus Leptodactylus; species Leptodactylus fuscus. The sequence continues at coordinate 25,737,747 of NC_134273.1, read as the reverse complement.
CAGATACTTATTTTTTATCCAGATAGGTTACCTAGTCAGCTAAATCAAACAGTTCTTCAATAGCACAGGAATCAAGAGTGCCGTGAATTTGCTCATGCTTCAAGAAGTCCTAAACGATAACCCGTAAAATTCTAGAGAATTCCGGAATATTACTAACTTAGAGTTCTACCAACAGACTTCCTTTAAGTGTTGAGTAATGGTTGACTAGTCTCCTCACTCTTTTCTCTTTGGGCTCTACCAACAAGGTAACCCAGATGACATGATGTGATGCACACCAAGATGTAATTTCCAGGGACCATGTGCAAGCTACCTCCATGCCGACAAGAATCGCCATCTTGGCATTGGGCTCGTGGAAGCCTTGGCATCTCTCTAGTTATAAAGGGCTTACAATTGTTCCAGAAATTAAATTAATGTAGCAGAGAACAAAAGAAGTTTTCTCTTACATCTGCTGTCGGGAAGAGAAGAGATTGCGATATGATTTATACTTTCATCTCACACGTTGAGGAGAGAACTTAATTACAAGTCACATAATTAGGTGACAAGTTCAATAAGTGATGGGTTGTGATATTGAGATCTAAGAGCTCTATAAACACTAGAACTTCTCACTAGCACTGCCTCAATGAGGATCATCTTAAGTGCCTTATCTCAAGTGATTATATTACAATGCCAAGCATATACAAATTCACCTAAAGTGGTTTTCAGATTCAAACACTTTTGATATCAGATTTGTGTCAATATTCTGCATCCAATTGTGTACTAAGTGCATATGTTTAGTGTAACATCAGCGAGTTGTGGACTCACTCTATCACCAACCAATTTGACTTCCTAAGGAAGTTGTCTAAGTAGCCTCCCAGGTTTTTATCCTTTAACCCTTATACAGGGATTGCACTACCATGTCTTTTCTTTGCCTATCTGGATTAGGGCCAAAAGGCACTGCTGTAAAGCACCAGGGATCAGACAGGAGAGTAGTCTAGATATAGGCCAGAAGTTGGGGAGGCAGAATTCACAGATAGTCAGGAACAGGCAGATAGTCAGAGCAGACAGCACAAGGAACGATGAGGGAAAAGATGAGGTCAGGCACAGGCATCAGGCAGAGCAGATACTAGTATACAGGAATATAGTCAGGGAACAAGCCAAGGGTCAAATGCACAATAAATGCAGCAGCAGAGAGAGCATCCTTACATCTTTTTTTATGGGGCATTTTTCTATTGGAGAGACTGCCTTAAATAGCCCATAGGTGCCGGAAATTGTTTGGAACAAACGTCAAGGACCAGCAGACTCTACAGCAAGGACTGTATGACAAGTCCTACAGCAAGGGCTACATCATGCCATCCTATAGTAGGGTGCAAAAGCTTTTCCTAGACATATCTTCCCAGATTGTTAAGAGGGTTGTCCGTGCAAAAATAGACAACCCGTATAAGTATTAAATAGGCAGGGGGCAGTGAAAAAAAATCTAAAAAATTCATACTCTCCTTTCCACGGTGCTCCGGTACCTCCATGCGCAGTCTGGTCTTTGGCCTCCTGTGCTGATGTATGACATCACGGGTCTCAGGTTGAGGAAGGAAGAGGCCGCTCATTGACTTCAGAGGTTATGTGATCGATAAGGTCAATCAGCGGCTTCAGCAGAAGGGATCTGTGATGTCACAGCCAGTGAACAGTTTCACTTTGAAAAGACGCCAGAGCAGAAGGATTGGAACGCGTTAGGACGACACTGAAGCACAGATGAGTACGATTTTTTTATTTTTTTTTACCATCTCCAGTTATCCAAGCATTGAAAAAAAAAATACCTGTTCAACCTCTTTAAGGGTGCTGTGAGTGGGACCAAAAACCTATACCTGAAGAGCATGCCCTGAGGACCCCCTCCACCCCATGCATCTTGCTTTGTGTCTATGGCATACGCCCCTAAAAATAACTTCCTTTCTCCCATCAATGATTCACATCTTTAGATATCACAATGCAAAATAACATTGAGCTCTAATAAACCAAGAAAGAATGATAATTGATGATTCATACCAAGTAAATGGGAGAATGAATTGTGCCAATGAGAATTGCATTAAATGGATTTTCCTATGAAAATAAATATATTTAAATGTGTAAAAAAAAAATTTAAGTTATAAATATTTATACATTTGGAAGAGTTTTAAAAATGTTTTCTAACCATCTTAGTGGTGATGTCTTTTGTCTCGATTGGTGGCCAATTGTTATGACTTTGACTGCAGGAACGTTCTATGGTCCGGGACTTGTCAAAGACCTAGCTATGACTTCCTTATTGTGGACAGGTTATCTTCTCATATATGCCCTGCCTGTTTCTGTCTAAGGAATTAGGAATTCATGATAGATAGAAAGCAAAGATCTTCCACGAAGTTGCTTAGAGAATAGTTATAAAACTCTTTGAAAACTACAAGAATTTTTAATTGTTTACACATTTTAAACATAGTTATATTCATGGGAAAATCTATTTTATGAACGATGGGGAGGGAGGAAATTATCAATCCCTCTATGCCAGTTTTCTGGTGTAGAAAATTGATATCATGGGTCACATTTGGTACAAGAACCTTTCTTGTGCCAAACGTGCACCATAGGTTTTGTGTGCATCATTATAATTCACACCAGTTCCTCTTCATAAACCTCTCGGTCCCTACACCACAAGCCCCTGTGTGTGCCTTGCTCATCACATTATGTGAATGTGAGCAGAGTTGGGTGGGGATCGGGGTGTTCTAGGGCAGGGATGACTCAAACCAACATATTCATTAAAATTCAGGCCAGTTCCACTTCAAAAATCTCTTGGCCCCCTACACCACAAGCCCCTATGTGCGCCTTGCTCATCACATTATGTGAATGTGGGTGAGGTGGGGTTCAGGGCGATCCAGGGCAGGGATGCCTCAATCCAGCAGATTCCTTATAATTCATGTCAGTCCCTCTTCATAAATCTCTTGGTCCCTACACCAGTTGGGCCCATTAATAAAACTGGCATACAATACACCAGTCTTAATAAATCTGCCCTACTATCTATTTAAAGGGATCCTATCATACAACCACACATTTTTTTATGAGTAACACTTCGAAATAGCCTTAAGAAAGACTATTCCTCTCCTACCTTTCGTTGTCTTCTCCGCATCACCGTTACGTAGGAATCCCGGTTCTTGTCGGTATGCAAATGAGTAATTTTGCAGCACTGGAGGAGGGCCCCAGCGCTCAAAAAGGACTGGGGGCATCCCCAATGCTGCGAGAGAACTCTCTCCAGCACCGCCTACATCTTCTTCTGTAACGAGGTCTTCTAGGTCTTCTAACTTCTAGGCCTCGGGCCTAGGACAAGTCGACTGCGCCTGCCTGCTGGCCACGAGAAAATGGCTGCTTACAATACTGTGTAAGTGGCCATTTTCTTGTGGCCTGTGGGCATGCACAGTCTGCTCTTCTCGAGGCCTAGAAGTCTGGAACCTTCGCCGGAAGAAGAGGATGAAAAGTAGAGAGAGAACTCATTTGCATACCGACAAGAACCAGGATTCCTACGGAACGGCGGCATGGAGAAGAGAATGAAATGTAGGAGAAGAATAGCCTTTCTTAAGGCTATTCCAATGTGTTTGTATGATAGGATCCCTTTAAAGAGAAGGGTAAATTCCCCTTTTTAGACCTAATCTTCTACCACCATGTCCCATGTGCACGCAGCGTGGTAATTCCCAGCATGTGAAAAGCTTTCATCACGAGGCGAACAATACTGCACGGATCAGGTTGGAGATCGTTTCCACCCAGCTGACTTCCTGTAGTCTACGGGCTATGAAAGATCCTGATAGCAGAGACCACATCGCTTCAAAGCCTCATCTTTCACCACTAACCAATTGAACGTGAAAGAAAAGCAAAAAAAAAAAACTACGCAGGTGCGATGGAGAGAAAATACTGCAGACTTGTGTTACTATGGAAACCTGAAAACTAACGCCATCGCCTGTACAAAGCCTAGACCCCCTTAGAATGGAAAACATGTCAATGCGCCAGTCTCATGTATTATAAATGTGCACAGTTTTTGATTTTACAAATATCTATTTGATTTCTGAAATTTGAGTCTTCGCAGGCAATCGAGATGAAGTTTTTTTTTCTTTTTCTGTGATGGAAATTTTTGCAGCAGTCATGATGTCTGCTTCCAGTATATCACTTCAATAGACGCCACTTAATTCAATAGCACGTCCCGTAGGGAACGGTATTTACACCCCGGCAAATGATCCTGCTGCGTCTGAGCTTTTTTTTGTTGACAGGGTATTGTAGAATTATTACGGAGTCAATTGGAATTCTGGAAGACAATTTGCTTTCCAAATCTACGTCTACAGGCAGCAGCGCCAGATGTGCGCAATGGCGGTTTAATGATCGCATGACCCTTCCAGCGTTCTGTTTAAGACGTCATTCTTGGAATGCAGAGCTTCTTGTACCTTCCTTATTTCCTTCCCTCCCTTTGAATAGTCCGTCCCTATATAACGTATGTACGGTCGGCCTTGATAAAAGTTCCTCTTCATCAAGTCGCCTCTCCGGTCTGTCGCGCTTTGGAATATCATCAATTTAGCATTGCAGTTAAATAACTTGTGATATCACGGAGGCAATAACCCTGTTCTCTGGTGTTTTATAAAGGCTGACCTACCTGAGATCACCCTGTGACCCCCCATTATACGATAAAAGGATAATAATGAAGAAAGACTGAATGGTGTGAAAAGGAATTCGAGAAAATATAATTTTATCAGTTTAGCCGTAATATATTATTGTCTGGGGCGTGACGGTATTTTTAGTTACGGAGCCAAAGTACATCTGTAACATCTCTGCCTGTTCAGGTCTCTGCGCGACCCTTTGCTCGCGTGCTGCGGCGCAGGAGGCATGTGCAGTTTGATAATTTGCTTAAAGTTTTTAGTTGCACTGTGTGAACCCATCTTCTGCCCTTGTTGCCTCTGTCCATTAAGTGGTTAATTTTGTCTTGCCCTGTGATTGACAGCTGCTTTCCTGTCAGGTTCAGGGTGAGTTCTTCCTCCCCTATTTAGTCTTCGCTCTCATTCACACCAGTGCTTGCTATTGCCTTGTGCGTACCTGCTCCTTACTGTTACTATTTTTGCTTGCATCCTTATCCTTGAACTTTGGCTTTCCCTACTGACTATTCTTTGCACTCCGATTTGGCATTGCATCGCTCGACTGTTTACTGACCCTTGGCTAGCTGACCTCCCTTTGTTGTTGTCCGTCTTGTCTGCGTTTTGTGTATCACTTATACAGGAAGGGACTGTCTTCGTGGTTGCCGCCTATTACGTAGGATAGAGCCTGGCAATAGGAAGGGACAGTTGGGGGCTTCAGCTTAGGGCTCACTGTCTCTTGTGTCCTGTTCCAGGGTTCAACAGCTACCGGGGAATTGCTGTCCTAGCAATACTCTAACAACATAATTTATCGATAAGACAGAAGAAATTATCATCAATTTGTTTAATGCACCGTTAACCTCTTAATGACCAGGCGTGAAAAAGCTTTAATGAGGTGGGCCATTATGGCCACATATCCATGGGACAAGAGATAAGGAGACTTTAGGAGAACTTACGGTTATTGGGAGACCACACTGAGCTGTGGATAGGGGATGTATCCTTAAAGGCACAGCTGCTTTAACAGGAGTCTATGAGCAGAATCCAGCCCAACAGATAGTTAGGGTAAGGTCACCTGTATCGAACAATGTACACATTGGTCTGATGACACCTAGTAGTTCAGCTTATACCTGCAGACACCCGACGATCACATAATCACTGGGTGCAATAGAAGCTGCAGATCTGGTGCTATTTCTATGTAGTATGTAAAGATGAGTAATAACCCTTCTATCTTCTCCTCCAGGTTCTCTGGCTATCTCTGACTGTGGGAGATCTAATCTGGTCCTGCTAGATTGCAGGACCTAGAGGGTTAACTGCAGCAATGCTGAAAGACATCACTGTCTGATATCTAATCCAGCCAACACATTAATGCCAGGATGCAGGCTATAATGTAGGGTTTAAAGGGGTTGTCCTATAATATTATCTCATCAGATTTCTACAAGATTTGCAATGTGTCTGAAAATTGGAGGTCCCATTATTGGCGAGAACAAGGGCTCCAAGTTCCTAGAATGGAGCGATGGTCTTGCATGCCCTTTATTTAGTTTCTTGGACTCATGGAAATAATTGAGTTCAGTACTCGGCTATGTTCATCAGTCCATAGACTTAGAGCTGCATCTTGACCATTGCTCCTTTGAGTAAGACTGGACCCCCATTTTCATGAATGGTGGCACATTCTCAAGACTGGAGAGGGTCCTACAGGTCAGACCCTGATATGTTATGCTTTGGAATGGTGATAAGTTATGATATTAAACAAGATGTATGTATATATATATATATATATATATATATATATATATATGTATAAATTTTTACAGTATTTCTGCATTTCTGTCTGTACCAATATTCTCTACTACTAGTCTGTGTACCGCATGCACCATAGTAGCTCACGGTTTCATGGCAATGCAGCATTGTCTTCTAGCGCCATAATGCTTCACTTATCAACATAACCTGTCAACCTGTCAACTCGAGATAGAGTCTTCAATGCAGTGTCTATAAGCCACAGTGCTTGATGGACAACTTGAGCTGATATCATCTCTCCTTGAGTCTTCAGTTGATTTCTCCCATCTGCAGTGATGCCCATTTTCATGAAATCATGGCTGTATCTTGGTGTTCTTAGGGGTAAATTCACTAAGGACAGAATTGCTGCTGATTTTACCAGCAGATTTCAGCAGGCAAAATCCATAGAGGCATACAATAGCAGGCAAATAATAAGATTTTCCCAATTTTATTCAGTACGGAGACTGACCTGCAGAGTAAATTTTAAAATTCGCAGCACGTCAATTTAGGTTGCAGATTTTCGCTGGCTTTTTCACCCCTAGACAAAGCACTGCATATATTAAACCACTCGCAATTTTTACACCCGGGTTCCTGCTGTATGATTGCTAGGAAGGGCCAGGGGTTTAGCTATAAGCTGATACACAGATGCTGTAGCAGTCGGCTCTGATGTTAAAAGGGGCCCCTGACTTATAAGACACCGGAATTGTAAATAGGGCACGGTAAGACCTTCTGCACATGACCATGGATTTTATCTGCAATTGTGGATAACAGTACAGACCCATTCAGTTCTATGGGCCCATACACACCGCATACGCCACCGTTTTTGTGGCCACGTGTATGTGCCGTATACAAAGACTGCAAATTATGAAGCATGTTCTACTCTAAGTATAGAGGATCATACAAGTCTTTTTGTAGATCCATGTTTGCCGATAACAAACTGACATGTTTATTGCCGATCAGTATTTACAGACAGAAAAAACACTATGGTCATGTGAATGAGGCCTAAGTCAAAAACCCTGTTACAAATTTGGCATTGGGATCCAAAAGTTATAAGTTAGGCTTTTCTTATAATGTCATGGTTTATAATACAATTATATTCATACTTAGCCTTTTCTTAAAGGATCCCTGATTTTTATCAAAATTTGAAATATCTGAAGGATCTTGCAGGGCAGTATGTTCTTAACTATATAAGCCTTGTACATGGTGCCTTATCAGTTTTTCTGCTGCTAACAGCTTTATTGCTGGAGCACATTTTGCATTCTCCATGAGGCTGGGGGTATATACAATACAGAGCAGTCTTCCCCTTTCCCCTATCCATTATTACTACTACTGGTTTCTGAAATTCTGACAGAAATTACTGTAAAATATCAAATAAATAGCCAATAAAACCCAAGTGACCCTAATATAGGAGAAGAAGAGACACTGGGATCCAAATTCAGGTTATGATGCATCTAAAATTACCCCATACACAATAGTCTATGACATTCTATCAGTGATAACACAATCAGCTAATCAGAAGTAGATAGACTCTTCTTACACTCACTGTGGGCTATGAGGAGCTGCAGACTCCTCTCTGAGCAGTGTACATGCAGGGAACAAAATGCTGCAAATCTGTGTGTAACTAATAAATTCCAACAAAGATAGTATGGGTGTAAACATGCAGAAGCTGCGAAGCGAGATCAGCCGCTCTCTCTTCCACTTTTTGTATTCAGTCTTGAGCCTGTTGCTTTCTAAAGACGGACCTTTCCTAGTAACAAGGAGTGAACAGCAAATTAGAAAGGATGGAGAGACCTAGTAGAAGGAACTTTAGAGATGTTTATCAGGCAGAAAACAGCAACTTTTTAAAAATAAAGTGCATTACATTTTGGTTCAGAATCACAGGTACTATTAAATGAGACTAAGTTATGTAAAACGTTAGTGATGTATAAATTCTTAGAGTAAGAGTTAGAGTGCACATGAAGAATTGCACCCTTTCTGTTTTAAATATCCTTGGACGGTTGGTGAACTATAGCTCCGGCTCTCAAACCACTGACTAGTTGAACAGACCCAGCCAAAGTTTGACTGGTAGATATAGCAACCACCATGTGGCAAATACAGAGATGCTCCTCCCGCAGCAATGCACAGAGGAAAATGATGACTCCAGGGTGGAGAAGGGGGAGCGTGGATATCCTGACACACCATCTTGTTTCCCAAAACAGAGAGAGTGATTACTTTCGGAGGAAGGGGGGTAGGAAAAGGACTAAAAAGTCAAGAAAGAAGTATTTTTCTGCTACTTTTTTTACTTTAATGTGGGTATTATTGATTTATCCAAAGTTTATAGAAAGTACAGAGAACACTTACCATTGGCGATGCATGCGGTGACCTGTTTTTTTGTATTTCTAACAGTAGTTTTACATGCTAGGATAGGTGCAGAATGTCTGGTTTGTGGATATTCTGTATTACCTACCACTACTTCACTTATTTGTGCTCCATCAGGTCTCTTTTAAATTCATCAAAGCCTTCCATTGTTTCTAACCACCGTGTACACGTCTGCCTACATTTCTACATCTGTCAAGGGATATTGTCCTTGTTTCTGGGGAGTAATGAAGTTATGTTTTTCTGTGCTGCTGAGTGACATGGAATCGGAAATAGTCTTCATTGTATCGTGGCAGCTATGAAACAATAGAAAAGGCAGAACTAACAGGGCAATGCTGTACTTATTTCCTACTGTATCACCATATACAGTATCCTATGCAAGTACAAAGAGATCAGATAGCCAAAAGCAAATTATTTGGAAGGAATTAAAATACGTTCACACCTGACAATTGGGAACTTGCTTTTTAGAGCAATTTTAAAAAAAAAGAGTGGATTTTTTTGCACATTATTTTTGTGGTTCTGCTGAAGGATTCTTCACAGTTTTAAAACAGTTTGCGAAAACCTTTCAGTTCTGACTACAGTGAAAGTTTGATGCACAGACGAATGTAATGAGTGGGAAGCAAATACATTGGATTAAGACTGAAGTCTGACGCTTCCACGCCATTCATTTTGGGCTGAGACGTCCCCATGCTGACTGACCCCGCTCCTACTTTCACAGAAGTGGCAAGAGAGGAGCAAAACGGGGGATGTGGCACATCAAAGATACACATTTACACCCATCTGCACCAAAAAACTGCCATAGATGGGTTGATAAATACTCTCCACAGTTCGCAGGATAAGATTCTGAATACCATAGCAATGTGTGAACATGCTCTTAGTCTTGAGATTACTTGCTATAATCTCCTAGGAAGACCTTCTAAGGCAACGAAAACATGGACAAAAATGTAGAACTAGAATTTTTTTTTTAGGCTACAGCTACATGGTATATTTGGTTGCACAGTATCAACTTATATACAGTCACTTAAATGGAAGCTGACTTGCAGTACCTGGTCTGGCCACTACACAGAGAACAGCGCTGTCTGCTTCCTGCTCCATTCCATGAATCAACAGCTGAGAATAGGTGATTTTGGGGGTGCCATGTCAAACACCCCTGCCCAGATCTGATATTGATGACTTATCCTTAGGACAGGTTATCAATATTCTCAGCCAGGAAAACCTAATTACAAAAGTGTAAATCATAGCTTTAGAATTTATCAATATAATAGTTATCTTTATGTATATGAGGAAAAATACCACAAAAATATCTCACTTGTGCTGTGTCCAGATGTTACACACCTTTATACCTTGTGGGGACCAACAAGTCTGAGACAGGGACACAAAATCTGTAGCAAACAGAGGGGCCACACGGTGGCTCAGTGGTTAACACTGCAGCCTTGCAGCACTGGAGTCCTGGTGTTCAAATCCCACCAAGGCCAAAAATCATCTGAAAGGAGTTTGTATGTTCTCCCCGTGTTTGCATGGATTTCCATCCCATATTCCAATAAAAAATGACATACTGATAGGGAAAAAATGTGCATTGTGAACTCTATGTGGGGCTCACAATCTACATTTAGAAAAAAAAAAATCTGTAGCAAACAGGTTTATTAAAAAAAACAACAAAATAAATAAACCTTAATAAATAAATAAAACAAAATAAGCAAAGTAAAATACAGCCTTAACTTCAGGCAAAAGAACATTAAGCAAAACCCTGCTTGTCCGAGCACTAACTAAACAATGAAGTACTAATTGTATGTGTGGCTTACGCTAGGTTCATACCTGCGTTCATGTCTCCGTTCTATGGTTTCCGTCTTCTGCATGGCAGAAAACGGAAACCATAGACCGGGTCCGGCCGTGAGCGGCGGTGAGCGTTTTAGGCTCTCCGCCACGAAACCGGATTTTTTAATCCGGACACAGAGTACTGCATGTCCGACTCTGTGTCCGGATTATAAAACCCGGTTTCGCGGCGGAGAGCGCAAAACGCTCACTGCCGCTCACGGCCGGACAGCTTTCTCACCCATTCAAATGAATGGGTGAGAAAGTCTCCTGCAGGCTTCCGTCTCCTGCATCTGTTTTATGCAGGAAACGGAAACCTGCAATAAGGACAGATGAACGCTGATGTGAACGAGCCCTTACTACCAACTACACGAATAGACAAAAATAGTGCAATACAGTCTCACCAGACTCTCAGTTTGTCAGGACAGACCCAGGCACTTCCTCTCACTCCTAGTATCTGCCCTGGTGCAGGCGTTACAGCCTTTTATGGCCCAGTAACGAGCCCAGGACCCGGACCTGGGCTGCGGCCTATTCAAGACCTTCCCTGGACCACACAAATGTCAGAAACCTGGAGCTGATATATCGGGACTTCACGCTCTGCCTGTCACAGGTTATTTATATGATATTGCTTAAAGTCCACCTGAGTTGCAGGAGTTAAGCCCAAGTATTCTACCGACGTTTCCATATATACGGTATGTACATACAATGGGACTTTTACTATGCAACATTGATAGCTGGTGTGTATTATTGGCCAGTGAGATTGCAGTTTCTTAAGACTAAGCAGTATGTGTAATATTGTTCCCTAGTGGGCAATGTAATGGTAGCTATTCATTATTCACCAGATTGTAATCTAACTACATGCGGCGTGTGTGTTTTATCACATCTGTATGTCTACAATGTAGACCTGTGGACAGTTCTCAGTATACAGGATTTATTTCATTATATAACACTGTCACAATGGTGGAAAAATCACAGTGAAAACGTTTTTTTCTGCAGTGTTTTTCATTGCGCTTTCGCAGTGTTTTCCTCTGCAGACTTTCTATCCTTATTATACCTTTACGGAAAATGCCAGCGTCTCGACATGTGTAATTGTTTCTGCGTTTTCTCAGATCCCTCATACATTGCAGACCAATATAGAGCATGACCTATATTTTCATAGTCCTGTACGGACCGTCAAAATATCAGTGAAGAGCCCTCATTCACAGACACTGAATTACTGCGACCATTTGATGGCCGCCACATAGCCTATTTTCATTATTGTGTGAATATAGGGTTACTTTCAGCATAGACTGCCAGGGGACAATGTGAGGGTCACAAACTGCGGACTACTGGCCATCACCCTGGTCAGAATTGAATCTGCCCTTGTTTCTGCACCATAAGTGTGTTACTTAACCTACAACGCCTTGAGGTGGGCCTCTGTTCCCTTCCATCCAGGTCACGGTCCCACATCTGTATCCACGCCACAGATATTACAATTACACTGTATCACATGTTCCCTTATCACTTAATTATAGAATGGCTTTGTGCGGCTTCTAATTATCATGAGAAATGTCAGCCCCGACACCACCTGGTGACTCACTATTCCCTGCCTGAGAGAGCGCTAGGCCTCGCGAGGCGCCTGGATTAGCATTTGGATGCTGCCGCCTTTGATATTTTATCTATTCAATCTATCAATTATGTTCTCAAAGTTTATTCCCTTTTATCTTCTCCACAAATATCATTTCACCTCCGGGCGTAAATATAAATGCCAAAATGCTCTTCTATAGGGGAAGCTTATATGTAGGCACTTATGGATATACAGGCCATACCTATGTTATTATGTTTGAGGGAACGCTGAGCTACGTGTGGATGAATAGCTTTTATATTATATATTGTATACCAAGGGACAGAAACCGAATGAAGATACAGTCTCTGTCTCGTGCATGACCACCGGTTAGGGCCTAGTCACATGGTCACACGTCAGATGGCCATTTTATTAACCCCAAAAAAATATATCGTATATATCGTAAATAACGGATTTATGCCGAATGTTAAGGGTCCATTATATTTTAACATTAGTGTCTAACAGACGATAACGAACAATCCAAGATAAGGAGTCCCTCAGGGTCCTGGACCAATCGGGTTTAGAGGGGTAGGGTGGAGCGTGCACGACCCAATCATTCACAAAACTTCTTCAACGACTTTATTGAGTACCAAGCCCAACGCGTTTCGTGCTGATCCCTTTCTCAAGTGCAATTGAAACCTGCTTGTGGCCTGTCCAGTAGGTTGCTATGAACAGTCGTCCGTTATACTGTCCATTATTACTGTCCATTTTTTTCTGTGCATGCTCAGAAAGCAGAACAAAAATAAAAACAGACGGTATAAAATGGACAATAACGGGCACTGACATCACGTTAACATCAGTTAGTGCCTGTTAATGTCCATTATGATAAGTGTCCAATTTTTTTTTTAGTAATGGACCATCATAATGAACATCCAATGGTAGTGTGAACACCCCCTTAGGTAAATAGCTTCTAGCTCCTGTGGTATCACAAGTTTAAGTAAGGTAAACTACTCTGACATCATCAGACAGGATACTATGACATCATTCAGGTCAGCTGTGACATCATAGCTCCTATTTTTTGCCTGGTAATCTTCAGCACAGAGCTGGAAGCCATCAACACCATTCTCTGTATAGTGGCCGGCACCGGTACTGCAACTAGGCTTCAATTAAAGTCAATGGGAAATGAGATGCAGTGAAAACTGCCAACTGTGTCTGGTTCTATGCTGTGTATAGTATAAACGTATGAAGTGGCCCGAACCGCTGACCCATGTGGGTGCCCTCTATCAGGGTGTATCCTAAGGACCATAAAAAAAATCCTTGTGTTATTAAATTAGGATAACAAGTTTTGCACCATATACAACGTCTCCTTCTTATACCTTTATATGTGAAGTGGCTCCAGCCATAATACTAGCAAAACCAGATGTGTTAAATTGTCTCTGATGATGAAGTTAGCGCTCCGTCCAATAAGATTAGGCAGAGCAGTGATGCTACAAAGTACCCATGGCTTAATCAATAACCACCAAATTGAATAAACGTTACCTGGGGGGACGCCAAGCACCCGATGTCTGCTATTGTGTTATAGGAGACTTGCAAAAACAAGTAGTTTCTTAATATTTCAGTCCTGAACTTGTGTAAATGGTAAGAAGATCCAGCTGCGGGGGAAGCAGGCTCATGTACAGATGTAGTCGGACTTGTTGCTAGAAACACTCGATCATGGCTTTGTGTTTTTTGGATAATCTATGCCATTATGATACAACTATATGATTCACTTTCTTGATCATAACTCTTGCTATGTCTGTAGAAGTCATATCGTGTCTATCCTCTGTGCTGGAGTCCAACTCTCATTGAGGCTGCTGAGTATTATATTTGCAGTATTAGGATAGGTAGTACGGAATAGGTTTCCCAAAAATGCCAGGATGCGCGCGTTCCATCGGGAATATAAAACACGATACGCTACCTATCCTGATTCTGAAATATCTGGTAGACGCAAGCCTGTGCCCTCCTAGCATCCTTGGAACTGTAAGGGACGTCTTCATAAGAAGCCCGTCATCTCAGCACTGGATTGGACGAGCACAGTTGTTGGTTGCTCTCCTGTATTAAGTCCATTGGTTCCATCTAAAGGAGTGCTGACATCTTGGATTCTTTATCTCCTTGCATCTATATTTGCAACATTCAATGTCATCTAAGAAAAGTGACAACCGCTTGTCTAACTCTTAGCCTGACACCATATTGTGCCATGCAGTTGCTATGCTTCATTGCAGTTGTCAATGGGGTTACTGTGGTATTTAGGATACATTGTGTCTTTGAGTTATTCCTTGAGCAGATGAGACATAGTAGATAATATTTCCCACCATTAGGACCACACAACAGACAATCCTATTCCTTATAAATGGGTATGGCTTTCTCCACAACTCTATAGCGGGCCATTTTGTGGACCAATGATGTCCATTAAGGTCAATGGGGCAGATTTATGAAGATTGGCGTTTTCATATCCCTGCACGAGCGGAGGGTGCACTTAATATATGAGGAGGCGAATGCCAGCTCATAAATCATGCATACACCCTCCCTTGGGCCATGCGCTTGTAGCTGGCATGGATTTCAGGGATCATTTATGTCTGTAAACTGTAAATGATCATAAATCTGATGCGATGATGGCTAACCCATAGCAGAAAAAAATACACATTTTGCGCAAAAACCCAATTTGCACAAAAGGTACATGTGCATCAAAAAAATGGCATACAAGGCATGATAAATCTCCATCAATGTGTCTGTAAGAATCAATGAATGCATAGACGATATCCATGTGTGGCCATCTCTTACAAATCCAATGCATTGGGAAGTCCAGCATTATGTTATACAAACTGCAGATCTTGCAAAGACACAAGGTGTTGTATAAATCATTAGGACTGTGTGCTGTCCGTGGAGAACACAGACGGCGCATGTTTGTGAAATACAGATGTGTGAATAAGCCCTTAGGGTCCATACTTTGACTTTTGTTCATACTAATCTCTGTGGAGTTGGGTATGAGGTTGGACACCTGCCAATAACCTCGTGTACCTATTATTTTAGAATGGGAACATAAAAATCTGCTGTATTATTCCATTGCGGATTGATTTTCTTCTCAAAAGTAAATATCCAGACTTTGCTGGTAGGACATAAAGAAATTGTAATGTTGCTGCATACTTGAAGATGCCGTCCCAAATATATGTTTATACAAGATACAACAATAAGATACAAATGAGCTTTATTGGTGTTACCAAAGAATAAGACATTTGGTGTTGCCAAAGCAAAAAGGAGGTTGGGGGTGGTGGAGGGGGGTGGGTACGGGGTCCATGGGTTTGCGGGTTTGATTGTCCTTAGGGTCTCGTTGTTTATTCTCTAGCCCATTATAAAGTACATGCTATAAAATGGAAGGAAATTGTCTTCCCAATGGCTGTAATTCTCAGTTATCCACTTCTCAGCTGTGTCACATGACCAGCAATAAAACCGTCCACCTGACACATTGGCTATAATGGGGTCCGTCGGGTGTCCATCAGGTATCATAGTTAACTCTTTATGTCTCAATCACATGAATATTGTAACTCACGATACGTAGCAATGCCAGAACAGGACACCGCACTGCACTTATATCCTCATTTTCACCCATTGCAATACAATAAACATTTTTCTTTGACGTTTTCCTTCCTTTTCCTGCAAATGTTTATAATATTATTCCTTTCTTATCCAACTTATTACAAAGATGGCTGACCTTCAGTATTTATTCTGCATTAGAGCCTTGTATTCTACATGAGTCACATGCAGGTTTAATGTTTTATGTATAGGGTAGTTTATCTTATGCCAGATACTTGTCAGCAGCTCGCTCAACAATTGATGGACATAATGTAGGCAGGAAGATGTATGAGCAGTCATTTTATAAGGGCTGTGTCACGGGATGGTTAGAGTCTATACTATAGGCAATGTGTAATATATATTTCATGTGGAATGTATTCTCTAACCTGTTGTAAACATCAATGTGTAGTTGGCTGATTAGGGTCTAGTGTGTTAGCACATTGTATGCAAATACCTCTAACTAGTGAGGACCAGTGAGGACAATGGGTGGAGATAATCTGATCAGTGTCTCCAAGAAGATGTTGGATGGTGCATTGTCCATAGTAGACAGGGAGTCTGCTCTCCTTGGTATAGGTGAGGGGGGAAGGATCTGTGACTCAGCCCTTCCCACCCACAGATAGAGGAAGTAACAGTTTAGTATATAGTTGTAGCTTGCAGTTAGTATGTGTTAGCCGGCCTGTGCACAGCTCTGCAGAGAGCCAGGACTTAGTTACAGGACCAAGGAACCAAAGTTATCATTGGATTGTGACTTCTGTGGACTTATTGTTATTACGGTTGATGTGACCGCCGCCGGCTACTAACTTTGTGGATTACAATAAATTGCTGTTGTCTCCCGACCTCTTGCGTCCGTGTTGATTCAAAAGACCATCCGGAGGAAGACGTATACCTTTGCTCCGTGACAACTGGTGGCAGCAGTGGGATCAACAGCGGACAGCGAGATGGACTACAGCAGCCCAGCGATTAATGGAGCCACAACCTCAGAATACAGGAACTGGACTATGGCACGTCTACAAGTAAGGGCCCGGGAACTAAACCTGAGTTACCAGGGAAGAACGAAAGATCAACTGATCGAGGCACTGGAGGAGATGACCCTGCAAAGCGACCATGAGGAGGGCTGCCCCCAGGAGACAGGAGAGATACGGGAGTGGCAGGTACAGACCCAAAAGAGCAGATGGGTTGTTTTGTATGAGGAGGAGTTGGCAGTGCTGGGGCTAGGAGCAACTGCAGAGCAAAGGAGTAGAGCATTACAGAGGGCTCAGGAAACGGAGAAGGAGGAACAGAGAATGGCGCATGAAAAGGAAAGAATGGCGCATGAAATGCGAATGGCTGAGATAACTACGCGGAATTATAATCAAACGTCGGCCCCCAGCCCAACAGTGAGAGAACCACCATATGTCTCCCATAAACACTTCAAGACCTTTGATGAAGCGGCTGGGGATGTTGATGGATATTTTCAGGACTTTGAACACCAGTGCCACCTGATGGAAGTCCCAGAGAAGGATTGGGTCCGGTATCTGGTGGGGCACCTACGAGATGGGGCTGCGGAAGCTCTCAGAGCCATGGACCCTAGTGATCAGCGGGACTATGAGGCCATTAAAAGAGCGGTGCAGAAGTATTATGCCGTCACTCCAGAGACCTACCGAGTTCAATTCCGCTCTTTGTCTTACAATGGGGGAAGCTCCTTCCACATGTTCGCCCACAAGTTGAAGCAAGCATGCAAGCGCTGGCTAGAAGGAGAGGAGGCTGTCACAGTCGATAAGATCCTCCAAGTCATACTTAAGGAACAGTTCTTTTCCCAGTGCCCCGCTGAGATCCGTGAGTGGGTGCTGGAACGGAACCCAGCCACAGTGGAGCAAGCTGCTTCCCTTGCAGATGAGGGCCTGACCATCAAGCCGCAGTGGAAGAGGTTGTTTGCAGAGGAGCGGAAAACTACCACAGTCCGCCAGACACCCTTCATCCAGCCACCCACCTTTCGTGCCCGGCCTCAGGATTACAATTCCCCCTCTACCCCTGCCCCAGCCCATCGGCCTCCAGCTATGAACAACCCTGTCCCTAGACAACGACCTACTGGAAGAATGCTAGAGCGCAGATGTTTTGGGTGCGGGCGGCCTGGACATTTGCAAGCTAGTTGCCCTGTTAACATGGGGGCACGGGCCACCGTGGCATCCCGGCCTATTCACTACCTGGGAACCACCCCTAGGACTGAAAGTTTGGCCCCATTTCCAGATGACTCCATGAATGACCCATCTGTTCCACCTCCAGGGGTCTATGGGATTCAGCCTTCCGCCACACATCCCGCAAACCTTCAGCGGAAGCACTTGCAGGAGGTCCTACTGGATGGCCGAACAGTTGTTGGATTCCGGGACTCGGGAGCTTTCCTAACGGTAGCGGACCCCCGAGTGGTTCGACCCGAGGCCCTAGAGGAGGGCCCTGGCCTTTCTATCGAGTTGGCAGGAGGTACTCGGAAACGTATTCCTAAAGCTACCGTGGAACTCGACTATGGTTATGGACCAAAACGATGCACAATTGGTGTGATGAGCGGGCTGCCGGCCGATGTTCTGTTAGGCAACGATGTTGGAAATCTACAGTGCCACTTTGTGGGAGCAGTGACCCGAAGCCAAGCTCAGAGAGACGCCAACATGGATCGACCGGATTTTTTGCCAGATGCCAGCCCTTCAACTCTACAACTTTACCATTCAGTACCGCCGAGGGAACCAACACCAGAACGCAGATGGGTTATCCCGGCAGGAGGACATATGAGCTATAGAGACTGATGTGCATTCCCCAATTTACCTGTGTAGGCCAATTGTGTCATGCACATGTTTTGAGAGGGGGAGGGGTTGTCACGGGATGGTTAGAGTCTATACTATAGGCAATGTGTAATATATATTTCATGTGGAATGTATTCTCTAACCTGTTGTAAACATCAATGTGTAGTTGGCTGATTAGGGTCTAGTGTGTTAGCACATTGTATGCAAATACCTCTAACTAGTGAGGACCAGTGAGGACAATGGGTGGAGATAATCTGATCAGTGTCTCCAAGAAGATGTTGGATGGTGCATTGTCCATAGTAGACAGGGAGTCTGCTCTCCTTGGTATAGGTGAGGGGGGAAGGATCTGTGACTCAGCCCTTCCCACCCACAGATAGAGGAAGTAACAGTTTAGTATATAGTTGTAGCTTGCAGTTAGTATGTGTTAGCCGGCCTGTGCACAGCTCTGCAGAGAGCCAGGACTTAGTTACAGGACCAAGGAACCAAAGTTATCATTGGATTGTGACTTCTGTGGACTTATTGTTATTACGGTTGATGTGACCGCCGCCGGCTACTAACTTTGTGGATTACAATAAATTGCTGTTGTCTCCCGACCTCTTGCGTCCGTGTTGATTCAAAAGACCATCCGGAGGAAGACGTATACCTTTGCTCCGTGACAGGCTGCCTTCCAAAGGCCTTATACTTGCTGTATGCTGTGTATACTAACTGGCCCGTCTAAAGGCTCTAAAACTTGGGCTAAACATGGCACTTTTTTGGTCCTAAAAGAGTCCAAAATCTCTAAATGAGTAGTGCTACATAGGGAAAATTGGAGGAAGGGTCTCTTGAGTTAAGCAGCATAACAATGTGGAGATGACACCATTAGGAATAGGCCCAAGATGGCGGGCTCACTGCTATTTGTGGCCTTTAGCACCAAGCACTAGGCCAGCATAGTGAAGGCGGTCTTACACAGAAGGTGTAGGGTCCCTGGGTCACTCCTTGTTACTTGTCTCTTGTGTAATGGTGTTTCTATGTCCCATTGATGTTAGGTGCTCATGAAAGCACTGGGGATTGGATAGTAGTTGAAACCGCTGTAGCACCGTTTCACCCAGAACAACATGGAGGCACAATTCACTTACAGCAGCAGGTTCCACACTATGGTGCTTTAAATATATAGACAGGAGATGCTATGACTGTTTACCCCTTCCTCAGGTCTCTGACACTTTTCCCTGTAGCTATCTGGAGCAACCTTGGGACCAAGTTTTCCTTTCCAACCACTATTGAAGAGGTGCAGGCCACTTTTTGGCAATGGACACCTCAGGTTCCTCACTGTTAACAGTGGAGGTGTTCTTATGACTTTTGAGAGATTGAGTTGTGGTGACCGGTGCCTTATATAGGAATGGGCCGCGTGGCAAATATTTGTCATTCCCCCCTTCCCCAGAAGGCCCCAACTCCCCCACCCCACATTCCTGCACCCAGTATTATACCCCATAGTTGCCCCTGCACACAGTACTATGCCCCATGTTGGAGACCACCTTATTACAATGCTCAACAGAGAATATCCAAATACTGTGACAAAAGCAGAACAGTTACTGGAGATTTTTTGGGTCTTCAGCTGGCTTTAGGAATCTACCTTATATTACCTTCCTGTTTGGATGTTGGTGGCTTTTTGTTCGCTTCAGTCGTGCGTTACATTAAAGGAGGAGACCTGCGGAGACACATCAGGACTTCTTTATACACCTCCAAAGTGTGTAGCGCTATTTAACTAAAATAGAACGGCAGGGACACCTCTCTAACCCACCATTTCTCAGGCGTCTTCAAAGCAACAAATCCTCGGGTATAAACCTTCCTCTGGCTGGTCTTTGTTAAACAATAAATCATTAAGAAATAATTGTCAAGTAGTTAATTAAAGAAAACTGAATACGGAGAAGATTGTTACTTACAAGTGTCTGCTGGTTAATAGTGAATATCGAGAAAACTCATTTAGGCTGAGGCCCCACGTTGCGAGCCGCAGCAAAAAAGCATTGCGGTAAAAACAGTGGCGGTAACACATTGGAGTTTTTCCTGCAGCGTTTTTCACAGAAAATCTGCAAAGTTTCCCTCTTCTTCAATTATACATGTAGGGAAACCGCCGACATTTCTGTAGGTATTTCCAAAACCGCAACAGTTTTTGGAAATTGCAGCGTGTCTGCTGCGCGTATTTTGGATGGTATTTGCTAGAATCCCATCCACCTTGCAGGAACTGTAACCGTGAAGTGTCTGCCACGGCCAAACCACAGCGTTTACGCTATGTGTGCACCAGGCCTTAGGCTAAAGCCCCACGTTGCGGAAATGCAGCTTTTTTGTTGCAGATTTTGCTGCGGTTTTTTGAGCCAAAGCCTGGAGTGGATTCAGCAGAAAGGAGAAATGTAAGAACGTCCTATATATTTTCATTTCCTTTTGTAGTCACTTCCAGGTTTGGTTAAAAAAAACTGCAGCAAAATCTGCAATGAAAAAAGCAATTTTTCCGCAACATTGTGGAAACGCAGCATTTTTTGTTGAAGATTTTGTTGCGGTTTTTTGAGTGAAAGCCAAGAATGGCTACAAATAAGAAGGGAAATATATAGGAAGTTCTTATACTTCTCCCTTCTGCTCAATCCACTCCTGGCTTTGGCTCAAAAAACCACAACAAAATCCACAACATGGGGCTTTATCCTTAAAGGGGTTGTGCAGGATTTAAAGAGTACCTGTCATTTGGGGTAACGTTTCAGGATAAGCTGACATATGTGTATATGAGGACATTATATGACTTATTTTATGCAATTTTTTAGATTTTTTTCCATCTGTATCAGTTTTTTCTGATATGCCTAGAGGAGAATATACACGGCACACAATATCTATCTATATCTATATCTAGCTTTCAAGTGCTGACATGTACTTATGTGAATAACGTGCTTTGGTTGTAATGGAAAACTGTGGTATCAGTCTGAACATGTCCTTCTCCTGTTATCTTCTGCTTACTCCTCCCCTCTCCTCTATCCATAGACTTCTACAGACATGACACACCTTAGTCATGTGACCTGCTGTCCGTCTGGAGACAAAGCACTGATTTTCAGAATGAAAGTTAGATTAGTGTGGGGAGGAACATAGTAATATCCTGATAAGAGAAGAAAAAAACATTTCTCTCCAATAAGATGGATTACAAAGTTTCTTATAATTGCCTGTACTATTAATATATGAAAAGTTTGATGAAATAACCTTGACCTTGTTGAAAGTACTTAATTACTTATTGATGACTTATCCTTAGGATTTTGTAGGTTATTAATATTTAAGTCCCAGAAAACCCCATTAAAACTTACAAAGTGTCAAAATGTATTTATCGAGATGAATTAATATCGTACAGTATTTTATCTCCAGTCACTGCGTGTGGGTGGGTAAAGAGGACTCTCAATGGCTCTATTAGGAGTCCTACCAGGATTGGCTCTTTTACTCACCAATTATATAAACCTGCATGTTACAGAGCTCAGCCTCTATCATATAACCCTATATATCACAGAGCTCAGCTTCTCTCCTCTATCATATAATCCTATATATCACAGAGCTCAGCCTCTCTCCTCTATCATATAACCCTATATATCACACAGCTCAGCTTCTCTCCTCTATCATATAACCCTATATATCACAGAGCTCAGCTTCTCTCCTCTATCCTATAACCCTATATATCACAGAGCTCAGCCTCTCTCCTCTATCATATAACCCTATATATCACAGAGCTCAGCTTCTCTCCTCTATCGTATAACCTATATATCACAGAGCTCAGCTTCTCTCCTCTATCATATAACCCTATATATCACAGACCTCAGCTTCTCTCCTCTATCATATAACCCTATATATCACAGACCTCAGCTTCTCTCCTCTATCATATAACCCTATATATCACAGAGCTCAGCTTCTCTCCTCTATCATATAACCCTATATATCACAGAGCTCAGCTTCTCTCCTCTATCCTATACACCTATATATCACAGAGCTCAGCTTCTTTCCTCTATCCTATACACCTATATATCACAGAGCTCAGCTTCTCTCCTCTATCATATAACCCTATATATCACAGAGCTCAGCTTCTCTCCTCTATCATATAACCCTGTATATCACAAAGCTCAGCTTCTCTCCTCTATTATATATATCTATATATCACAGAGCTCAGCTTCTCTCCTCTATCATATAACCCTATATATCACAGAGCTCAGCTTCTCTCCTCTATCATATAACCCTATACATCACAGAGCTCAGCTTCTCTCCTCTATCATATAACCCTATATATCACAGAGCTCAGCTTCTCTCCTCTATCATATAACCCTATACATCACAGAGCTCAGCTTCTCTCCTCTATCATATAACCCTATATATCACAGAGCTCAGCCTCTCTCCTCTATCATATAACCCTATATATCACAGAGCTCAGCTTCTCTCCTCTATCATATAACCCTATATATCACAGAGCTCAGCTTCTCTCTTCTATCCTATAAGCCTATATATCACAGAGCTCAGCTTCTCTCCTCTATCATATAA
Organism: Leptodactylus fuscus; assembly: GCF_031893055.1. Classification (NCBI taxonomy): domain Eukaryota; kingdom Metazoa; phylum Chordata; class Amphibia; order Anura; family Leptodactylidae; genus Leptodactylus; species Leptodactylus fuscus. Next base: position 25,714,759 of record NC_134273.1, on the reverse strand, counting down.
CCCTATATATCACAGTGCTCAGCTTCTCTCCTCTATCAAATAACCCTATATATCACAGAGCTCAGCTTCTCTCCTCTATCCTATACACCTATATATCACAGAGCTCAGCTTCTCTCCTCTATCCTATACACCTATATATCACAGAGCTCAGCTTCTCTCCTCTATCAAATAACCCTATATATCACAGAGCTCAGCTTCTCTCCTCTATCCTATACACCTATATATCACAGAGCTCAGCTTCTTTCCTCTATCCTATACACCTATATATCACAGAGCTCAGCTTCTCTCCTCTATCATATAACCCTATATATCACAGAGCTCAGCTTCTCTCCTCTATCATATAACCCTGTATATCACAAAGCTCAGCTTCTCTCCTCTATTATATATATCTATATATCACAGAGCTCAGCTTCTCTCCTCTATCATATAATCCTATATATCACAGAGCTCAGCTTCTCTTCTCTATCATATAACCCTATATATCACAGAGCTCAGCTTCTCTCCTCTATCATATAACCCTATACATCACAGAGCTCAGCTTCTCTCCTCTATCATATAACCCTATATATCACAGAGCTCAGCTTCTCTCCTCTATCATATAACCCTATACATCACAGAGCTCAGCTTCTCTCCTCTATCATATAACCCTATATATCACAGAGCTCAGCCTCTCTCCTCTATCATATAACCCTATATATCACAGAGCTCAGCTTCTCTCCTCTATCATATAACCCTATATATCACAGAGCTCAGCTTCTCTCTTCTATCCTATAAGCCTATATATCACAGAGCTCAGCTTCTCTCCTCTATCATATAACCCTATATATCACAGTGCTCAGCTTCTCTCCTCTATCATATAACCCTATATATCACAGAGCTCAGCTTCTCTCTATCATATAACCCTATATATCACAGAGCTCAGCTTCTCTCCTCTATCATATAACCCTATATATCACAGAGCTCAGCTTCTCTCCTCTATCATATAACCCTATATATCACAGAGCTCAGCTTCTCTCTATCATATAACCCTATATATCACAGAGCTCAGCTTCTCTCCTCTATCATATAACCCTATATATCACAGAGCTCAGCTTCTCTCCTCTATCATATAACCCTATATATCACAGAGCTCAGCTTCTCTCCTCTATCATATAACCCTATACATCACAGAGCTCAGCTTCTCTCCTCTATCATATAACCCTATATATCACAGAGCTCAGCTTCTCTCTATCATATAACCCTATATATCACAGAGCTCAGCTTCTCTCCTCTACCATATAACCCTATATATGACAGAGCTCAGCTTCTCTCCTCTATCATATAACCCTATATATCACAGAGCTCAGCTTCTCTCCTCTATCATATAACCCTATATATCACAGAGCTCATCTTCTCTCTTCTATCCTATAAGCCTATATATCACACAAATCAGCGTCTCTCCTCTATTTGTTTGTTTGTTTTTTCTCCTTTATTATAGCCTTATACATCACAGAGTTCAGTTTCTCCCCTTTATCATATTCTATTCTCAGGTATGGCAGCACAAGTCACCGAGCAGATTCACTGTGAATGAATGATAGTTTATATAATGCTGAGCATCTAGGACTTAGTGCCGCAGCCACAATCTGAAGCCTTTGATATGATGCTAAGAAAAGTTTTTCCACCGCTCACTACTCATTGGGATCTTCTGTGCTCCTTGAGTGTCCTTTGGCTTTACTATTAGGGTGCATTCACACTGAGTAAACGCTAGCTTATTCTGAACGTAAAACACATTCAGAATAAGCGGCGTCTAAAGCAGCTCCATTCATTTCTATGGGAGCGGGGATACGAGCGCTCCCCATAGAAATGAATGGGCTGCTTCTTTCACTCCGTGCAGTCCCATTGAAGTGAATGGGGAGTGCCGGCGTATACGGCAAGCTCTGCTCATGCCGGAGCGTACACGCCGGCACTTCCCATTCACTTCAATGGGACTGCACGGAGTGAAAGAAGCAGCCCATTCATTTCTATGGGGAGCGCTCGTATCCCCGCTCCCATAGAAATGAATGGAGCTGCTTTAGACGCCGCTTATTCTGAACGTGTTTTACGTTCAGAATAAGCTAGCGTTTACTCAGTGTGAATGCACCCTTAGATTGTAATGAATATGATTGAGTATTCTAGTCCTAGGATCCCACAGCCCGTTCATCCTTGTAATTGCTCTGCGGCTCAGATATTTAAAGGTGCACATTCCCTTTAATTGTATTACTCAGTATTGATATAAATATGTTTTCCAGAATCTTTCATTTTCCTTAACTGTTCTTTACTCCATTTGAATACATGATCCTCGCCACGATCATCGCAAACTGCATTGTCCTTGCACTGGAGCAGCATCTTCCTGGAGACGACAAGACGCCCATGTCTCGTAGATTGGTATGTCTATTATAATGTCTCATTAACCTTTTGTGTCCATGTTATGTGGTTTGATCCGTAATATGCTATACATGATAATAATGTGAAAATCTTGCTTAATATTGTATCCACAAAAAATAAAAGGACCATATCATAAGATGGTTAATCCCTGCATATGGAATCAATTCTAAGTTCAGGAGGGCAACTTTTTCTGTTTCACATGAGCTCATTCTGGCCATTGTTGGTTGTTTTTTTTTAACAAATATCCCACTTTTTTCACTTATCTCTCACACTTGTGGGTCCCTTACAGATTACATAGACAGTGTATCACCCCAGTCACATAATACTTGATATTTGTACAGTATGAGCTGTACTGTGATTTACTAATAGCTGATCATGTAACATCTCCCTGTATGACCCTAAAGAATATTGTAATGACCCCTTTCACTTCTCTAGACCACTAGGGATACTGCCATTACTTCTTCACTACCCTAATCCACCATCATATTGTTATCCATACCAGGGAGGTGCAAGTAAAATAAAGATGATGTAGCTGATCAGTGCAGTTGCTGGTCAGTGGAGGTGCTGGGTGTCAAACTTCCCTCCTGAAGGTTTAACAATTATAAACATTATAATGAATTTTCCTGGGCGTGTGGTGGTCACACAAGAGGGAGCGTTTATGAGGCCCCTTGCACACAATCGTATTTTTGGTTTGTTTGCTGTCTGTTTTTATGGATCATAATACTGACTAATTGATTTCAATGGCTCTATGCACATGAAACCAGCACCAAGACCTATACACTTTCTACCAATAAATATTTGGACACCTGCGGTAGGATAGAAAAACATTTATTCCTATTCCATAGTTGGTAGACCCCAGCAGATACTTCCTTAAGGATGGGATTGATTGTCACAATACTTCTGGATACCTGGTGACACTCCTGGTGTATGTGAGCCATTGGTTGGGGGCGGGTTCTCTGGCCAGCACCCGTCGGTCTCTATCTCCCAGTTTCGGGGGTCTGCTGACTCAGGGCACATTCCGACAATCACCGTTCACCTTCCACTTTGTAATCACATAGGCCACTGTCGATTTTGGGTAATTCAGTTCGCTTGCTATGTCTCTTAAGGATCGACCATTTCGGTGGTACCCCACAATTACCCCTTTCTCGAAATCGGACAACTCCGCACTTCGTAGCATCTTGCATGCGACTAAAGCCAGTGGTGTTTCCTATTTAAGGCCGGGTTCACACGGAGTATTCTGGCTCGTCATTTGGTACGTAGACGTCGCGGGAGGATTTGTGGGCCGTATACGCTCCCATTGTTTTCAATGGGAGCCGGTACCGTACACGCGGCGCTATTTTGCAGCCATGATTTTGCGGCAGCCACAAAATAGAGCCGCGTGTACGGTACCGGCTCCCATTGAAAACAATGGGAGCGTATACGGCCCGCAAATCCTCCCGCGACGTCTACGTACCAAATGACGAGCCAGAATACTCTGTGTGAACCTGGCCTAACGGTGGAAGGTGTGACGTACATCACGACCGCAGATATCTTCATTTGCATGGGTGTCCAAATACTTATTGGTAGACAGTGTATAACTAGATCTGTATACACAATCGATCAAGCTTGTCAAAGCCCATGTACCACATCAAGGCAACCTCCTTCAGATGGAACCCTACACTAAAACATACTTCTCCAGGACCCAGAATAGGTCTACAATGTGAATACTGTGCAAGTAGGATCCAGAGCCATGACTGAGCCTTGGCTAGATGGAAGTAGAATCCATTATACAATAGATAAACTTTATTTACAGAAATCAGAACGCCCTTGAAGCTTAGTGTGACTGTAATCTCTAAAAGGTAAAAAACTCAGCAATGGTATAATAAGATTACACCGCCACCAAATTGTTCACACACGAGTTCTACAAGTAAGGCAGTGACGACTCTTAAAGGGCACAACCAAGGACGTACTGTACTGCAGATCAATACGTACAAGCATTTTTGTCTTATTGAAAGTGAATCATTGACTATGAAACATTTGGCTTAGGCGGTGTGCATTATAATGAAGTCTTCATACAAAAACTAATTGATTCCCTGTCTCCTATTCAATCATATATCATTTGGCCATCTATAAAATTGGCTTATGAAACGTCCATAAATTTCCACATCTTCTGATATCTTCCTTGTCAGTAATGCAGGAAATTGCAGTTACAGAGAAAATACAAAAAAAATGTAATGTTAACATGTCCCTCAAAGGTCTATTGTGGCCTTATGGGGGGAGCAATAGGTAAAAAAGTATACATTGTATATTCATACTCAAATTTTGTTAGGTCTCTTGGGCCTCCTAAAGATGTCCGAGACAAATCTCCATTTGTTCAGTTTTTTTTAAATAAAACTCTCAACAATTTGGAATATTCAGGTCAAACCCGCCTTGGTACACGTTGGTTACCAATTGGATGGTACCAGACTGTACTTGGACGTACAATGAACAGGCAAATGGCTCAAAAATTTCTAGGAAAAATAACAGAGGAAGAAAGATACATAGAGTTTTCCGAAAGATGCTCTAGAATTATGTCATGAGGAATACAAGTGCTAAAACGTAGTCAGGAGAGGTGACAGATCTTCTAAAAGGGAGTCTATCAGCAGTTTTAACCCTTCAATACTGAAGACCAAGCTACTGTAGAAAGGTAATGAACAAAGTTGTTCAAAGACACCTAAGTCAATGGTCACACTAGTTGGGGAGTCTTCCTTGGCTCTGGCATTCATCCAGAAGACTGGTAAAGCAAACACTCAAGAACAGAGGCGATTGGGGAACAATGCAGAGAGACCAGGATTAGAGATGAGCGAACACTAAAATGTCCGAGGTTCGAAATCCGATTCGAACAGCCGCACACTGTTCGACTGTTCGAACAGATTGCGAACCCCATTATAGTCTATGGGGGGAAATGCTCGTTTCAGGGGTACACAAAATTCGATAAAATTATACTTACCAAGTCCACGAGTGAGGGTCGGGCTGGATTCTCCTTGAAGTCTTCTCCCGGCGCAGCGCTCTCGCGACGTCTTCCGGCTGGAATTCACTCTGCCTAAGCATCGGGGCCTGAGCAGAGCCGACTGCGCATGCAAGGGCATGCCCGCGCATGCGCAGTCGGCTCTGCCTAGACTGGATGCCTAGGCAGAGTGAATTCCAGCCGGAAGACGCCGCGGGGACGCTGCACGGAGAAGACTTCTAAAGGTAAGAGAAGAACCAGCGTTGATTGGCAGAATGTATAGCATTCTGCCAATCAACGCTGGTTCTGCATCGAGCCTTAAACTTCGAACAGCTAGTAGTGTTCGATCGAGTACGAGTATTTCGAATACCGTAGTATTCGATCGAACACCACTCGCTCATCTCTAACCAGGATGCTTCACGGTCATGGAAGGCCGAGGGGCAAGTACAACTATAGGGCAAGATTGGAAATTATTTTTCATACATTTTGTATGACCAGTTACAGAGGTTTTCACTTGGTGATCACCATCAGAACCAAATCAGAATATAGTCCAGCCCCCCAGATCGATAAGGACACCTGAATCAAACAGCGTTTTCCTCCTGTAAATCCCTATCAGTATGTCTTTCGAGTATGGGAGGAAATCCATGCCAACAAGGGTAGAACATACAAACTCCTTGCAGATGTTCTCTAGCAGGATTTGAACCTAGGATTCCAGCGCTGCAAGGCTGCCGTGCTAACCACTGAGCCAGCGTGTTGCCCCTCATAAGATATTGTTGTTTTTGGAGCAATGAGGACATTACCGCTTACCTCTTGTTTCTCCAAAGAGCCCATCCGCATATTGATCCAAAAGGCAATATCTATGCAGCAAAAGCACGGACAAGGGGAGACACTGTTTGTTTCAGGTGACCCCAACCAATCAATCTGCGGGGTTGATATTTGGGTTCTGGAGAATGCAGCGGTGATCAATTTATGCCTGTTTCCATTTACTTACAAAAGTACATCCAGAACGGTGGTGTGAAGTCATATATGATTAAGATGAATCATTCCATCTGTCTTACCATATGACTTGGCTGCTGTGTATCGTATAGATTCTAAATCAGCCAAACAGCGATTGGTACGCAGCAACATTTAGGACAACCAGGAAATCTTCAACTTAAATGAGTTTCACATGCAAAGAAGAAAAATCTATGCAGATATTAGAACATGATGTGAAATATGAATTCCCATTGCTGCAATTTCCTTTAGTTTTACCCATAATTGCATGTTAAACATAGAGGTAGGACACACAATTGTTATAGCATAGGTGGCAGGGAGTCCATCACTCAATTGCTTCCCCTTACTGCCCATTTAGATGCATATAGATTTATACAGCTTCCATTGTATTCATGTTAGCTCCCTCTACTGGTGGTTGCAAACAGAAACAATTAAATAATTTATGAAAAAAGCAAACATCTGTTACAGACACAGTATACCATACTAGTATACTCAATACAGAGGCTCATATACCATTTGCAACAGAATTCTGTCACAAATTTTACAAAAAACCCCAGTATACAGTCCTATGAAAAAGTTTGGGCACCCCTATTAATCTTAATCATTTTTAGTTCTAAATATTTTGGTGTTTATAACAGCCATTTCAGTTTGATATATCTAATAACTGATGGACACAGTAATATTTCAGGATTGAAATGAGGTTTATTGTACTAACAGAAAATGTGCAATATGCATTAAACCAAAATTTGACCGGTGCAAAAGTATGGGCACCTCAACAGAAAAGTGACATTAATATTTAGTACATCCTCCTTTTGCAAAGATAACAGCCTCTAGTCGCTTCCTGTAGCTTTTAATCAGTTCCTGGATCCTGGATAAAGGTATTTTGGACAAACAATTCAAGTTCAGTTAAGTTAGATGGTCGCCGAGCATGGACAGCCCGCTTCAAATCATCCCACAGATGTTCAATGATATTCAGGTCTGGGGACTGGGATGGCCATTCCAGAACATTGTAATTGTTCCTCTGCATGAATGCCTGAGGATTTGGAGCGGTGTTTTGGATCATTGTCTTGCTGAAATATCCATCCCCGGCGTAACTTCAACTTCGTCACTGATTCTTGAACATTATTCTCAAGAATCTGCTGATACTGAGTGGAATCCATGCGACTCTCAACTTTAACAAGATTCCCGATGCCGGCATTGGCCACACAGCCCCAAAGCATGATGGAACCTCCACCAAATTTTACAGTGGGTAGCATGTGTTTTTCTTGGAATGCTGTTTCTTTTTGGACGCCATGCATAATGCCTTTTTTTATAACCAAACAACTCAATTTTTGTTTCCAAAATGAAGCTGCCTTGTCCAAATGTGCTTTTTCATACCTCAGGCAACTCTATTTGTGGTGTACGTGCAGAAACGGCTTCTTTCTCATCACTCTCCCATACAGCTTCTATTTGTGCAAAGTGCGCTGTATAGTTGACCGATGCACAGTGACACCATCTGCAGCAAGATGATGCTGCAGCTCTTTGGAGGTGGTCTGTGGATTGTCCTTGACTGTTCTCACCATTCTTCTTCTCTGCCTTTCTGATATTTTTCTTGGCCTGCCACTTCTGGGCTTAACAAGAACTGTCCCTGTGGTCTTCCATTTCCTTACTATGTTCCTCACAGTGGAAACTGACAGGTTAAATCTCTGAGACAACTTTTTGTATCCTTCCCCTGAACAACTATGTTGAACAATCTTTGTTTTCAGATCATTTGAGAGTTGTTTTGAGTAGCCCATGATGCCACTCTTCAGAGGAGATTCAAATAGGAGATCAACTTGCAATTGGCCACCTTAAATACCTTTTCTTATGATTGGATACACCTGGCTATGAAGTTCAAAGCTCACTGAGGTTACAAAACCAATTTTGTGCTTCAGTAAGTCAGTAAAAAGTAGTTAGGGGAATTCAAATCAATAAAATGATAAGGGTGCCCATACTTTTGCACCGGTCAAATTTTGGTTTAATGCATATTGCACATTTTCTGTTAGTACAATAAACCTCATTTCAATCCTGAAATATTACTGTGTCCATCAGTTATTAGATATATCAAACTGAAATGGCTGTTGCAAACACCAAAATATTTAGAACAAAAAATGATTAAGATTAATAGGGGTGTCCAAACTTTTTCATAGGACTGTATGTACCGTGCTCTGCATTTGTAACATGGTATACACACTTTTTGCACCCCACTAGACATTTGTTAAAGTGCTTAGAAGGGAGGTGTATCTAAGTGGAGTCCTGAAAAAAATCAGGTTTATTATTGATGTGCACCAGATAGAACAGGGGTCAGCAACCTTTGGCACTCCAGCTACTGGGAAACTACAACTCCCAACATGCTCCATTCACTTCCATGGGAACTCCAAGAACAGCAGAGTAAGTATGCATGCTGGGAGTTGTAGTTTTGCAACATCTGGAGTGCCGAAGGTTGCCTACCCCTGAGATAGAAGGTGGCAGAAAGAGAAATGTCTTAGGGTGGGTACACATCTGCGCCCGGTCTCCGATTTAGCCAATCTGGCTGGTTTCCATCTCTTGCCCCGTGGAACTGAACAGGAGACAGAAACCCAGTGGTCAGTTTCCAAACCCATTCACTTGAAGGGGTTTGTAAAGGTGACCACCCATGTGTGTCTTCTGGCTGTCCTCAGTGAAACCGTTTTTTTAACCGGACACAAAGTCTTGCAAACCCAAGTGAATGGGTTTGAAAGCTGACCGCCGTGAAACTGGACAGGAGATGGAAACCAGCCAGATTGGCTAAATCGAAGACCGGCACAGATGTGAACCCGCCCTTAACAAGTAAAACTACTTGTGCCAACTCTATCATACAGCTAGTAGCGGATTAGAATATGACCTGAGTGCCTACCTAAATTTAAAAAAACCCCCAAAAAATCTAATCACTTCCCTTTCACTCAAGGACATACAAAAATGAATTAACCAAAATAGATAGAAACACTTCAGGCATCCCCAAGTCCTTAAAAAACGGTTACCTACAAATACCTGCAGACCCCACAGACTATAATGGAGTCCGATGGTTTACCGCCCAAAGAAGGTGAAAAATGCGGAGAGCAGCACTTTCCTCTCCACATTTTTAAGTTAGTTCAGGAACAGAAACCTCAAACGGAGTTCAAACGCCAGCCATTTTAAGGCACAAGTTGTCTCGCAAAATGAAAAATGGCTGTGCCATTTGGGGCCCTGAAGACTTTAGCCTGTTGGCGACCCACAATCTCCATTCAACCTGGAAGTCCTGATGTGGCCCTTGAGTCCATCACATGACATCATGGCCTCTTCTGACAGTCTCCTCTCCGTTCATGCCTCTTTATTAGACAATATTAATGTATCTGGCCCGATGTATATTAAGTATTTTTGTCTCTGGACTGGATTTATTCCATCATATGCTTAGCTGTTTGGTGACCTATATCTCAAGGATCCTTGGCCTTCACATCGCCTGTCAGTTATAAACTGTGACATTTTGGATACATTTGGGCACATTTTTAAGGTAGTATAAAAAAATGTCCCTTTCCTAATCAGTGTCCTTGTGACCCGAATGACTTAAATTCCATGTATTTATTCAGTAATAGTAGTCGTGACCTTCCATCAATTTATCCTCCCTCGTCAGTACTGTCAAAACTGGGATGGCAAATAATAATGCAGTTTTTTCTCATTATGAATTTTCGCATGGGGTTGCTAGTAAGCATATTTTTTGTCTCCTTTTTCATATATACGGTATAAAAAATATATTCAGGGAACAAAATGCTTTTCTTTTTTTTTTTTACGTATAAACAAAATGCTGCATCACCTAAAGAAGCATCCGGAATACGTTTTTTTTCCATCCCCGCACCCCTCATCTGATTCTTTTTCATACTCTGCACTTATTTTATAGATATTGCACTAATATACCTAATATACTACTATACAGACACCATTATAATTTATAGATTTTGTTTCCTCCAATGCTCAGCATAGCATCAAATGGCCAGCTAGAGTCAGTACCATCTCTGCCTGCTGGGAGAACAGTGTTATCCTTCTCTTTAAAGAAGACCTTTCACCACCTCTACCAACTCCAGTTCTTTGCGTCCTTCAATAGGAGGCGCTCCACTGATTCTGGTGCAGTTGGGATGTTTTCTCCAGCCCCCACCATTCCTGAAAAATAATTTCTGTTAGTTTCAGCACCCATTGTGCTAGTTAGGCTCTCTTCTGTCAGGTTGGCGATCCCTGGCTGTCGATTCCAGCTGAGGACCGCCCACCTGACAGTCTAATAACTAGTATTAAATGTTGTAGGAGCTTTTTTACCCCCCATCCACCCCGAGAACTTTGGTGAAACATCCCATGCAAATTCATCATAAGTAGAGATGGGTGAACCTTACAAGGTGAGCGATGTGGGGGGCACAGAGCGGCAATTTTTTCACCTTCTCTGTAAATCGCCAGTGTGTTGGTGTTACATCAGTAAATAATAATATGATGGTAGTAGTTATTAAAAATACAAAAACTTCTATGTGTTATATTGTTTTTCAAGTGTTTTTATGCATCTCCTTTTTATTTGCAGGAAAAGACAGAACCCTATTTTATAGGAATATTTTGCTTTGAAGCTGGAATTAAAATTGTGGCTTTGGGATTGGTGTTCCACAAAGGGTCTTACCTCCGGAACGGCTGGAATGTTATGGACTTTATTGTAGTTCTCAGTGGGTGAGTGTCTTTTGCTATGATTCTTGGTCTGTCTGTGGGGTTGGTGAGTATCCATCTTGTACTGACTGTCCTATAACCACCACAATAGACAATGATGCTCTTTAATATAGATTTAGCCATTTCATAATTGCATATTTGCAAATGTCATTCTAGTAAAACAATGGATGTGCAATTATCTGCCGAAATGTAAGATATAAATATAGGTTAGATATTGTAGACCAGGCAAACAAGACGAGATGAAGTAGAAATGTCAGGTATCTTGTCTTAAAGAGAATCGATTGGTGATGGCATATAAAGAAAAATCACATCGGGTATCTGCGGGGAAGAATATTCATTGAATAGAGCACAAGTGAAATGCAAGTGTAGAAAGTGCGGAGAAGGTAGCTCAGTAGAAGCAATGGTGCGGACCCAAGCAGTCAGAGACATGGCCACAAAATATGTGGGAAACAGGTTTATTTAGAAAAAACAGGAAAATGAATCAACCTTGACTTCAGACACAAAATGATCAAAATCAAATACAGCCTTAACTTCAGGCAAAACAATAAGAAACAAAATCCTGCTCGTTTGAGCAACTATAACCATACATGTGGCTTACTACTAGCCACATGAACAAACCAATGAGCGGGATAGAGTCTAACCAGACTCAGAGTAACAGGACAGACCCAGACACCTCCCCTCACTACCTGGATCTGCCCTAAAGTGCAAGGAAGTCTACAGTGTGGACAGGGAAGGTAATAGTATCCCCCAAGAAATTCTCTGAGCCTGATTGTAGTTGGGGTGTCCTTGATGGTAATGTAGGATTAAGCAAGTAAGGCAGATGAATCCTTATTAAAATGGAGGAGCAATTTTAGTAACCACTGGTCTGGAGCTGCAGGGTTCCATCTGCTGATAGCAGCACATCAGTGGGGGTGTTGGGTGTTGGATCCCCACTAATCTAAGCATAGGTCAACAATATTTTTAGCTCAGAAAACTTCTTTGAAATCAATGCAATGTCTATATAATGGTTGCAGCTCTCAAGCTTATATGACGTGTCATAAAGGTAGTCATAAACAAGTAGTGTAGGTTAAGTGATGCTACTTATGTGATACATATCACATTTCCAACACCGATAGAATGGGATTGTCTTTTATTCACACAATATAATGGAGACACGAAGTGGAACCCAATAAATGACAGAGTATAATACATTATAAAAACAATATGAGAAAAAATATATAGAGATTAATCTATAGTATAAACCAAGGCCATTAAAAAAAAAATGCCATTGAGGCCATCACTACAGTATAAAACATCTGCTTACGGAGGGATAACATATTGCTTACAATGTAATAATGCTATACAAACTTTGCTATTGTGTCAAATAAGGTAATTTTCAGTGCTGTATATTCCAGCAGTGAAATATGTGAATTCAGCTTACACCAGTCACAGAAGAAACACATTCATTGAGCAGACAGTGCCATTCTCTTCATACAGAGAGAGTATATTCAAAAGGACTTAGACACACTGGAACAATGGGCTGAGGCGAACAAAATGGTATTTAACAGGGACAAATGCAAAGTTCTACATCTGGGTAACAGAAATGTAAAAAACATATATAGTATGGGAGGAATAGAACTAAGTGATAGCATAGGGGAAAAGGACTTGGGCATAATAGTAGATCACAAATTCAACATGAGCCAACAGTGCGGTGCTGCTGCAAAAAAGGCTAATAAAATTCTGGGATGTATTAAGACAAGCATTGAATCTAGATCAAGAGAGGTCATTATTCCGCTGTACTCTTCCCTGGTCAGACCACACCTGGAATACTGTGTACAGTTCTGGGCGCCTCAATTCAAGAAAGACATCGATATATTGGAGCAAGTCCAGAGAAGAGCAACCAAAATGGTGGAAGGTCTGCAAACCATGTCCTATGAGGAGCGGCTAAAAGAACTGGGATTGTTTAGTTTGCAGAAGAGAAGGCTGAGGGGAGATTTAATAGCAGTCTACAAATATCTGAAAGGTAGTCACAGTGCAGAGGGATCTCCCCTATTCTCATTAGCACAAGGAAGTACAAGAAGCAATGGGATGAAACTAAAGGGAAAGAGATACAGATTAGACATTAGGAAAAACTTTCTGACAGTGAGGGTAGTGAGAGAGTGGAATAGGCTGCCACGGGAGGTGGTGGGCGCTCCATCAATGGAAATCTTCAAGCGGAATCTGGATAAACATATAGCTGGGATGATTTAGGAAAACCTGCACTTGCAGGGGGTTGGACCCGATGGCCCTTGAGGTCCCTTCCAACTCTACCATAAGAAAAAAAAAAAAATAATAATCTTTTTTTTATCAGTGCTGATGACGGTCTACCTGCTGCTTTCAAAGTTATTGAAACAAATATAAATATATAATCTAAATTGTAATAATTCTAATGATATTACAAGAGTGATGATGAATAATCTTTAAGTAATCTGTGTGTATGTATGTATTTATGTGTGTATGTGTGCGTGTGTGTGTATGTTATTGTGTATGTATGTGTGTATGTATGTATGTGTGTGTGTATGTATGATAAGATAAGATAAGACGATCCTTTAATAGTCCCACCGTGGGGAAATTTCAGTGTGTTAAAGCAGCATAGTGATACAGATACAGGATAATATACAGTAATATGTTACAGAAGTAGACACACATAAACTGAGAAAATACTAGGAATCCATAGCAGCTAAGGAAGAAAAGAAAGAAGGAAGACTTCGGAATCATTTAGTTCTCTGTGCGGAATGTTCTCACTTGGTCTGATGTAGATTATGTAGCCTGACTGCGGTTGGGAGGAAGGATCTCCGATATGTATGTATGTGTTTATGTGTGTGTGTGTGTGTGTGTGTGTGTGTGTGTGTGTGTATGTATGTGTTTGTGTGTGTATGTGTGTTCAGAAGTTGTTAAATTCCTAAGTAAGAGACTCTACAATTTCAGTTCTTAAAGGGAGTCTGTCACCAGATCAGCCTACTAATCTAGCCCCACAGATAGATAAGTTCAGGTCACCTGAATCATGCTGTTTACCCCTTGTGAATCGTGACTCTGTGGTTGAGATATCTCTGTTTTTGTAATGAGCTCTTTGAAGCATTAAGGGTTGCTGCTTACTTCTTTGTATCAGTGACAATACACTCATTGCTCCAAAGACCTCATTTGCATATTGGAAGAAACAGTGATGTCTCATCAATGGAGGCAGCAATTTAGAAGAGGAAAATACCATTTGATTCAGGTGACCCTAACCTATATATCTGTGGGCTGGGTCACAATTATGTATAAGCTGCTTTTACAAGGAAATTTCAGGGTCAGCCAGGCATTTACCCTGCAGATGTGATGGCTATTTAGATGAATGATTGTCCTATACTGCAAAATTTGTTTCTCCCTTCTTCACAATTTTCTGTTCACTCCCTGATACTAGGGAAGTTCTGTCTTTAGACACCCACAGACTCAAGACAAAACATAGAGAGTAAAGAGGGGGCAGGTGTCTTTTCACATCCTCAGCTACTTTATGCCTGTACACTGCTTAGAGAGTAGTCTGGAACATCTTACAATGAATGTAAGAAGAGTCTGTCCACTCCTAACTCGCTGTCTGTGTTATTGCTGATGCGATTTTAACCTCATAGACAACACACACCTTTCCTGACTGTGCTCATATCTCTTTGATGCTAGGTTCACATTAATGTTTGGGTTTCCATTCTTCAGGTGAGCTTGGGGACCATCAAAATGGAAACTGCTTAAGAAAGTGGTTACCTGGGGACCTCCATACACTATAATATGGTCTGCTGGGTTTCCGTACATTTGGACCTTTCTTTCTGCCTATCTTAAGCAGAAGGGGGTCTGAGTCCCTGAATTCTAGTGTGAACTGACCCTTATTTTGTGTCAGGGATCATTTAAGCTGCATCAGTTATTTGCTTGCTCTTTTACAACATTATGTGTAAAGAAACTAGTAGTAGTTATAATGGATGGGCAAGGGGCAGATTGCTCTGTGTTGTACAGACCCACTGCCTCAGAGAGAAATGCAAAATGTTCTGCAGCCATGATGTGGCTATTAGCACCAGAAAAACCTATAAGATGCCATGTATTAAATGTTATACAGCCAGAGAACAGACTGTCCAGCAATGCCATAGACATATTTTAACTTTTGATGAAAACTCAGGTCCCCTTTACCTTGCTCTGTTTCTTTGATGAAAGCCACCATGATTTTCTAATCTCAGATACAACCCCATTAAGAAGGTATTCCAAATTAGACATAATTGCTAGATAGTTTGGGTTTGAAAGGGATTTTCCCATGAAAAATGCTTTCCCCCATCCATAGGGGATAAATGTCTGAACGCTGGGTCCCCATAGATTATGAGAACAAGGGTCTCTTGTGCCCCCAGTTTTAACGGAGGAGTTACGTGCATGCGCTACTGCTCCATTTGTCTCTATGGGATGATAAGCTGGGTGCAAGGCCTGACTAACTCCAGTCATCCCATATCAATGAACCACTCCATTCAAGCAAAGGTACTTGGGACCCTGATCTTGTGATCATGAGGATCCAAGTGGTCCCACCCATCAAACAATTTTTAGACTATCCCTTTAATGTAGCATTAGTCTTTGTTCAGTCCTATGTGCTCTACATTTTGCTCATTTCTAGCAATCTGTTCCCATAGTAGTCCATGTCTCTTTAAGAAGAAATATATTGTTTGCACCATATGTGCCTCTGATGCTCTGCTTATGTGAATTGTAAAACAGGTTGAAAATAGCTATTCCATGTGAATTGTCAACACCGGGCTGTGAATAATATGCATTAGCAATTCATATCAAGACCCAGAAAGATGCATCACATATGTGTTTTTTAAGAATTTCTTTGCATTAAAACTACACAATTAACCTGTGCTAAACTTTTATTATTGTAATTACATAGAAATGACTATAAAATTGTGTTCTAGATGTTTATATGACCATAACCGGGGCAGGTTAAGACCACCTATTAAACATACCGCACGTGAATAAAATATTGATGTGCTTTTAATATTTGGCAAATTGCTTAATGTTCTCAATGTCCTCGTCCACAATAAATGAATATATTAAGATAAATTAAAGTTAAATGTTAGGGTGAGGCCGAAAACTGAGCGTCCACGCCAGCCGCCGCCGCTGTATTCCATTAGTTCATTACAGACTGGTTGTTACCGCATGGCTATTAACTGGGAACACTCAATAAACAATCATTTTGTAATGAATTAATGGCATACAGCAGAGGCTTGCATGGTCACTTGGTTTTTGGCCTTGTTATTTGGCCTCACCCTAATAAGTTTTTAATTATAATGTTTTCCTCTATTTTCTAAAGAGGGAGGTGAACATGATATCTGGCCTAGGTGCAGTACGGAGAACTTCAGCACAATGACAAGCCTGGGAACCTTCACAAGGCCCCAGATGCCAAGTGATAGAAAGATCTGCAGGTGGACCCAGGCTATAACACAATAATGGTCCACGAGAAGACACCCAAATTTGAAGGTTAAGGTGGTATATTTCCTAGGGTTTATTGGAGGTTGGGTCCCATGAATAATTTTATCTGGTGGGCCCAAAGAACACTATTCAAATACTAAACTCTGCAGTATTGTCATGGGAAAAGATATGGTCCATCTGGGGTTGTAGGGATCCACTATTCCTTTATTAACCTCTAAGATGTGCTATCACTATCAAAAAAATCAGCAATCTTGGAAGCTTCCAGGGGATGTCCACTGTGCAACCTTACCAACTCTTCCAAAATGTCCCACAAAAAATGGTGACCTCCCAGCATCCCAGAATGGCTGGCGAACCTCCCAGGTCACTGGGATCTCGGCAAAAAAGTGCATCCCTAGCTATATAAGTAATATATAATGCACTGTTACCTGATGCGTCTCAGGACCTCTAGTGAGCACATAGCTACCCTCCCCTGCTCAGCTGCATATCCATGTACCCAGTGTTTCTTTATCAAAGCAGTCTGCTGGACAGAAAATCTACTCCGCGCATGCGTAGGATACACTAACATATTAGTAAGGGTGGGTTCACATCTGTGCCAGGTCTCCACTTTAGCCAATCTGGCGGTTTCCATCTTCTGCCCCGAAAAACTGGACAGGGGATGGAAACCCGCCGGTCAGTTTGAAAACTGACCTCTGGGTTTCCGTCCCCTGTCCAGTTTTTCGAAGCAGAAGACGGAAACCCGCCGGATTGGCTAAAGTGGAGACCGGGAGCAGATGTGAACCCGCCCTAATACGTATTTTGGTCAGCTGGATAATTTGGCTCGGTTGCCTTAAGAGTCAGTAATCTGCAAGGGAAGGGGGGTGTCCCGGGTATTAGCTGTTCCCAATCTAATATAGGGTAGGCCATCAATACTAGAAACTGAATAAACCCTTTAAGTTTGAGACCTAAAGGACCAGTAATATTGTAAGGTTACTTTCTATGGAACGCAATAAAAGCTAAGTTTGCTGCCTGGAGGAAGTAAAGATATTGTATAATGTGTCGTTCTACAAAGTCTTTGCTGTGCTGCAGTTTATGGATGTGGTAAGCACTTACCAGCTCCCTCGGTGGATCGCTGCTCTTTGATGTGAGGAGCAGACACTGGACATCCTGTGGTGGGGGAAAAGTCAGCTGTCACATAACAAAGCGTTCATGCCAACCTCATCCAAGACTTGCGCTGTTTGCCATTGTGACAAAAAAAAAATAAAACTGTGAATATGCATTAAAGTCTTGACAACTTGTAAGGCCATCTATAGGTTCATACGGAGATTTTAATAATATACCAAGGCCAAGTGTGTCATTTGCGCAAATCAGAGAGTAGACAGACCTTCAATAGACTCGATGATCTCATGTATTTTGTTTTATGGCTCATTGTAATAGAATGCTAAAAGGGCAAAATAAAAGATGCGCACAAAAACTGGCAATTTACTACCCTTACCTATCCTTCCCATGGTATTATTCTGCATTATAAGGTAGCTGCGTCTCAGCCGTGTGCCCCATGTTTCCCCAAAATTGTTGCGCACTTGATTGGTCCCTATGCTGCCAAGGGGTAGAAGGCACAACGTCATCACTAAACCCTGCCCGCACCACTGGGCATCAAAAACAGTTTCCGGGCTTTTAGATTGTAGGAGAAGGAGGTGCCGTATACCAGAGAGCAAGAGGTGGTCGGAGTTGTCCTTCAAGCCTAGAAGAAGGGCGGCAGGAGATGGGATTTACATAAAACTTGGTGACAGAGGTGGATATGTGACGAGGACCATTTGTGGTGCCTGTGACACTTACTGAGAGTGTTAGCAATGGGCCTTAGTACGGCAGCAGATCTGGTGACTGAAATGGATTGATAGCTTTGCAGCAAGGTCTGGATTTAGCTGCCATATAGGAGCTCAGTGAACTGGATCCAAGTACATAGTAGCTGCCCTGAAGGAGACAGTGAGCTGGATGGAGATCAACAGACTTTATAAACCATTGAGTTCAGAGCCGCCATTATAGGACGTGTAAAGGTTTCAGTCGTGAATGGCAGGTGGGTGTCCCTTTTACATGGTTACATAGTAGATGAGGTTGAATGAAGACATCAGTCCATGAAGTCCAACCTATAACCCTACAGTCCCTTACAGTGTTGATCTAGTTAAGGGGATATTGTCACTCCATAGGGAGAGACCACCATATAGGTTTGTGGAGTCTTATTAAGCCATGAGCGCTCCACTGCAAAGGAACATGGGAAGAATATGCAACTCTGACTTCCATGATGTAATTAGAATGCCAGTGCCTCAAGTATGCACACCAATAGAGGGCACTGACTGAGAATGTGCAAGTCTGTCTTCCATGATGTAATTAGGAAGACAGAGTCTCAGTCAAGCAAGCCTATAGAGGGCGCTCCCTTTAACATCATGCCGACCTTCTTAGAGGCCTTTGTTTGCAATGATGTTGGGATTATACCAGATACGGTCTTCTCAGCCAAGGACAGCTGTTTCGATGTACTTGCATCTTGTCAGCTTAGCGCAGAGAGGGAGCGCTCTCTATAGGCTTGCTTGACTGAAACTCTGTCTTCCTAATTACATCATGGAAGACAGACTTGCACATTCTCAGTCAGCGCCCTCTATTGGTGTGCATACTTGAGGCACTGGCATCCTAATTACATCATGGAAGTCAGATTTGCATATTCTTTCAGTGTTGATCTAGAGGAAGAAAACCCCATGAGGATTATGCCAATTGCCCCATTTCAGAGGAAAAAATTCCTTCCCGTCTCCAATCTGGCAGTCAGTATATAAACCTTGGATCAACGTGTCCTTCTACAAATGTGGAAAAAAGGTATTATAAGTGATGTCTCACAGTTAAAGGTCCTATTAAAGGTCCTATTGTATTCGGGCCCTGTAGTTTTAGCCTGCTGGTTGTATTGGCGCTTTTTGACGTTCTAAGTGGACCGGATTAATGCATGTACTTAATAAGCTGCTTATCTGGAGTATCAATTCCTTCATATAGTAATAAAATATGTATATAAACCATTTACTAAGTATTATACCTTGTAAAATTGCTACGTCTAGTGCATAAGCATAAAAACATCACTTACTTTGCTCAGCTGCACTAGAGTCTGGCACTTACAAGGTAGAAATAATTTAGATACTTACCAAACCATATCCATCCTGCTTCTACGCACCGCAGGGAGTCCGGGATTTATTAGAAAAACCCTACCTGAAATCTCACATGGATTTTAGTAGAATATTCATTAAAACATAATTCTTCTCATTCTGACTTGTGCGCTCCATTTTTAGCACAGGAATGGATCGGCTGCTTGGGATAACATTTCTGTAAAGTGCAACCTGAGACTATACACTGTCTGACATTCATTTAAAGGGAGTCTGTCATCTGAACCTGACATATTAACCCAGCCCCGCAGATAGATAGGTTAATGTCACACGAACCCGCCATATCAACCAAGCCCAGGATAGATAGGTTAATGTAACCCAAACCCACCCTATCAACCCAGCCCTGCAGATAGGTTAGTGTCACCTGAACCTGCCATATCAACCAAGCCACGCAGATAGATAGGTTAATGTCATCTGAACCCACCATATCAACCCAGCCCTGTAGATAGATAGATTTATGTCACCCGAGCCTGCCATTTCAACCCAGCCCTACAGATAGATAGGTTAGTGTCACCTGAACCCATCATATCAACCCAGCCCTGCAGATAGATAGGTTAGTGTCACCAGAACCAGCATATCAAACCAGCCCCGCGGATAGATAGGTTAGTGTCACCTAGACCTGCCATATCAAACCAGTCCCGCGGATAGATAGGTTAATGTCACCTGAACCTCCCATATCAACCCAGCCCTGCAGATAGCTAGATTATGATCAACTAAAACAAAGTGTTTTGCCCTTGTGAATCGCTGCCTCCATTGTTGGCATATTGCTATTTTTGTCAATATGCAAATGAGCCATTTGGACCAATAAGGGTGTTATCACCTCTTTGGAGCAATGACATTATCTTTATTACTCCAAAGAGCTCCTTTGCACAATAGCAAAAACAGCAATATGTCAGCAATGGAGGCCCCCATTCTCAAGAGGAAACACCAATTCAGGTGACCGTAACTTATCCATCTGCAGGACTGAGTTGATATGATGGATTCTGGTATGAGATTCCCTTTAAAGGGTATTTACCAGAATATTTTACCCTTCCAAACCTCTCACTACACCATCTTCAATTTGCCATGTTGGTCCAGGGCCTCCATAGCGTTAGTGTATCAAGATAGTTTTTGACACAATTGCCAAAGATTGTCAGTAGACACAATTTTTGTGCCAGATCAACTTTGAAATTTCATTGAGAATTTCATCCATTTAGGAACTCTTGTGATTGTTGCTCAATGTTATCCTCTATAGGGAAACATTAAGATGCAATGGTGGCGGTATGCCATAACTTTATGATGACCACCACTAGCCAAATAGTCCTACACCATGTGTTATTGTTCTACCCGTTCCTTCTTCTCCACTTCTAACTACTATATCCAGAAAAGCTTTGTAACTGGAACTAAAAGAAGCAAATGGTTTTATCCTCAGAGCCATTACAGTGGTTTTAGCCTTTTGCTCTGTCCCAAAATCTGGGCTCGATGCCAGGAATTAAATTGACCATAAAAGCCTGGACACAGTCAAGTCAGGTAACACGAGTAGGCGAATTCTAATGTTGTATCCCATTTGGAGTGTTTAATAGAGATGAGCGAACACTAAAATGTTCGAGGTTCGAAATTCGATTCGAACAGCCGCTCAATCTTCGTGTGTTCGAACGGGTTTCGAACCCCATTATAGTCTATGGGGAACAGATACTCGTTAAGGGGGAAACCCAAATCCGTGTCTGGAGGGTCACCAAGTCCACTATGACACCCCAGGAAATGATGCCAACACCTCTGGAATGACACTGGGACAGCAGGGGAAGCATGTCTGGGGGCATCTAACACACCAAAGACCCTCTATTACCCCAACATCACAGCCTAACAACTACACACTTTACACATTCAAAAAAACCTCTATCAAAGTGGGAAAATACCTGGAAACCTTCTTTACTCCCCAAATGGATGGACACAAACCCCAATTTAAGCTCAACAAACAGTAACAACCACCCCTTTAAATCACGTTCCCCATGACAACCACAAATGGAATAGGCAATGGGAATTCCAAAAGCCCTCACCCTTAACTGTCATTTTGAGTGTGTGTGTGTGTGTGTGTGTGTGTGTGTGTGTGTGTGTGTGTGTGTGATGTGGTAAGACCTTCCAAAATTCACTTTTCTAGCCCTTAACATGAGCCCTTCCAAACAAAGTTACAGGACCTTAAGCTGAGCTACCAGCAGAGATTGAGGCCCTTGGCATGAGTAGAGCCTTGCACCAGCAGTGTTTTTGGCACTTAGGGTGAGTTGAGCCTTGTACCAGCGTGTGTCCCTTAACATCAGGCGGGCCCCAAGTTCTGCGCTTTGCACAAAAGTTCCACATTAACTAGGCTGAATGGTACAAAGATTAGTAGGCCCGAGAACCAGGAACAGGTCTTGCAATGGCTGTCGGATAACGCTTAAAGCACATTGTCCACCAGCCAGGCAGCCTCTACCTCCTCTTACCCAACAGTCTTGTCCTCCTTCCACCCAAAATTCCCAATCTTCCCAGAACAATAACCCCAACTGTCCCTGCTCCCCAGAGCTGTTCTCCCTTCCTTTGACTGTACCGCAACCTGCCCCTCCATTTCGCGATTCCACGGACCTAACAGACGAGTATCTGTGTCCAGATGCTCAAACACTAGAGTCTCCTCCATTCCATCTCCGGTCGATTTGGTGGCGGATGACCAGCAACCCACCCTCATCGACGACGATGAGACGCAGTTGCTGTCAGGGCAGCCAGTTGACATGCGCATTGTGCAGGAGGAGGAGGCGAGACAGGAGTTGGAAGAGGAGGTGGTGGACGACGAGGACACCGACCCCACCTGGACAAGGCAGATGTCAAGCTGGGAAAGTAGTGTGGATGTTGAGGCAGGTGCAGCACCAAAAAGGGTAGCTAGAGGCAGAGACATGTCCAGAGGCAGAGGTCAGCTGCTTTGCCGAAGCCAGGCCAGACCCGGAATGTCCGAAGATGTTCCCTTTTGTACCCAGCCCAGAAAAACTCCCCCATCAAGGGCACGTTTCTTGAAGGTGTAGAGTTTTTTCAAGGAATGCGCCGAGGACAGATATAGTGTCGTCTACACAATTTGCCTCTCGAAATCGAGTAGGGGCCCTGAGAAGAGCAACCTGTCCACCACTTCAATGCACTGTCATTTGGAATCCAAGCAATGGAATCAGTGGCAGGCAGCAACGGCAGGACAAACGTTGCCCGCCGTTCATGCCACTGCCTCTGCTCACAGTGCTGGCGATGCACTCCAGAGGACGAGCCAGGACATCACTTCATCTGCCTCCGCCACTTTGTTGACTTCTCCCTCATCCTCCCCTGTTTCTGTCTTATCTCCTTCTCCTGCACCATCAAAGGCACCATCAGGCGCTTCTTTACAACAACCCACCATCTCTCAGACATTGGAGCGCCAGCAGAAATACACCGCTAACCACCCACCCACGCAAGCCTAGAACGCCAACATCGCTAAACTGCTGGCCCAGGAGAGGTTGGCGTTCCGGCTTGTTGAAACTCCCGCCTTCCCGGACCTGATGGCAACTGTGGCACCTCACTATGCCGTCCCTAGCCGTCTCAACTTCTCCCGGTGTGGCGTCCCCGCCTTGCACCAGCACGTGTAACTCAACATCAGGTGGGCCCTTAGTTCCGCGCTTTGCTGCAAGGTCCACTTGACCACCGACACTTGGACAAGCGCCTGTGGTCAGGGATGCTGCAGTGCTTATCTTTAATGACAGGCAGGGTGAATGTGGTGGAGTCTGTTCCCCGGGTGCAAACTGGGGTGGCCTATCTCCTCTCCCAGGCCAAAATTCATGGCAGGAGTAGACTGAAACCCTACGACGCTGCAACCTCCACCACAGCTACTAGCGGCAAACGCTAAAACACTGGTGTGGGGAGACGTCAGCAGGCGGTGCTGAAGCTCATCAGCTTGGGGGACAGACAGCACAGTGCCTCCGAGGTCAGGGATGCCATCCTGGCTGAGATGGCATTTTTTTTTCCCTGCTACACCTGGGGCCTGGCATTTTTACGCCTGTGATAATGGCTGGAACCTGGTAGCGGCTCTGGAGCTTGCCAGCCTCCAACACGTTCCATGTTTGGCCCACGTCTAACCTAGTGGTGCAAAGTTTTTTAAAAACATACCCAAATGTACCGAAGCTACTGTTGAAAATGCGGCGCTTGTGCGCCCACTTTTGCAAGTGCACAGGAGTCGCTGCTAGCCTAAAAACACTCTAGCAAGGCCTACATCTGTCCAAACACAGGCTGTTGTCCGTCATTCACACACGCTGAAACCCTACAATACCATATCTTGAGCAGGGTGTGTGAGCTGCACAGACCTTTGATGGAGTTCCATCTACAAAACCCAAGGGTTCCTCAAAGTCAGCTCCCAAAGTTTCTGCACCATGAGTTTCCAGGGGTGGCAGAGTTATGGCTAGGGGCAGAGGCATGGATAGGGATGATGTCTAGGGGCAAAAGCAGTGTGGATGTGGAGGCAAGCTAAGCAGGAAAAACTGGGGGTACAAGCTAAGGCATGGACTGGGGTGATGTCTAGGGGCAAAAGCAGTGTGGATGTGGAGGCAAGCTAAGCAGGAAAAACTGGGGGTACAAGCTAAGGCATGGACTGGGGTGATGTCTAGGGGCAAAAGCAGTGTGGATGTGGAGGCAAGCTAAGCAGGAAAAACTGGGGGTACAAGCTAAGGCATGGACTGGGGTGATGTCTAGGGGCAAAAGCAGTGTGGATGTGGAGGCAAGCAAAGCAGGGAAAATGGTGGCTAGAGGCAAAGGGATGTCCATAGGCAGCAAGGGCAAAGATGCAAAACTCTCCCCTGTTTCAAGAATTTTCCTGACTTGTCTCCCCACAAAACATTCCTGGGAGGAGGGCTGAAACACCACCCTCCTCCTTCTCCGCTGTTAGATTGACCCCAGCTACGAGCTGAAAACGCTGCAACACTGGTGTGGGGAGACGTCAGCAGGCTGGGCTGAAGCTCATCAGCTTGGGAGACGGACAGCACACTGCCTCTGAGGTCAGGGATGCCATCCTGGATGAGATGGCAATTTGTTTATCCCCGCTGCCCCTGGGGCCAGGCTTTTTTGTCTTGTTGGAGGGCTCTGGAGCTTGCCAGCCTCCAACACGTTCCATGCCTGGCCCACGTGTTCAATGTAGTGGTGCAATGATTTTTAAAAACATACCCCAAATTAGCTGAGCTAAGGGTGAAAGTGCGGCACTTGGACACCCACTTTCCCAAGTCTACAGTACCTGGAGCTAGCCGCAATACACTCCAGCAAGGCCTACATCTGCCTGAAGCACCTACTGTTGTGCGAGGTCACCACACGCTCTAACCCTAGATACCGTATGTTCAGCAGGGTGTGTGAGCAGCAGAGACCTTTGATGGAGTACCAGCTACAAAACCCAAGGGTTCCTCAGAGTCAGCTCCCTCACTTTCTGCACCATGAGTTTCCATGGGTGGCAGACTTATGGTTAGAGGCACAGGCATGGATAGGGGTGATGTGTAGGGGCAAAAGCAGTGTGGATGTGGAGGCAAGCTAAGCAGCAAAAACTGGGGGTACAAGCAGCCGGTGGCATCATCACTGACAAGCACAGCTGTCTGTCAGCTGACAGGCTGACTTTCACCAAAATGAACAGACAATGGATAGACTCATCATATACATGTCAGTTACATGACAAATTTAGTGCAATTTGCAAGTCCAAGATGGGTTGGAGATCTGCGGAGAGGAATCTCACCACCTCTTGCGGGTGCCATCATTTGGAAGGCAAGCCCTGGGCTCAGTGGGTGAGAGCAAGCGCAGGATAATCGTCGTTTGGCCTGGCGGCCACTGCCTCTCCCACTGTTGACAGGGCTGGCGCTGCAGTCCAGACCAGCAGCCAGGACACCTCCACATCTGCCTCTGACACTTTGGGGAGTTCACCCTTATCCTCACCTTTTCCTGCCATTTCTCCTTTTGCCCGCGCCATCATGCGCCTCTTCCCAGCAACTCCCCATCTCCCAAGCCTTTCATTTCATGCTAAAGTACAGCGCAACCCACCCACATGCCCAAGGCTTCAACGGCCTCATCTCAAGAAATCTGGCCCAGGAGATGTTGGAATCCCGGCTGGGGGACACTCTGCCCTTTTTGGGCAGAGTGTCTACTGCGCCACCGCACTATGCCGTCCACACCAGCACTTTCTCCCAAACATGAGGCGGTCCCTAAATTCAGCGCTTAGCCCTAAAGTTCCATGTGACCAGTTACGAATGGACAAGTGCATGCGGACAGGGACGCTACCTTTCAATTTGGGCACAGTGGTTGAATGTAGTTGAGGCGTGGACCGGGTCGCAAAATGTGGTGGCCTGACTTGTCTCCCCACACAACATTCCTGGGAGGAGGGCTGAAACACCACCCTCCTCCGCTGTTAAATTGACCCCAGCTACGAGCTGGAAACGCTGCAACACTGGTGTGGGGAGACGTCAGCGGGCCGTGCTGAAGCTCATCAGCTTGGGGGCCAGACAGCACACTGCCTACAAAGTGAGTCATGCCATCCTCGATGAGACGGCAATGTGGTTTTTGCCACTGCACCTGGGCCCAGGCATGTTGTCATGTGTGATAATGGCCGTAACCTGGGATTGGCTCTGTAGCTTGGCAGCCTGCAACATATTCCATGCCTGGGCCACGTTTTTAACTCATTGCTGCTAATCTTTTGAAAAAGGTACCCCAATGTTCCTGAGCTACTGGTGAAAGTGTGGCGCTTGTGCGGATAGTTTTTAAAGTCTATAGTTGCCGCTGCTAGCCTCTATGCACTCCTACAACGCCTGTACCTGCTGGAACAACGGCTGTTGTGCGACGTCTCCACACTGCTGGCACTAAACATATCATGTGTTGAGCAGAGTGTGTGAGCAGCACAGACCTTTGATGTAGTTCCAACTCCAAAACCCTCGGGTTCGTCAAAGTCAACTCCCTCAGTTGCTCAACCATGAGTGGCAGACTTATGTGAAATCCCATCCCATCCATTGCACTGGACACGAAACATTAGCATGCGCTCAGCACAACTTCGGATATGGCAGCTGCGTTAAGCAGGGTGCAGGGTACAACACAGACCAGGCCCGAGCACCAGGAACAGGTGTTAGAAATACTGCAGCATCTGCCATTTCCTTCCAATTTTGGGGTTTTGGACCCGCCACCGACTTGTCTGGACCTAAGTGGGGATCATGAGACACAGTTGCCATCAAGGCAAGCTGTGGTCATGTGCGGTTTGCAGTAAGGGGGCAGTGCGCAATTGGAAGAGGAGTTGGTGGATGACGAGGCCACCGACCCCACATGGACAGGGGTGATGTCTAGGGGCTAAAGCAGTGTAGATGTAGAGGGAAGCTAAATCAACAAAAAACCTGGGTAGAAGCAAAGGCATAACCTGGGGTGATGTTTAGGGGCTAAAGCAGTGTAGATGTGGAGGGAAGCTAATTCAACAAAAAAAACAGGGTAGAAACAAAGGCATAAACTGGGGTGATGTTTAGGGGTGAAAGCAGTGTAGATGTGGAGGGAAGCTAAGCAGCAAAAACAGTGGGTGGAAGCAAAGGCATGCAAAACTCTACCCTGTTGGAAGACTTATTCCTAGGTCTGGAACACGTTAATGGCCCCCCTGGACAAATTACTGCCACTCAGGGGCCTAGTGTCACCAGGAGGGACAAGTATAGGCGCATGTTGTGGGAATACCTGGCCGACACCAGCTCTGTCCTCTCCGATCCCTCTGTGCTCTACAGCCTACACTTATTTTCTCATCTTTTTTTCTGCACTGCACATCTCTTGCCTGCTTCCTTTGGGATCTTACAAGTGGTGGTCCACTTCCAAAGATGGTAATTTCACTAGACAGTGTAACGGGAGTAGCTGAGGGATCGCTGTCTTAACCACTTTTTGGCACAAAATTAACTTCCAAAGCCAAATATGGTGCAAGTATATGATGCAAGGACACCTACACACCTATCTCTGACACATTGGGGAGTTCACCCTCATGCGCCCTTTTGGCCTGCACCATCATGCGCCTCTTCCCAGCCACTCCACATTTCCCAAGCTTTTCATTGCAGGCAGAAGTACAACACAACCCACCCCCATGCCCAAGCCTTTAACAGCCTCATCGATAAACTGCTGGCCCTGGAGATGTTGGTGTTTGTTTATGCTTCTGGAGACCCAGGCCTTCCGTCAGCAGATGGCAGCTGGGGCACCTCCCTATGCTGGGCCTAGCCGTTACTACTTCTCTTGGTGTGCTGTCCCTGCCTTGCGCCTGCATGTGTCCCATAACATCAGTCGGGCCCAGAGCTCTGCGCTTTGCTGCAAGGTCCACTTGACCACCGACACATGGACAAGCGCCTGTGGTCAGGGATGCTGCAGTGCTTATCTTTAATGACAGGCAGGGTGAATGTGGTGGAGTCTGTTCCCCGGGTGCAAACTGGGGTGGCCTATCTCCTCTCCCAGGCCATGGCAGGAGTAGACTGAAACCCTACGACACTGCAACCTCCACCACAGCTACTAGCGGCAAACGCTAAAACACTGGCGTGGGGAGACGTCAGCAGGCAGTGCTGAAGCTCATCAGCTTGGGGGACAGACAGCACAGTGCCTCCGAGGTCAGGGATGCCATCCTGGCTGAGATGGCTTTTTTTTTTCCCTGCTACACCTGGGGCCTGGCATTTTTGCGCCTGTGATAATGGCTGGAACCTGGTAGCAGATCTGGAGCTTGCCAGACTCAAACACGGTCCACGCATGGCCCACGTTTTCCAACTTGTTGGTGCCATGTTTCTTTGAAACCTACACCATTGTACCTGATATACAGGTCAAAGTGGGGCCATTTTCGTAAGTGAGAACTAGCCTCTGCTAGGCAGAAAACATTCAGAGCACACTCCTCTCATCTTCGCACCGTTGGCTGGCGGAGGAAGACGAGGGGGTTGGAGTGGCATCTGATGTCCCTATCCCACACGAGGCTAGAGGGTGCACTTCAGTGCATCCCATTGCTTCACCACAAATGGTGTGAAGGGGAGTGGAAAATGGAGGAAATGGAGAGTGACCCTTACAGTTGGGGCCAGCAAAGGCATGCCAAGTAACACACTGGCACACATGGCTGACTTCATCTTGGGTTGCTTTTCAACACATATTTCACATCATGAAGAACAAATAATACTGGATTTTTACAAGCCTCGAACCCCGGTCTAGGTCTAATGTCTGTTCCTTTCTTATATTAGGGGAGAGGGAAAAAAAATTACTTCAGTGATACGTTTAGCGTACATAGACTGACTATTAATGTGTATCCCACTTAGTGTTGTTAGGGTTACACACCGTCACAACCTGGCTAAAGCTTCTATAGCTGTTAATAAAGTCAACATAACTTTACGGTATCCAAAAAGACAGCTGGTACCGACAGAGAGCAAGACAAATGTCAACCAAAGCTGTGAGCTCTGAACACCCACAGTGACTTTGGCGTCATCATCATTATAAGGGAGCGGGTGGTAATAAATAACTTGGCAGTGCCTAAAACCCAAAAAGCTTATACAACTATATTTACATTAAGATACACAAATGACACTTTTCAGTAGCATGTCATGAGACAAGCTGATAAGCTCTTCCTTTGTGCAGTGCTATTTGAAAGTTAAACGCTGCCTTTATTTTAATTCTGGAGAAGGTGCAGACATTAGATTTAGAACATGTTGTCTTCATTGTCCAAATCCTCTATATAGGTAACGTGTTTTTCGGGCCGAGCTGTCTGGGAACGAGCTGGTGCAGCACTGACAACCTGGGTGAATATGGCAAGAGCCTGAGATGTAGGGTGAATGAATCCCCAAATTATTTGTGGAATTCCCAGTGAGACAATGGCACTATCTACCAGTAGCAAAAATTGTGGGTGCACGTAACCCCCATATATTCTTTGAATTCCCAGTGAGACAATGGCACTGTATAGCAGTAGCAAAAATTGTGGGTGCACGTAACCCCCATATATTCTTTGAATTCCCAGTCAGACAATGGCACTGTATACCAGTAGTAAAAATTGTGGGTGCACATAACCCCAATATATTCTTTGAATTCCCAGTGAGACAATGGCACTGTATAGCAGTAGCAAAAATTGTGGGTGCACGTAACCCCCATATATTCTTTGAATTCCCAGTCAGACAATGGCACTATATACCAGTAGTAAAAATTGTGGGTGCACATAACCCCAATATATTCTTTGAATTCCCAGTGAGACAATGGCACTGTATAGCAGTAGCAAAAATTGTGGGTGCACGTAACCCCCATATATTCTTTGAATTCCCAGTCAGACAATGGCACTGTATACCAGTAGTAAAAATTGTGGGTGCACATAACCCCAATATATTCTTTGAATTCCCAGTCAGACAATGGCACTGTATAGCAGTAGCAAAAATTGTGGGTGCACATAACCCCAATATATTCTTTGAATTCCCAGTGAGACAATGGCACTGTATAGCAGTAGCAAAAATTGTGGGTGCACGTAACCCCCATATATTCTTTGAATTCCCAGTCAGACAATGGCACTATATACCAGTAGTAAAAATTGTGGGTGCACGTAACCCCAATATATTCTTTGAATTCCCAGTGAGACAATGGCACTGTATACCAGTAGCAAAAATAGTGGGTGTATATAGCCCCAATTCTATTGCTAGGGGACTTGCAGGGTATTTCTGAGGTGAAGGTGGGGGGGGGGCACACCGTTGGAACGGGGATTTGGGGTGTATATATGGGGTATACGGGAATACACTGTCAGTGTGTTCCATTCAGGATCCTGGGAAAGCTGGGTTGCGGCGATTGAGCCCGTCAGTGCCACGTTACACTGACAAGCTTCTCCCTGGAATTGAAGTTATATGTAAGCCCAATATATTCTTTGAATTCCCAGTGAGACAATGGCAC
This sequence comes from Leptodactylus fuscus, assembly GCF_031893055.1. Classification (NCBI taxonomy): domain Eukaryota; kingdom Metazoa; phylum Chordata; class Amphibia; order Anura; family Leptodactylidae; genus Leptodactylus; species Leptodactylus fuscus. The sequence goes on along the minus strand of NC_134273.1, from coordinate 25,684,180 downwards.
TATATGGCAGTAGCAAAAATAGTGGGTGTATATAGCCCCAATCCTATTGCTAGGGGACTTGCAGGGTATTTCTGGGGTGAAGGTGGGGGGGCACACCGTTGGAACGGGTATCGGGGGTATATATCGGGTATACGGGAATACACTGACAGTGTATTCCATTCAGGATCCTGGGAAAGCTGGGTTGCGGCGATTGAGCCCGTCAGTGCCACGTTACACTGACAAGCTTCTCCCTGGAATTTAGCTCTTATAAGAGCTGTTGGTTGTCTTCTCCTTCCTATCCTAGCCTGTCCCTGCCTACCCAGAATCTAAGCCCTAGCTAACTGGACGGAAACCTCCGTCCCCGGTGAATTGCAAGCTCAGAATGACGCGAAGCTGGGCGTCGCTGTTCTTTTAAATTAGAGGTCACATGTTTTCGGCAGCCAATGGGTTTTTCCTACTTTTTTCAACGTCACCGGTGTCGTAGTTCCTGTCCCACCTACCCTGCGCTGTTATTGGAGCAAAAAAGGCGCCAGGGAAGGTGGGAGGGGAATCGAGTAATGGCGCACTTTACCACGCGGTGTTCGATTCGATTCGAACATGCCGAACAGCCTAATATCCGATCGAACATGAGTTCGATAGAACACTGTTCGCTCATCTCTAGTGTTTAACAGAAACGGCTTTCACATCAATCAGGATGACTTGTATTGCTTACAGTACAGCCATATTTATATGCAAATTAATTGCTTAGTCTTCAGATCAGGTTCTGTTCACACTAACATCATGGCTTTCATTCATAACATAATTATGACAGCAATGACGGATTCATTTTCACATGGATCCCAATGAACACTGACATATCCTTCTAACATTTTGATGTTGTCTAACCCAATCCCATCAGTGTTAGAGTAATTTTTAAGCCCTTGTTGCTCATATGCCATGGGAGGGGGATCTGTAAGCTCATCTGCGACCCGCAATGTGGTTCTTGGGATGTCGATGAGTTGACTTAGCACCTTTATATTTAAAACGGTCCAAAGTTCATCCATATAGATAAGTCTTCCCATCAGTATAACACTGACATGTATAATACATTGCAATATAGAAGTATTGCAATGTATTTTAGAAGCGATCAGATGATTGCATTTTTCAAGTCTCCAAATAGAACTGGAGAAAAGTTTGAAAGAAATTCAATTTCTTATACTAGTTTCTTTTTATTAATTCATTTTTTTTATTTTTTATTCAAGTTTTACAGGAACATACAGTAACATTGCAGCATACAGTGCCTACAAGTAGTATTCAACCCCCTGCCGATTTAGCAGGTTTGATAAGATACAAATAAGTTAGAGCCTTCAAACTTCAAACAAGAGCAGGATTTATTAACTGATGCATAAATCTTACAAACCAAAAAGTTATGTTGCTCAGTTAAATTTTAATAAATTTTAAACATAAAAGTGTGGGTCAATTATTATTCAACCCCTAGGTTTAATATTTTGTGGAATAACCCTTGTTTGCAATTACAGCTAATAATCGTCTTTTATAAGACCTGATCAGGCTGGCACAGGTCTCTGGAGTTATCTTGGCCCACTCCTCCATGCAGATCTTCTCCAAGTTATCTAGGTTCTTTGGGTGTCTCATGTGGACTTTAATCTTGAGCTCCTTCCACAAGTTTTCAATTGGGTTAAGGTCAGGAGACTGACTAGGCCACTGCAACACCTTGATTTTTTCCCTCTTGAACCAGGCCTTGGTTTTCTTGGCTGTATGCTTTGGGTTGTTGTCTTGTTGGAAGATGAAATGACAACCCATCTTAAGATCCTTGATGGAGGAGCAGAGGTTCTTGGCCAAAATCTCCAGGTAGGCCGTGCTATCCATCTCCCCATGGATGCGGACCAGATGGCCAGGCCCCTTGGCTGAGAAGCAGCCCCACAGCATGATGCTGCCACCACCATGCTTGACTGTAGGGATGGTATTCTTGGGGTGTGTGGTTGGCACCAAAGATTTGGCACCAAAGATCTCGATCTTGGTCTCATCAGACCAGAGAACCTTGAACCAGTCTGTCTCAGAGTCCTCCAAGTGATCATGAGCAAACTGTAGACGAACCTTGACATGACGCTTTGAAAGTAAAGGTACCTTACGGGCTCGTCTGGAACGGAGACCATTGCGGTGGAGTACGTTACTTATGGTATTGACTGAAACCAATGTCCTCACTGCCATGAGATCTTCCTGGAGCTCCTTCCTTGTTGTCCTTGGGTTAGCCTCAACTGTTCGGACAAGCCTGGCCTCGGCATGGGAGGAAACTTTCAAAGGCTGTCCAGGCCGTGGAAGGCTAACAGTAGTTCCATAAGCCTGCCACTTCCGGATGATGCTCCCAACAGTGGAGACAGGTAGGTCCAACTCCTTGGAAAGGGTTTTGTACCCCTTGTCAGCCTTGTGACCCTCCATGATCTTGTCTCTGATGGCCTTGGAATGCTCCTTTGTCTTTCCCATGTTGACCATGTATGAGTGCTGTTCACAAGTTTGGGGAGGGTCTTAAATAGTCAGAAAAGGCTGGAAAAAGAGATAATTAATCCAAACATGTGAAGCTCATTGTTCTTTGTGCCTGAACTACTTCTTAATACTTTAGGGGAACCAAACAGAATTCTGGTGGTTTGAGGGGTTGAATAATAAATGACTCTCTGAATAAACTTTTCACAATTTAAAAAAAAATTAAACAAAGAAATAACATTCTTTTTTGCTGCAGTGCATTTCACACTTCCAGGCTGATCTACAGTCCAAATGTCACAATGCCAAGTTACTTCAGAATGTGTAAACCTGCTAAATCTGCAGGGGGTTGAATACTACTTGTAGGCACTGTATGTAATACACATGGAAAAAGTACATAGTATGTAGTGCAAACAAGATATACAATACAATAACCTGAGTTCAAGAGTAAACCAATATCGAGAATATCATCAGTGACCTAGCAGAGCAGTTGACTGAATCAAATCCACCAGTATAAAGATAGGATCAAAGAAGAAAGGCAAGGCAAGAAAAGAAAGAAGAAGAAGAGAGTGGAGAAAAAGGAAGAGGAAGGAGGGGTAGGGAGGGAAGGGAAAGGAGAGCCGGTTCCAGCACAATTAGAGGTATTATAAGGCAGGGCAATGCTGTTAGGGCCCCTTCACATGGTGTAAGCACTTGTCTCATTCCGAGCCTACACGCGAGCGCTTCTAAACACTTCCCATTCACTTCAATGGAAGCGCGCGTAAAGCCGGCTATTCCACTCCTCCGCCCCCCCCCCCTCCAGAATAGCAGCATCGCTCCTGCCGCTGCTGGCTTCATGCAGGGCAGGAGCGTAGCGATGTTGCAGGCCCTGGCACCTGTGCTGGCGTCTAACCCTCCCCGGCATCCACCTCTCTATTACAGCGGATGCCGGGTCTGTATTGGCGGCCCCTTCCCCCCAAAGTGTAAACTACCCCCCCCCCCCTCCAGGCTCGCTCCCGTGCACTTAGCCCCTCCTCCCTCCCCCTGAGAGCAGCAGATACATCACTTGACTTTGAGCAGATAAGTCAAGGGCTGTGCCAACAATGAATTGAATAAAGTAAGATATGGACAAACAAAGCAGTTTTGCTGAAGCATTGTATTTAGGAAAAGTCTTACATCCGCATTAACAAGCACTATAGATAGGATCCTTGTGATGGGACAACCCCTTTAAAGCCAGAGATGATGCCATTTGCAGTGACCATCTCTCCTTTGGCATATGCTACATCTTTATATACCGCATGTATGGGTATATGTAACAGACTCTCCCTGGCAATGCTTAGTTAGAGCATTGCTAGTGGTAACAATACAACCTGTTTTCTATTAAAAGAAAGTTAGATAGGTTAATTTAAATAAATGTTGACCAGTCCCCCTCCATTCCCCTGACACAATAGCCTTTAAGACCCAAACTAGTCCATGTGGTTAACAACAAAAAAAAAGTGCAGACTTTTCTATTCTTGGCAAAAAAATTGCAGGAATTCTTGGCACAAAGGCGATAATGCAAATGTGAACAGAGCTTTATATAGCTGTTGTGTCGGCCTGTAGTAATGAATGCCTTTGTAGTAAGACATTGTAAAGGAATTAAAAGTTATCGAGAAGTGAAATCCTAGTTTAATGTATCTCCAGCGTAATCCTCCTAACAAGATTGGATTAATTATTGAATTTGCATGGCTTCCAGTAAGCCTCTTTACTGTATAACCTTATCTTCCTTCCCAATGTTGGAAATCTATTTCTAGACTTAATTATTGCTTTAGTCATATTTACATCCCGCCATTCATCTTCCTATTCCTTGCTTCTTTCTTTGATATTTAGGAAAGAATTAATGTAATTAGGTTATTGTTTGTTGTCCTGGGATATGTCACACATTTGCTGCAAAAATGTGGCGTTGTCTAGACCATGGTGTAGTTATGTAGAACAAAAACTGCTTTGTCTGCTAGAAATTCATGGCCACAAATCTCAGGCACAATGCTGTAATGATGAATTAAGTTACGCGATGGCAACAGGCGGTCACCTGTAGCCTAGGCAGCAGCATCACTATGTCTTCTGCCATTTCAGGAGATGTGTCTTTTGTGTTGGGATAACAATTGATATTGGAAATTTTTAAGATATTTAAGATATTAACTCATAACTTGCTGTCTGTCTCCAGCACCCCCATTAAAAAGAATGGTGCCCCACCATCGCTGCATTCAGATCATTGTGTGTGCGCTACTCCATCATCGCTCCATTCAGATAATGGTGCATGCGCTGTCCTACCATCACTCCATTCATCTCATGGTGCACGCTACCCCACCATCGCTGCATTCAGATCATTGTGTGTGCACTTCCCCACCATCAATCCATTTAGATCATGGTGCATGCGGGCTCAAGTGATGTCTCCTCCATCATTGAAGATAGCCAACATCAGCGGGGAGTGCGCCTGAGCCCAGGAGATGCAAGTAACGGTGTTTTTTATGTTTGTATCCCCCCCTGGGTCTCCATGTCGAAAGTTTGCGACGGGGCCCCGCCATTCCTAGTTATACCACTTCATAGACTCTTCAGACATCTGTTCAGAGGGAGTCTAGGTGTCGAACCCCCACTGAGGATAGAGTAAGTCATCTATAAAAAAGAAATGGACAGCCCTTTAAGTTGCCATACACTTAGATAACATGAGCTGACAATTATTCCATGTTCAATTATTACACATGTTAGCTTGGTCCAGCTTGGTTCATGTGTGACAGCTCTGGTGGTCACTTATCTCCTATGAGAACAAAGGATGGGGCATGCCGAAACTCAACATGTCTGATCTTTCAATAAATCCTTGTACACAAAAGAAACTTAGTCCGTCCAAGTGCAGTCAATGGGTTTGGCCGACTTTTCACTTAGTGTATGACAAAAACTAAGCAAAAATCCAATGAAAAGATGTAGAAAAAAATGTGATGTATTCCCAGAGTTTTTTTTTTCCTGCAGCGATTTTTAATTGTATTTCACAACATGGGGCCTTAGTCTTAGATTAAGAAGTTCTCGCTTGTAATTCTTGTCGTAATTCAGTCTTCCATTTCGATTATGATAGCGATATAGCTGAAAATCCCAAAAGGAAAATACGACATCGGATTTTTGTTAAACAAATGAAGCAGATTTATTGTACATCCTGAGACACAGACCCTGGAAACACATTGTAATATCTTTCTGACTGCACATAATTCTTATTTCTCTTAGGTTTCTAGATGGAGGGTCTGGGTTTTGTGGAAATAATGAGTTCTACAATATGTCAGCCTGAATCATTGGAGACATACCGCTATTATTTGGAGAATAGTAAGAAATAACTAAGTCACAATGAGTAGAGATGAGCGAACAGTGTTCTATCGAACACATGTTCGATCGGATATCAGGGTGTTCGCCATGTTCGAATCGAATCGAACACCACGTGGTAAAGTGCGCCAAAATTCGATTCCCCTCCCACCTTCCCTGGCGCCTTTTTTGCACCAATAACAGCGCAGGGGAGGTGGGACAGGAACTACGACACTGGGGGCATTGAAAAAAATTGGAAAAAGTCATTGGCTGCCGAAATCAGGTGACCTCCATTTTAGACGAATAGTGGATTTCAAATCCGGGTCATATGAGAATGTGAACTTTGTGACTATGAGACAGGGATAGCTGTACAGGCAGGGATAGCTAGGGATAACCTTTATTTAGGGGGGAATGTTATTAAAAATAACTTTTTGGGGCTCTATCGGGTGTGTAATTGTGATTTTTGTGAGATAAACTTTTTCCCATAGGGATGCATTGGCCAGCGCTGATTGGCCGAATTCCGTACTCTGGCCAATCAGTGCTGGCCAATGCATTCTATTAGCTTGATGAAGCAGAGTGTGCACAAGGGTTCAAGCGCACCCTCGGCTCTGATGTAGCAGAGCCGAGGCTGCACAAGGGTTCAAGCGCACCCTCGGCTCTGATGTAGGAGAGCCGAGGGTGCACTTGAACCCTTGTGCACCCTCAGCTCTGCTACATCAGAGCCGAGGGTGCGCTTGAACCCTTGTGCACACTCTGCTTCATCAAGCTAATAGAATGCATTGGCCAGCGCTGATTGGCCAATGTATTCTATTAGCCTGATGAAGTAGAGCTGAATGTGTGTGCTAAGCACACACATTCAGCTCTACTTCATCGGGCTAATAGAATGCATTGGCCAGCGCTGATTGGCCAGAGTACGGAACTCGACCAATCAGCGCTGGCTCTGCTGGAGGAGGCGGAGTCTAAGATCGCTCCACACCAGTCTCCATTCAGGTCCGACCTTAGACTCCGCCTCCTCCGGCAGAGCCAGCGCTGATTGGCCGAATTCCGTACTCTGGCCAATCAGCACTGGCTAATGCATTGTATTGGCTTGATGAAGCAGTGCTGAATGTGTGTGCTTAGCACACACATTCAGCTCTACTTCATCGGGCTAATAGAATGCATTGGCCAGCGCTGATTGGCCGAATTCCGTACTCTGGCCAATCAGCACTGGCTAATGCATTGTATTGGCTTGATGAAGCAGTGCTGAATGTGTGTGCTTAGCACACACATTCAGCTCTACTTCATCGGGCTAATAGAATGCATTGGCCAGCGCTGATTGGCCGAATTCCGTACTCTGGCCAATCAGCACTGGCTAATGCATTGTATTGGCTTGATGAAGCAGTGCTGAATGTGTGTGCTTAGCACACACATTCAGCTCTACTTCATCGGGCTAATAGAATGCATTGGCCAATCAGCGCTGGCCAATGCATTCTATTAGCGTGAACTGAGTTTGCACAGGGGTTCTAGTGCACCCTCGGCTCTGCTACATCAGATTGCTACATCTGATGTAGCAGTGCCGAGTGTGCATCAGATGTGTAGTTGAGCAAAACTGACTCAGCACTGCTAAGTCTGCATTCGCATAGGAATGCATTGGCCAGCCTTCGGCCAATCAGCGCTGGCTCTGCCGGAGGAGGCGGAGTCTAAGGTCGGACCTGAATGGAGACTGGTGTGGAGCTATCTTAGACTCCGCCTCCTCCAGCAGAGCCAGCGCTGATTGGTCGAGTTCCGTACTCTGGCCAATCAGCACTGGCCAATGCATTTCTATGGGGAAAAGTTAGCTTGCGAAAATCGCAAACTGACAGGGATTTCCATGAAATAAAGTGACTTTTATGCCCCCAGACATGCTTCCCCTGCTGTCCCAGTGTCATTCCAGGGTGTTGGTATCATTTCCTGGGGTGTCATAGTGGACTTGGTGACCCTCCAGACACGAATTTGGGTTTCCCCCTTAACGAGTTTATGTTCCCCATAGACTATAATGGGGTTCGAAACCCATTCGAACACTCGAACAGTGAGCGGCTGTTCGAATCGAATTTCGAACCTCGAACATTTTAGTGTTCGCTCATCTCTACTCTCATCCCTTTGTCTGTTATTAAAGGGAATGTATCACCAATTTTTTTATTAATTTATTTTATTATTATTTTTTTTTATATATATATATATATATATATATATATATATCATAGTTTTCTTATGCTAAATTCATATTCGTGCCTCCTGTCCATTTTTCTGGCCCATCAGAGAACCAGAACAACGGGCAGGTAGAGTGCTAGAATATGGAGAAGGCATTGACTACAATGGGGTCCATTGGGTTTCCATTGTTTTAAAACTGAAAGCAGCAGATGGAAATCCTCTGATTTCAGGTGGACATGGCAACAGAGTCTCCTGCAAATGTGAACGTAGCCTAATCAGTTTTTATACTCTGTTTGTATGATGAGTATAGGAACAGCCATTTTTATAAGCTTCTCCTTTGTTCCGTTAACAGCATTTAGTAATATGCTTTACAGCACAGTCATGGCTATAGGCAGCTATAGTTTATATAGTGTACAGGCAGTGCGCTCAGAGAAGTAGATCCATCTGTAAACATGATGAGGATGTGAAGAGACATCTGCTGCTCTGCCTCCACTTCCTGTGTTCCATCTTCAGTCTGTTTCTAAAGACAGACCTTCCCTAGTAACAGGGAGTGAACAGCAAAGTATTATATTATAGAATCACATTCTATAAAATATGACTAGCATGTCTGATAAGTTAGTGACCATTGAATGTCCTGAACTTCCAACTGCTTCCATATATAACAAGTCATGCATCTGATCAAGTCAGCAGCAGCCAATAAATGAAGTGTTGGCATGTTACTGTATATAGAAGAACCAAGAGGTCATCACCTCGGTCATCATAAGCTTACTGAGGGTATTTCATTTAGTTACCCGAACATGAGCATAACTTACCTAGAGACTGATACATTCTGCCCCATCTAATAATCTTCCGTAGCTGCCAAAGACCATGGGGCCACAGGTAGTGCCGAGCTACTGGTTGGGTGACCCCGGTTTACAGAATGGTGCAATACATATAAGTACATGTTAGTGTTTAATGGTTCCTGGTTAGTAAGGAATCCATGTGGCTATTGTCTCACATGGTCCTGGCATATCTCAGTATGTAATGTGAAGAGTTGACATATGAGGGATGATCGCGAGGTGAATTCTGCATGAACTGATACTTGTTATCCTCTGCTCCTATTTATAGGCAGCTCAAATAGGACAAAAACTGCATAAACAATACTCTATAAATAATGCTAACTTTGCTAAGGGTCTGATCCGTGTTCTATTTTTGTATTTTAGGTTAAATGTGCTCACTAGTTATGTATGAAATATTCATTTGATGGGGGGAATATGTCTCTGAAACATCTGAACTGGGAAGTCAGCACAGAATTGTAGCAATAAGAGCTGCCAATCACATGTAATACAATCTAGTGACTGTTCATTGGAATAATAGAGCAGTAAGTTATGTGATGACCACGAAGACACTGCGGGAGACAGGTCCATGGATGAGACCATAGGTGGAGTCTGCAGTACCAACCCATCCAAGGACACTACTCATGAGCGCTAAAGAATCCATGCAACTAAATAATATTGGTACAGCCCAGATAGTCGGTACCTTTCACTGACAGAACAATCTTCCAGAAGTTCTTCCTACTTTATTATATTTCTGAGGATTTTGCATAATATATACAGTACAGATGCAACTTTTTGCTGTTGTATACCACCTATCTATCTCCACCATTCAATAGTATTCAGCAGCACTAGGCAGTGAGTTGCCATATTGTACCCATATAATAGTGACATATACATATATTGTTCATAGGCTTTCTTGTAATGTCCTTTGAATCAGCACTTCTCTGTCATTGAAAAGAAATGCTGATATGGTAGCGGTGGGTACTTTCATATAGTGACAGACTGTTACTACTCTATGTGTTAGGATAACTGATGCAGATCTGAGTCACTAGTAAGAACCAGTACTAGATGGGTAATACGGCACAGAGTGTCCAACACCCCCAGGCCTCACCAAATTCAACCCCTAAGTGGAGTTCACTGGAGCCCCAGATGGTAGGGATGGATTGGACAGCATGGGTCAGGAAATGCCAAACACACAGCGCACCACAAATCACAGTAGAACCAGACAGTGGGAACTCTTACCAGCAGATGTTTCTGGTAGCAGTGCAGGTCCAAGGATCCAGAAGGCTGTGGCGGGTGGCCAACAGGTGGTAGCAGAGAGTCAAAGTGTAGTCGTACGGTCCGGGTCATAAACAAGAGGACAACGCAGTATGGTGGGAAAGCCAAAGGGGGGAACAGGCAGGCCAAGTCGGTAACAGGAGCAGTGCTCCAGTACAAAATTGGTGTTCAGGAAGAAGAGGTCTAAAGGCAAGCCAGGGTCATAAACAGGAGCAGGCACAGTACATAAATCAGAAGGCAAAGGCAGGGTCAGAGGTCAAGGCAAGGGGGTCAGAGCACAGGCAAACAGGACAGGAGAAACACTTACTGCCAGGACACTAGGTACAACTGAATAGCCAGCAGCGGACTGGAGCCAGAGCCCTCCGTAAATAGACACTGACCTGCCACTAGGCAAGAAACCATAAGTCTACTGTCTGACACAGGAGGAGACTGGCAACCCCTGTACAATACTACGGAGGTTGCGGCCTGCCTCCCGAGACCTGGAGGTAAGGGACTCGGGAGCGCAGGAAAGAGAGGGCCAGTAGCCTCCATACAGCGCTGTGAGGCTCCAGCCCTGCTCCTAACAGTATGTAAGAGGTGCCAACCTACACAGATGAGTTGAAACAGGGACATACCGACCAGGACAGAGGGACAGCACCCAGATTCTGGGACTGTCCCATTGAATCCAGGAAGACTGAAAGGAATGCTGGTGGTCTATTCTTAGTACAGGTCATCAAATGATTGGGGGGCTGACACTCGGTACCACCAGCAAAGAATTGTTACATAGTTGGAAATTGGGGTCATTGGAACTACGCAGTGAATGGAACTGGTAGCAGACAGCCCTGTACACTGTGTGGTGGCAGTGCTGGGTTACTTCAGCCTAGGTGCCCGTCACTTTCCAATATGACGCCCCATAGGAAATAAAAACTAAGTAACGACATTAAAAACAAATTACCAATCACATTGGGGCAGGTTTATTAAAATGGTCTAAAAGCAAAATTGCCTTAGTTACCTGTAACAACCAATCACATTGCGGCTTTTATTTTTCAAGAGCAGACCATTTTAATAAATGGCCCTTTTATTTATCATCTAATTACTGAAATCTAATGAACGGAAGTAAAATGAAATACAGGAGCCGTTCTCTTTAAGAAACCTATATTATAGCGCAGATATTTCCTATTCATTACTATAAGCAGAGACATAGTAAATATACATTTCCTATTTAGTGTTTATAACTCCCCAAATTGCAGTTTGTGGCCCCGGATGCCAATAATGTGTAGGATAAAGTGATGTGAAATATTGATGTTAGTAAATTCTGCCAGAAGCCATTGTGCGCCCGGTCCCAGGCTTCTGGATTTCCTGGAATGGTTTTAACGCTTTTAATTAGAAATGCTGCGATTCGGATACTTGGGTGACATACGCATTACATAGGGGGCCTATATATCTGACTTATTGTATTTACCCTTATTATATAGCTATACGTTACATGTGGAGAGTAGGACATGCAGCATTACAGGGATCGGGAAACTATCCTAACACAGAGCGATCAATATACGGTATTGAACGTCTTTGGACATGTTGGATAGTAATGAGCTCGGGAGGGTTGTATAATGGCAGCCCCTTCCCGTGTGCCGTCTAATGAAATATGGCACATGAGGGATACATGGTTGTGCATACTTTTTGTATGGGGACAGATTTAGTATTCTATGTCGATCTTAACAATGGCTTAAAAAGTGCCAATATTTTGTGCATTTTGGTATATACAGTATTTGGTGCATTTTGACTCATCCTGTTTTAGACACTAAATTTTAGTGATTTGTTTGCAAAGGGGACCTGGATTGATGTAGTAATGACTTCACAGATACAAGGTAATGACATAAATCTCATTGCAAAAAAATTTAGCCAAATTGTCCAAAAGTATATAATTTAATAGGTGGTATAAACCTCGCAGTTGAATTATCATGCCTTGTACGCCATTATTTTTCTGTCATATCTGGCATGACAAAAGTCACAGTTTTTGGCCCTTGGCCTTCAGCTATGGGAGCATTGCTTTTGTGTTTAGTCAGCGTGGGTGATGTCATAGCAATTGGAGGATCAACTCCCCATGGGGGTTTGCACCCCAATTGTGAATTCAGTCTGAATGTGGCCATCCAAAGGTAGACGTGTCCCTTGATGGACAGGGCGAATCCTCTCTCATTCACTTCAATGAGAGCGATGGAGATAGCTCAGTACTTTTGGCTATATTGAATTGAATGGGAGCATGGATGTGTCCCGTCCAGAAAGAGGTATGCCTATATTCAACCATGTCGCATTCAGACTGAATTCACAATGAGGGTAAAACACGCCATTCTCAGGATCAGTAGGGTCTCAATGGTCAGTCCACCAATGATCAGCTATTTATTCTCTTTCCTATGGCTACAGATTAATATGATTTGTGGCATAACCCGTTTAAGGGCACTGAGACGTGGTCCTCAATTGTATCCCCTGTCATTGGTCCAAGGTTGTTTAGTCTTAGGCCTGGTTCAAATCTGCATTTGGGGAGTCCACTCGGGGAGTCCACTGAATGGAGACCTATATGCATTAAAAAACAGTTACCTGGGAAACCCGTGGACCCCATAGACTATAATGGGTCCATTTGGTTTCCGCTTGTTTTCCGCACAAAACATGCTTAGAAAAAAGTCCTGCATGCAGCACTTTTTATCTCTGCGGAAACCACACGGACCCCATTACAGTCTACAGAGGGTTTTCTGAAGGTAACCTCTTTATAATGCGTATAGACTCCCCAAGCGGACTCCCCGAATGGAAACCCGAACGCAAATGTCAATAGGGCCTTACCCAGGTGTGTAAGAACATATTAAACAAGTAAAAGACATCTCAATGGAAGGTCATTTTTATGTTGGGCAAGATAACGCCATAACCTTTCCTATGAAGTATTGCACTTAAAGCCGTAGAATGAAACAGCTCTCAGAGACTGTAGAAAGACATGAGGCTAAATGTAAGGTGCACAGCTCGATATAGTGAAGCTGTCAGAGAGGCGAGGAAGACGTCAGGTCTTCACAACGGAGCAGTAAAGGAAGCAATTAGCGGTACAGGAATGTCATTCACAGAATGGAAGGCAGATCCTAATGACAGCATTAGAAAGGAGCATAAATACTGGGAAGTCATATGTAAATCCAGAACAAGCCAGAGAGACGGGAACAGAGGAATGATATTTTAGAAATGTTATAACCTGCCATAAAACATATTTAAGGGTATTTGCTTTATACAAGCTGGGAGACAGTATGTCTGCCTTGGTGAATAGTAACAAGGCTGTCATAAATCACCGCCAGCCCACCGCAGCAACTGCAATACTCTATTTGTATGCACCCATGCAAAGGATGATCCAAGCGCCAACTGGTGAATGTCACTGAAGGAGACATGATGGCGTCCAGTGATGCATCATCGCTACTGTAGGTGACCTGGTACTTAATTCCATCACAAATAATCCGCTAAGACATCTATTGGTAAGCGTTTGTCAATAGGGACATTTGTCATGCATGATTTATCAGGTAATATGGGTTTGGTCAAGGGTATAAATACCATAGAAACAAAACATGCAACTTATATGGAACCAATGGATAGTAGGAACCCAGACTAGACCCTTTTTTTTGGGTAGTGAGAATTTGTGCAAAGATCCCCTCACCAAGGGCCTACAAAGTGTAGGAGTAAACCAAAGGATCATGGAAAACATGCTGGCCTAAACATGTACAAGGTGACTAGCAGTATAGTAGTGTAAACTAGCACCCCACATAGGGCATGATTAATTTGGACAAACTGACTGTTAGCATCCTAGGAGCCCTGACAGTGTCCTACACTATGTTTTATAGATAGGTTCCTAGGACCCCTGACAGTGTTCTACACTATGTTTTATAGATAGGTTCCTAGGAGCCCTGACAGTGTTCTACACTATGTATTATAGATAGGTTCCTAGGAGCCCTGACAGTGTTCTACACTATGGTTATAGATAGGTTCCTAGGAGTCCTGACAGTGTTCTACACTATGTTTTATAGATAGGTTCCTAGGAGCCCTGACAGTGTTCTACACTATGGTTATAGATAGGTTCCTAGGAGTCCTGACAGTGTTCTACACTATGTTTTATAGATAGGTTCCTAGGAGCCCTGACAGTGTCCTACACTATGTTTTATAGAAAGGTTCCTAGGAGCCCTGGCAGTGTTCTACATTATGTTTTATAGATAGGTTCCTAGGAGCCCTGGCAGTGTTCTACATTATGTTTTATAGATAGGTTCCTAGGAACCCTGACAGTGTTCTACACTATGTTTTATAGATAGGTTCCTAGGAGCCCTGACAGTGTTCTACACTATGTTTCATAGATGGGTTCCTAGGAGCCCTGACAGTGTTCTACACTATGTTTTATAGATAGGTTCCTAGGAGCCCTGACAGTGTTCTACACTATGTATTATAGATAGGTTCCTAGGAGCCCTGGCAGTGTTCTACATTATGTTTTATAGATAGATTCCTAGGAGCCCTGACAGTGTTCTACACTATGTTTCATAGATGGGTTCCTAGGAGCCCTGACAGTGTTAGACACTTTGTGTTATAGAACTTATTTGCATATTGACAAAAAAGGAGACGTCTCGGCAATGGAGGCGACAATTCACAAGAGAAAAAAAGCCCATTTGATTCAGGTGATTCTAACCTATCTAACTGCAGGATTGCCTTGATCTGCTGGTTCTGGTGACAGACTCCCTTTGAACGGTACAGATATGCATTACAGCCAGATATACAGGATTAAGTGAGACCTACAATTCTGTCCTGGAGAGCATCAAAGATTTTTTCCTTCCCGTCTTGTATTTTACAGAACTTATCTCTGATTGTAGACTTTGAAGAAAGAAGAAATGGCTACATTTAGGTGGATGACTATTGACTGTTATCATGTAGTTTCCCAGTCGTTGAGTGCAGAGATGGTTAGAGCCATGTAGGAGATAAGTAGGAGTTATTATAGGGTCACTGTAGCGGACACATTTCTCTGACTGGGACGCTTGCTTGGGTAATACGCTGGTCTGCCCATTTTTATGGACACTTTTGTAGCAGTGAATATCCTGCAGAAACTTCCATATTTGTTATGTTACATACATTGTCATGTGACTGGCACTGTATTATAGGTAATAAGAGGGGTTAAAGAAGCAGTTTAATACAAATTGCTTCAGTGCTTGTTCCTGTAGTAGCATTGTGAATGTCTCCAGTGGTAGCCACCTTGGAACCATCTTCTTCAGCTTCCCACAGTGTCGACAAAACATCTCAGGTAACTTTCAAGCTAAACAATATATATATATGCAAGTTTGTAAGTTCTATGAAGTGGGTCACACTGGCTGCTAGTAAGCCCATGGGGGTAAAACTCAGGTGTTTACATTTGCATCATGTGACCCAATTACATGGGGCCTTAGCCTTATACTAGATTAAAGGACTGTGAGGATAAATAATGTATACAATCTCTAAGGACCTATTCACATTTGCATTTGGGTTCCCGTTTGGGGAGACCCCTTGGGAACCTCCCGAATGGAAACCTAAATGTATTAAAAAGTGATTACCTGGCAAGCCTGCAGACCCCATAGACTGTAATGTGGTCCATGTGGTTTCTGCACAAATCATACAGAGAGTAAAGTCCTGCTAGCAAACCAAGTGGAAACCACAGGTACCCCATTATAGTCTATGGGGTCCGTGTGGTTTCCTTAGGTAACCGCTTTTTAATGCGTATAGGTTTCCACCCAAGCGGACTCCCCAAACGGAAACCCAAACGCAGATGTGAATCGTCCAGTCAAATACTTATTATAAGCAGTAAAGACAAAAACATTCAAGGTTTCCAAATATATTGTCAAGCAACATGTACAAATAC
Organism: Leptodactylus fuscus; assembly: GCF_031893055.1. Taxonomy (NCBI): domain Eukaryota; kingdom Metazoa; phylum Chordata; class Amphibia; order Anura; family Leptodactylidae; genus Leptodactylus; species Leptodactylus fuscus. The sequence goes on along the minus strand of NC_134273.1, from coordinate 25,668,289 downwards.
AAAAACATACAAGATATACAAAGGCAAAAGCAAAACATCAAAAGCTATTATCAAAGAGATGAATGACTTAATGATTTATGGAAATATTTGAATTTTCTCCGAGTCTATTATAAATGAAAATTCTTCAGCATTCGATACCTCTGTGATATATGAGAACATCATATAACTGTATACTTTCATGAAAAGAATGTGCTGTAATAATGGGGTATAGAAAATTCTTCTATACAAGTTGTCTGTAAGGTCTCATGGGCATGGCCGGGTTTACAGGCTGAGCAGGGCGGATTTTACAGCGGAATACACTTCGGTTCCATTCTATTGTCCCGACGCAGGATAGGACTTGCTCTATAATCATCGGAACGGGGCATCACAAGTCCCCTTGGATCAGGGGTGAACCTAGCTTTTTTGCCCCCGGGAGGGGGCGGAGCGAAGGGGGCATGGAGGAGCGGAGGGGGCAGGGCGGACAGGGTGGCGTTAGCAGGCAGAGAGCAGGCAGGGAGAGGACCTGCTCTCTGCTAAGCATGAGGGGAGGCCGCTGGAGCAGTGCTGCGTCCACAGGGCCTCCCCAATCCACCGCTCGCTTCCCGTGCCGGGCTGCCGTGACAGTGATGCTAAGCCAGTCCAGGACAGCTTGTCCTGGACTGGCTTAGGTCAGCAAAAATGCGGCCCCCCCGCATGCCTTGGTTATCACACTCAGTTGTGTGCATAGGGCCTAAGACAGTTTGTTTTGGAGAATTTATAAAAAATCCTAAAAGTCATAAAAACCATGAAAATACCCCACAATTCAGGAGCAAATGGAGTCATAATTTGGCTCCACTAAGTATATAAATATGTCTGAGAATCTGGTGACCATTATGCAGAAACGAAGAAGAGAAAAGCGATACTCTGCATATTTCATGTGGGCACTGTCGCCACATATGGTGCAATATGTGAAACTTGGCCATGTCATAAGATTGTGCTAATTGGGACATTGTTATTCCTTATTTAATCATTGGATGGATGGAAGAAATTGGAGATCGCTCCCAAAAATCAATCACAAAATGAAAACCATTACCTGCCAGTGGGTGTCTGCACATGTTATTGCACGTAATGAATAAGGAAAAGCATATGGCTGAATGGACAGGGCTTGTGCAATTTTCAACGCCGCATTAGCCTATTGTTTAAGAAGGGACAGGTGACAATGGGTTCTGCATAGACATTAGGTAAGAGTTTCAGCCTACGGGACATTTTAGACTCTGTTCACATCTGGTATAGCACAGATATACTGTAAACCATGCCCAGCAGACTCCATTGACTATAACGCCACTCGACAAATCTTGCGGACTGTATCGATGAAGGTTGTGCTATCCGGTCTGACATTATTGACTAGATCTGAACTTTTGGCCTTACCCGTGTTGAAAGTCAAATTCTAACCTTCTTCGCAACAGGAGCAATAAACTATTAATATGAGAACAACCCAAATATTGAATGGAAAAAATCACGAGGGTATGGGGGTACACATCACATAAGGGTATGGCTACATGGTGACCAAAGATCGTTGTGACACCCTACAGCTCCTTCACCAGAAATCTTGCAGTGCTGCATATTTTTACAACAAAGTTGTAGTCACAGCTGCTCCCTTGGGGTTGCAGTGTGATTTCATTCACTTACATTGATGAAGGAGTCTTAGGTCAACATGGCGATCTTTGGTCCATGGTGCCCTAACCTAAATTTTTTTTTTTTTTTTTTTAATGTAGATCGTGAGCCCCATGTAGAGCTCACAACGTACTTTTTTTGTCCTAGGGAGGAAATCCACACAAACACAGGGAGAGCATACAAGCTCCTTGCAGATGTTGTTCCTGGTCTGATTCGAACCTAGGACTCCAGTGCTGCAAGGTTGCAGTGCTAACCACTGAGCCACCATGTTGTCCCTAACCTAAATCTTAATTATCTATAAATCTTTTTCTTTAGTGAATGTTATGCACAGCAGGTATGGACCCCCTGTATGATCTAACCAGTATGGCTTGGGACTACTGTTTCCGTCATTATTTAAATGGACCCCTGGTTTTCACCATTTAACCCATATACTCATACCCATATACATGGATTTGGCCTTTACTGCAGAGTAAACTAGGTTTATACATCTAGAGCTAGTCGGGTGTAGGTGATAGCTGGCCCAGTGGGTCAAGAGATATCAGTGTGTACTACCAAGGGTCCATGCAGGAGAGTCGTCAAGTATGGTCAAGGTCAAGGCTGGTAGAGTAAATTCAAAGACACTGATTCAGGCAACAGGGCACATGAGGCAGAAAAGGTTTGAAGATCAGAAATGAGCCAAGGTCAGATATCCGTAGTCAGCAGAACAAAGATGAGATGGCAAGAATGAAGTCAGGTAACATGTTTTGGTCAAATTTAGGGAAGCAGTCAGAAACTCCATCACAAGAACTAGCAAGCTAGGAACCTGTATTGTTCAACAACCTTTTCTTGCACCACAGATGAGCCACATCCCCAATTTTGCACGTCTCTCGCCACTGAGCTTTGGTAAGGATGCCTTGGATGAACATATATATTATAAGACACGTAGATTTTCATTCTGACACATTGCATCTGATTTATTAAGATGACCTCGTAATAATTAAGGCGTCTCCTAACTTTCAGGGTCTTAATTAAGACTGGTGATTCCTAGAGAAATCCTAATAAACTCTCTCCAATATGTACAGTCATTAACTCCGAAATGAACGTCTTCAATTATACAACTAACTTTGCTTCAGCACCATGGACAGAGCCCTGAGTAGTAGTTCTGCTTTCTAGTAGTCACATGCAAATTTTCAGACATATTTCCATAGTTCTGCTTTACATATATATATATATATATATATATATATATATACTATACATTAGAGCAATTTTGTCGTCATTGTCCTGTGATGTGCTAGAATGAGCGGCTTCTTAAATTTTACAATAAAAGCCCTATAAATATAGCCATAACTTTATATCTATGCTCATGTATTCTTCATATACAGTGCAAGAGCAGCAGCTTGGGCTCCAGAGCTGCACTTTCTGGGCAAATAAAGTATATTCCATAGTCACTTCGGAGCTATAGAGTTGAAATTTTGCCTAGAATAACTTCTGTAGGCAAGTGAAAAGCAGGAAAACCCACACAACAGCCGACATTCATGATAAAAGCTTCCAGTTCACAATCCTTTTTACAGTTTCCATTCATTGCAATAGAAGATTGTCTGGGAGTAACAGGTATATAGTAAATCTCCTACGTGGCAAGTACTTTAAATAAAAATATACACTCACCGGCCACTTTATTAGGTACACCATGTTAGTAACGGGTTGGACCCCCTTTTGCCTTCAGAACTGCCTCAATTCTTCGTGGCATAGATTCAACAAGGTGCTGGAAGCATTCCTCAGAGATTTTGGTCCATATTGACATGATGGCATCACACAGTTGCCGCAGATTTGTCGGCTGCACATCCATGATGCGAATCTCCCGTTCCACCACATCCCAAAGATGCTCTATTGGATTGAGATCTGGTGACTGTGGAGGCCATTGGAGTACAGTGAACTCATTGTCATGTTCAAGAAACCAGTCTGAGATGATTCCAGCTTTATGACATGGCGCATTATCCTGCTGAAAGTAGCCATCAGATGTTGGGTACATTGTGGTCATAAAGGGATGGACATGGTCAGCAACAATACTCAGGTAGGCTTTGGCGTTGCAACGATGCTCAATTGGTACCAAGGAGCCCAAAGAGTGCCAAGAAAATATTCCCCACACCATGACACCACCACCACCAGCCTGAACCGTTGATACAAGGCAGGATGGATCCATGCTTTCATGTTGTTGACGCCAAATTCTGACCCTACCATCCGAATGTCGCAGCAGAAATCGAGACTCATCAGACCAGGCAACGTTTTTCCAATCTTCAATTGTCCAATTTCGATGAGCTTGTGCAAATTGTAGCCTCAGTTTTCTGTTCTTAGCTGAAAGGAGTGGCACCCGGTGTGGTCTTCTGCTGCTGTAGCTCATCTGCCTCAAAGTTCGACGTACTGTGCGTTCAGAGATGCTCTTCTGGCTACCTTGGTTGTAACGGGTGGCTATTTGAGTCACTGTTGCCTTTCTATCAGCTCGAACCAGTCTGGCCATTCTCCTCTGACCTCTGGCATCAACAACGCATTTCCGCCCACAGAACTGCCGCTCACTGGATGTTTTTTCTTTTTCGGACCATTCTCTGTAAACCCTAGAGATGGTTGTGCGTGAAAATCCCAGTAGATCAGCAGTTTCTGAAATACTCAGACCAGCCCTTCTGGAACCAACAACCATGCCACGTTCAAAGGCACTCAAATCACCTTTCTTCCCCATACTGATGCTCGGTTTGAACTGCAGGAGATTGTCTTGACTATATCTACATGCCTAAATGCACTGAGTTGCCGCCATGTGATTGGCTGATTAGAAATTAAGTGTTAACGAGCAGTTGGACAGGTGTACCTAATAATGTGGCCGGTGAGTGTATACCGCCTCATGCATAAAAACCTGCTCCAAGACATGTCATTGATGTAAATAGCAATCGCCGCTTCCATTATAAGGAGGGCCTCTCACCTCTCCTGACACCTCTGTTCTAGTAAAGACTTAGGATTTTCTCTGAAAGACAAGTCTTTTCCGAAAGTTCTGTTGCTCTACATCTTAGAAATTTTAGACTACTTTTACAAGTGGGCGTTACCCATTGGGAGCGAGTCTCTACATGGTCAGGCATTGACCAGTCAGTACTGACAGTGACAGACTCCTTTTAATAGTAATGTCACAGATTTCTTGGAGGAATAATAGAGGAACGTCATTCTAAGTCCAGTCTCCATTCGGGGATTCTGTCTCAGAATCTGCTGGAAAAATGTGGAGAGAGTCAACAAGCAGGATTTTTCTCTCCGCATTTTTTGGATGGAAACCCTTTGGACTCCAAGTCTGGGATTTTTTTTCTTTTAAATGTAGATTGTGAGCCCCATATAGGGATCACAATGTACATTTTTTTCCCCTATCAGTATGTCTTTGTAGAATGGGAGGAAATCCATGCAAACATGGGAAGAACATACAAACGCCTTGCAGATGTTGTTCCTGGCAGGATTCAAACCCACTAAGCTAACCACTGAGCCACTGTGCTGCCCCAGTCTATGGGGTTTCTGCGGGTAACCCCTTTTTAAACGGATTGGGTTTCCATTTTACGGACCCAAAGAATGGAAACCCAAACGCAGGTGTGAACCTAGCGTAAGAAAATATGTTCCAGACTTGTTATTTCATAAGGAATACAGGTATTTACTGACATAAATGTGATATATTCTCCTTAAAGGGCTTGTCCAGGTCATCTTGCTACACTTACTTCTTCTGGGGTTTTGTATGTTACTTTTGAACCCAGGGGTTTCGAGCAGATTCTGACCCTGGGTCATATGATTGGGACCAACTGCGGCCATCTCCTTCTCTTCCATGTTCACTGCCAGTTGTCTGTATCGTAGGGGTTGGCTTTGCCATTATAATGATGTATTCAGCCAGTCCCCATGATATGGGTAAGTAGATATAAACACAGGAGAGGAAGGCGTAAGAGGAGCGACTTGGAGAGCAAGTGCAGGTTCCGATCATGTGATCCATGGTCAGAACCAGTCCGGAAGCCTTTGAACCCAGCCGCGTAATGCCAAGTGGTGGGATCTGGTACTGCAGCTTCATTCCATTAACAAAAATGGGACTCGCATACTAGGCCCGGAAAAAAAACATACAGATATGGTATTCTTTATATTAAGACATAATAAAGACCATATGCGTCCAGCACATCTTATATACTGAACAGACTGTACGAACCCATCACTTACTCTCATCTGAAGGTGGACGACTTCTGAGACGAGGCCTCTGGCACATTGTGGTTCTCGGTTGTCTTGCTAGGAATCGCATGTACAGTAATTAAGCGCGTCCTAGATCAGATGCTCCCCCTCCCCCACATAAAACACATACATTTTTCCCTTTTTTCCAGGACAATTAGCAAAGTGTTTAGTCTTTGGTTTGAATGAATAATTCATTAATATTCTTTGTTAATGATTTATTATGTGCCATATGCCGGCAGTACAGGATGTATGTGTTACAGTCACCTTTACTCAAAGGAAACAAGTGAATAGAGGTATGGAAAGGTGACGGCCTACTGAGCGAGACGCCGTATTATTAGTAGTGTTATTGGTATTCTCACTATTAACCCCTTCTTCCCAGTGTGAGACGCCATACCAGCAGTTTTCATGCCGTTATTCACCAAGTGATAGATAATGGACTTGGGAGATGTGAAATGATTGCAGACAAAATACATCAGCGATCATCATCCATTAGAGCTCATGACTTCACTGCCAAACAATTTAGATTAACAGGAAAATGGCCTTAAAATAACATAATTGAGCAGATTGTAGCTTAGGAAGACTCACAAACACTCTGCGCTCCCTCCCCCACTTTTTATTTTATTCCCTACAAATAATAATAATAATAATAATAATAATAATAATATTATTATTATTATTATTATTATTATTATTATTAAGTAATTTAATTTCCCTACTTGGGATGTGAGTGATGACAATATCTGTAAAGAGCAGTGAAATATGTTGACGTTATAGAAGCAAGTAACAATAATAATAATAATAATAATAATAATAATATATTATTTTGTAATATTAATATTATAAATTATACTATTATTATATTATAACAATATTATATTATATTATTTTATATTATAATATAATTAAATTATATTATAATTCAAAATATTATATTATAGTTAAATTTTTAATAATAATCATAATAATAATATGTTATTTTTTAGCATTTGGAATTTATAATATTATTAGAGATGAGCAAGTAGTACTCGATCGAGTAGGTATTCGATCGAATACTACGGTATTCGAAATACTCGTACTCGATCGAGTACCACTCGCTATTCGAATGGAAAAGTTCAATGCAGAACCAGCATTGATTGGCCGAATGCTATACAATCGGCCAATCAACGCTGGTTCTTCTCCTACCTTTAGAAGTCTTCTCCTTGCAGCTTCCCCGCGGCGTCTTCCGGCTTTGAATTCACTCTGCCAGGCATCAGGCCTGGGCAGAGCCGACTGCGCATGTCCGCTTGTAGTGTGGGCAGAGAAGACTTCTCGGAGGATCCAGCCTGACCCTCACTCGTGGACTTGGTAAGTATAATTTGATCGAACGTTGCCTACCCCTGAAACAAGCATTTTCCCCCCCATAGACTATAATAGGGTTGGATATTCGAATCGAGTAGTCAAATATTGAGTGGCTACTCGAAACAAATATCGAACCTCGAACATTTTACTGTTCGCTCATCTCTATATATTATTATTATTATTATTATTATATTAATATTATAATCCCCTATAGAATAAATATAATATAGATGAGTCCCCTACACAATGCTGGAGGATACCTCTTATCACTTTATACATTGATGTGTCCTATATAGATCAGTGAGCGATGACAATACTTATAAAGCGCTGTAGAATATGTTGTCATGATATAAACACGCTGAATAAATAATAATAATCCCAATTGTTTACTTCTTAATAGTATTCTATAACTATTGGAATCCCCTATAGAATACATCTAGTTTATAGCAGGTCGTGCATACAGTGCTCTTGTATTATACGTCTATGTGCGGTGCCGGTCTCAGCCCTCAGATATTTTCTGATTGAAGTTAATTATTAGATGATATTGTTCGATGTGACATAAAAGTACAATGTATGGCATTAGCAGCGGCAGTACAGCTGGAGATCTGGAGACCGTGCAGAATACAATATGGTGTATGTTCTTTGTAGAATTCATCTAGTGAGGGCGATGTAAGTCTTTCCCATTATTCCATGTAATGCCTCTATTAGGAGGTTCATGCATAATAATTATGTTGTAAGACTTTCCCTGGTCCTGTCAGGGCGCTCCGCACAACCAGTACTTTTGTCATTGTCATGTAATCCTGTTGTCTGCTCTCATATCCCTTCCGTTACTTTTATTTATACATGACAATCCATTTATAAGATTACAGGTGTAGCAGAGCTGACTTTGTTACTTTTTCTTTTACTCTTTCGTTGTGTAAGGCTAAGGTCACATGTCAAATCCTATCGCCCGACCAAAGATCGCCTTGTTGCTCTGTGACCCTGTCACTCATGTTAGTGAATGGAGTTACATTGTGACCTTGAGGTGCCATCGCTGTGACTTCTAGTTGCACAAAAGTCCAACATTGTTCGGCTTTTTTGTGATGGTCATGACACCTACAGGGTCGCAACGAGACTCCATTCACTAACATTAGTGAAGGAGTCACAGCAATACAGCGATCTTTGGTCATTGTGTGACCCTAGCCTTAACGTAACCATACACCTTCAAGAGTTGTCAGCCAGCGATTATTCCTCCCCAGCCAAATACATGCTCCATTCAGCGCATGTGTTCTCCATATGGAAGGGGAGTAATATACTGACAGATACAAAAGGATCAGCCATTTAAATTCAACAACAGATGATGTCGGGGATTATTGGAAGGCCCACATACCCATAAGACGGTTTCAGCCAACCATGTGTTAATGTGTATGTGCTTCAGGCACATGACCAAGGCGTCTTCTACATTACCAATTCAGAAATGGAACCCAAGTCTATAGGACTATGTCATGGCTCTGGAATTCACTCCTACAGGACATTCTCTTCTAGAAAAGTAAATTAATAGGACCCAAGAAAGCTTCCGCCTTGTTAAGATCATGTTGAATGGAGATGGATGCTGATGGATGTGGATCTGATCAGTCTTTCTGTCGGCATTTCATCCATTGCGCCGATCCTATGACATATCAGAGCAATAGACTTCAGTGACAGCGGACAACCCCTTTAACTTTGGTATATCTGTAAAAGAATGATTATTATTAGAGATGAGCGAGTACTGTTCGGATCAGCCGATCCGAACAGCACGCTCGCATAGAAATGAATGGACGTAGCCGGCACGCAGGGGGTTAAGCGGCCGGCCGGCGTCAAAGCGGAAGTACCAGGTGCATCCATTCATTTCTATGGAGCGTGCTGTTCAGATCGGCTGATCCGAACAATACTCGCTCATCTCTAATTATTATCAAATATGACAGTAGTCATGCACGGGAACCACATAGTTCTAGTGGGATTGATACAATGCAGCGTGACAGCTAGGTTTGAGCAATCGGGATCAAAAAAGATCGGATTCTGATCCCAATCTTTTTTGGAGGGATCGAGGTCTCTCGTTAGTTCCCACAATGCTTGGAAACTAACGTGAGACCTCGATCCCACCAAAAAAGATCAGGATTGGAATCCGATCTTTTTCGATCCCGATTGCTCAACCCCAAAAAAGATCGGATTCTGATCCTGATCTCTTTTGGTGGGATTGAGGTCTCACGTTAGTTCCCACAATGCTTGGGAACTAACGTGAGACCTCAATCCCACCAAAAAAGATCAGGATCAGAATCCGATCTTTTCCGATCCCGATCGCTCAACCCGAGTGACAACCCTTTGGTGATCTAGGTTTGGTTCATATGAACTGTGAAGGTCTGCTATGGCTGGATGCTATAAGGGAGTAGATAGAATAGGGTGTGATGGACCATGTGCAGGTTCTGATCAATCGGTAATCTAGATACTCCACTTTTTGCCAGTCTCTAGGTCAGGATGCTTAATTTTTGCCCCAGGTGAAGGAACGTGCACCTAGACCTCTGACTATATGTCCATATTACAACAACCATCTCCACATTTTTCTCCATCTATTCCTTTGTCACTTCGCCTTATTAATTGAGTTGATTAGATTTGGGTACAAATGTTACGCTCCAAAGTGTGAGCTGCAAGATCTGCCGCCGAGCCAAGAAAATAATGAGCATGTTCACAGCCTGGACTAAAATGAAATAATATGACAAGCCGTCCCCTCGCAAGCACATGTTCATGAGACGGTGGCTTGTGCCAGGACTTGTACATCTTTCGCCAACTTTAGTGGTTCCCATTGGAGTGTGAAAGAGTTAATTTTGGAGATTTAATGAATACCAAATGTTATTCTGGGACCCAACGCCTGGCGCTACAGCTGGGTAAGCATATTTCTGCAGCCAGTAATTCACTGTAGTATGAAGCATCTATTAAATCATGGTTGTCGACTTGTACGTGGAGTGTACTTTATTGATCAGCTAATTATTGCTTTGCAATCCCATGAAGCCAAATCTGGATTGTGAATGATATAGAATGATTCAGAAATGTACATGGAGATAGCAGAGGCATGCATGGCACTTGTTGTAAGACGCTCACCCAATTGTAGGCAAGGGTGCAAAAACTTGAGTGGGTGGCTGGCCTTGTATCGCCCATTATTCTTTCTAGGCACCATTGACATTGACAATTTATAACTTGTATTTAAGATTGCCACTTTATTAGAGACACCTGTCATTTCACAATTGGAGCTTTCCTGTATAGAAATTAGACTTGAGACCCCGTAAAGTTAAGTTAGCGAATATTCTGTGCTGGGTGAATCTGTAAGGTGATGCGGACACACACCCTAAATAGTTGGTTGTTCTTCTCTGTGTCCGCATGAGGTGGCCAAGACTACTCAGGGCATACCATACTATTTAAGAGCCCATTCCTGCACTTAGTGGGGCTGTCAAAGAATTTGCTTGAAGGGAAGCAGCATGCTGATCAGTGCCAAAACTAGGAATGGTGGGGCCCCAAGGCGAGCATTTGACATGGGGCCCCTCCCAACTGACTCCCCTCCCCAAAAATCCCCTGGAGTATAATAATACCAGTGTTTGTGGGGTTCAACGGACCGCGGCCTTGGCTCCTGCTCACAGCCGCCTCTGCAGAAAGGGAAGCTCTGGCAGCCATGAGCAGGAGTGAGGATCGGTAAGTAAATGGAGCCCGTTACTTGTTAGAGTTACTCCAGCAGGTAATAGCCTATCAAAAATAAAAAATACACAGAAGTAGCGGCTGCGGGCGGTCCCCCTAATGTCCCAGGCCCTGTGGTAGCTGCGATCACTGCTACCCCGGTAGCTAGTAGAAAAATAGTTCCAGATATGACTAGGATGAGAGGTCTAAATAGCTTGAGAAGGCAAATACCTTAAAGGGTTGTTGGACCCCAAATTGATTTTCCATACTGATGACCTATCCACCGGACCTGACACCCAGAACCTGCCCAGACCAGCTTTTCCAGCGACCTCCATGTGCAAGAAGTTGCTAGGGAACGGGTAGCACATGCACTGCGGCTCCTATTCAAGTATAGGAACGGTGCTGCAATTCAGTGGATGGGTAATAAGTGAGGTGCGGCACGTCATGACCCTCCACTAGCAGCTTCAGGCACCCAAAGGATACCAGTATAGCTGATCTGTACAGGGTCTGGATATCCACAGTATAGGTTATCAGTATGCAATTTGTCACCGCAAAACCCCTTTAATGCCAAGATGTCAACCATGTCCTGGAACCTGGACACCACCAATATGACTTTTTGAGTTTTCATCGTGTTTTTTTTTTTACATTGAAGTCCGTGCAGGTAGTTCTGTCATTCTAGTGCCATTAAGTCTCCATACTCATACATTCTATGGACTACTGTGTACTTTTGAAAACGTAAATGTGCAATTTCTGTTTTGTTTTTTTTACATGCAATCAACGGTAATTTTTATTTATTTGCTACGTTAAATCCACTTGTCGCTATTGCCACAATTATTGCTCTTGAGATTATTAGGTAAGTAGTTGTTACATGCGCAAGTTTACTAATGGCCATTGTCAAGTAGATGGATTGGTTGGAAGGGGCTGGCGGGAGAACAACATTTTAGATTGCTAATTGTAGAGTTTGTTGGCATCGCAGTAGGGAGGGAAACTCCGGCCTATAATTAAAGAAATTACTTGAACAATCCCCAATTTAGTATTTTCTCAATTGCCAGGAGCTTTTCAAGAATTTTTTTTATTGCTCAATCTTTTTGTCTATCAGGTCTCCAATTATTTTCTGATAAATATTTAATGTATTACTTATGGCAAACGCCGCCTATGACATTGGAATCTGGTAATTTGAAAAATCTGATAATGTGACACATGGATCTAGCACAGAATGGCAAATTAGTGTAGATTTTTTAAAAACAAAACCAAAAGTAGGAGAGCCAATGGAGGTAAAGAGTTACAAGTATCTTTTAAGCTGAAACCCCATGTTACAAAAAACGCTGCATTTCATAAAACCTATAAAGTGGATGGGGTTCCGGCTAATCCCATCCACACATAGGAAATCGGCATCGGGAAAGCTACGTTTCCAAAAAAGTTTGTGTTTTTGAAAATCGCAGCATGCCAATTATATCTTTAATAGGGGCAGAAAGTCTGCAGAGGAAAACTCTGCCAAATCGCAATGAAAAACACGATACGTTTCCTCCACATTTTTTTTTCGGCAGCTTTTTTTTGCTACAGTTTTTTGAGCCAAATATAGGAGGGGCGTCAAAAGAAATGGGAAATCACTTTTACGGCACATTCCCACGGAGTAACGCTGCGCTCATTCTGACACGTAAACATGTGTCAGAGTAAGTGTTTCAAAACAGAATCCCATTGACTTCAATGGGTTCCCTCTTACGCGTGCTACACATTGAAATCAATGGGAGGCTTTTTAACCCATTGATTTCAATGTGTTACACGCATAAGACGGAACCCATTGAAGTCAATGGGATTCTGTTTTGAAGCGCTCACTCTGACACGTGACGTGCAGCATTACTCCGTGGGAACGAGTCCATACTCCTCTCATCTCTTCAATCCATTCCTGGCTTTTACTCAAAAAACTTCAGAATATGCAACAAAAAAGCAGCTTTTTCACAATGTGGGGCCTTAGGCTAAGGCCGGGGCCCCACGGACCGGAAATGCCGCGATTTGCAGTCCACGAATACTGATCCGCAATCTGTACACGTCCGCATTGTTTCAGTACGTCATCCGCAGTCATGGATCCTGTATGATTCCCTACACTGGTCATGCTGCAAATGTGGCCAAAAATAGGACATAAATAATTTTTGGTCATTGAATACGTTACGAATACACGGCGGCAAAAATTGCAGTGGTGTGGCCTGGCCCATGGAAATGAAGGAGACCATACTTTGATCAACAATTGCAGATAACAACTACGAATGTGCATGAAGCCTTAAAGATAAAGCAGCTATGAACGCCCGGAGTGTATTTTCCGCAAATCACCTTCTATCATTCTTGTCTCGGCGATGCACAAGTGTTCTTTAAGCATATTTCAGCATGTAACAAGAGCTCGAAACACACTTGAAAAAATGTCGTGTGAACATGTCCTTAGGGTGTTGCAGACATTTCTGTCACTGAACATCAATTCTATGAATCTGAATGGGGGGAAGGATCTGGTATCAGATGCAACACAGTTATTAAGAGGCTTATGGCGCTTAACAATTCCAACGCATCTTGGACCGGCCGTACACCAACAATTACATTTACGCTGGATTTCAGCTATTCTCATGGTATTACAATGGCTCAATAAACTTCTGCTACAAAACCTGAAACGTGAGAATCGATAAGGTGAAGCTCCATTGTGTTGTAAGGCTGTATTCATTGGTCATGTGAATGTAGCCTTAGGCCGTATTCACATGACTATGCGGTTTTTCTCAGACCTATGTTGACCTACATGTCTATTTCTGTGTCCGTAAATAATGGACAAGGATTGAGCATCTCATTTTTTTTGAGGGCCGTGAAAAACAGTCCCATACACATGAATAGACGCATAGCATAGCATAGCCCATCGTGTTGTGGAGCTTCCTTCATCTTACATCCTCAGTCATACACTTGTGTCAATGTCTTTAGCTGTGTTTGGCTATTGGTAGGGTTGGCTTTAGAGCCATGTGTGTTTGCTCAGGACACATCGTGTGTCATCTCTAAATGTTATGCTCCAGATCCTTATGACTTTGACACCAGGAACATGACTTTCCCAATCTCATATGATACCTGTAGGCTTTATCACTTCCTATATAATTGGGGAGCCATAGTTTTACACGATATGACTCCACGGTGGAGGGCATGGTAGTATACAAGGCATAGAACTATACAAGGCACCAACCAACTTCAAGGCCCTTCCATTACACTGATGCCCTAGTTTAAAGGGAACCTATTAGAGTTGTGTCATCCATAGACAGGCAAAGCACAGCAATACAATACCGTACATTTTGTCTGTGAGTGCCATGGATATACCGTACATATGTCTATGCAGTGTTTCACATAATGTGCTATTCACATCTCTCTGTTTCTATTGCAGCATTTTGGCCACGGCTGGTACTCACTTTAATACTCACGTAGACCTGCGCACGTTGCGGGCAGTGCGTGTACTCAGGCCACTGAAACTGGTCTCTGGAATCCCAAGTAAGTTTAGATTTTCTTTTGTGAAGCTCCAATATAATTTCCATTCGTGTTATCATTATTCAGTGTGGATAAATATGTGGCAGAGGCTACATTATCTTATCTTATCTTATCTTATGTCCATGATGGAAGAAGATATGGATATAATGTATCTGGTTTAGTAATATTCTGTGACATCTGCAGCATCTCTTCTAATAACTCTACTGCGTAGTGTTCCTCTGTTATTCCTCTTGGAATAATAATGGAACTGCCATTAGGTGTTTCCATCTTATTTTGTAATGGGGCATGTCCCTACACTATCCTATCAGTTCTGACACTTTATGACATATGCTAGAGAGGAGAGTCATTACACCACTATAAACAATACATGGTTGGTCGGTCCCTCCAAAATCATCAGATTTGGCCACCATTCATCTAATGTGTATGGCAAATGTTATTCTATGTCACTGTATTGTGTTCTTCATAGGTTTACAGATCGTCTTGAAATCCATAATGAAGGCGATGGTCCCCCTGCTTCAGATTGGATTGCTGCTTTTTTTCGCCATTCTTATGTTTGCAATTATTGGACTTGAGTTTTACAGCGGCAAACTGCACAAGGCCTGCTACAGGAACCAGTCAGGTACACGTATGCAATACAGCTCTGGGGGCTCTATGTGATGTGGAAGTCCTGTGTAGTTTGTATATTGTAGGTGATGTATAGATTGTATATTGTAGGTGATGTATAGACTGTATACTGTAGGTGATGTATAGATTGTATACTGTAGGTCAGTGATGGCGAACCTATGGCACGCGTGCCAGAGAGGGCACGCAGAGCCCTCCATGCTGGCACGCGTGCGGTCGCCCGGATCGCTCACCAACAGGGAATCCGGTACAGGATTCCCCGTTGATGAGCGATCACTGCCTTCAGTTGTATGTGCAAATGCACATACAGCTGAAAGCTGTCAGGGTAGGCCGCGGATCGCGCGACCGCGGCCTACACTGGCTGCAGAGTTTGACCTCTGCCCCGACGCGGGCGCGATGACGTCATCAGCGCCGCCAGTGACAAGAAGGTGGATGCCGGCGGCTCTTCAGGGGTGAGTATGAGAGTGGCTCACTGTGTATATGATGTTGGGGGGAGCGCTTATAATACTTGGTGGGGTGTATGATACTGGGGGGGAGTGTATAATACTGGGGGGGGCTTATAATACTGGGTGGGGTGTATGATACTGGGGGGGAGTGTATAATACTGGGGGGGCTTATAATACTGGGTGGGGTGTATAATACTGGGGGAGTGTATAATACTGGGGGGAGTGTATAATACTGAGGGGGCTTATAATACTGGGGTGGCTTATAATACTGGGGGGTGTACTAAAGAGCATATAATACTGGGGGGGGGGCCTATTTATAAGCACACAATACTGTGTGTGGATGCCACTGTGGAGTATATAATCCTGTGGGGGGGGACACCTACTGCGGAGCATATAACACTGGGGGGCTACTGTGGTACTGTGGAGAATATAATATTGTGTGGTGGGCCCACTGCAGAGCATATAATACTGTCTGGGGTCCCCTCACTATTTATATCACACAGTATCTGTTTTATAGCAGACGTGATATTAGTACAGGATGTAAGAATATTACACGGTAACTATAAAACAGATCCTGTGCGATGTAAATAGTGAAAATTAATTGTTCAAAGTACCAAATGCCGAGACCTTTACATTTCAGTACAACGTTGTTTGTATTATTGAAAGCTCTGTAAAGCCCCACATGACTGTAATTTTTGGTCAGTAACTGTCCGCAATTGTGGATCCGCATAGTATTAAGTCTATATTGTCGTGTTGGCACTCCGCGAAAATTTTGTGGGTTTTGGGTTGCAGTTTGGGCACTCGGTCTCTAAAAGGTGCCATCAGTGCTGTAGGTGATGTATAGACTGTATACTGTAGGTGATGTATAGACTGTATACTGTAGGTGATGTATAGACTGTATACTGTAGGTGATGTATAGACTGTATACTGTAGGTGATGTGTAGACTGTATACTCTAGGTGATGTGTAGACTGTATACTGTAGGTGATGTATAGACTGTATACTGTAGGTGATGTGTAGACTGTATACTGTAAGTGATGTATAGACTGTATACTGTAAGTGATGTATAGACTGTATACTGTAGGTGATGTATAGACTGTATACTGTAGGCAATGTATAGACTGTGTACTGTAAGCGATGTATAGACTGTATACTGTAGGTGATGTATAGACTGTATACTGTAGGTGATGTATAGACTGTATATTGTAGGTGATGTATAGACTGTATACTGTAGGTGATGTATAGACTGTATACTGTAGGCGATGTATAGACTGTATACTGTAGGCGATGTATAGACTGTATACTGTAGGCGATGTATAGACTGTGTACTGTAAGTGATGTATAGACTGTATACTGTAGGTGATGTATAGACTGTATACTGTAGGTGATGTATAGACTGTATATTGTTGGTGATGTATAGACTGTATACTGTAGGCGATGTATAGACTGTACACTGTAGGTGATGTGTAGATTGTATACTGTAGGTGATGTATAGATTGTATACTGTAGGCGATGTATAGACTGTATACTGTAGGTGATGTATAGACTGTATACTGTAGGTGATGTATAGACTGTATACTGTAGGTGATGTATAGACTGTATACTGTAGGTGATGTATAGATTGTATATTGTAGGTGATGTATAGACTGTATACTGTAGGTGATGTGTAGATTGTATACTGTAGGTGATGTATAGATTGTATACTGTAGGCGATGTATAGACTGTATACTGTAGGTGATGTATAGACTGTATACTGTAGGTGATGTATAGACTGTATACTGTAGGTGATGTATAGATTGTATACTGTAGGTGATGTATAGACTGTATACTGTAGGTGATGTATAGACTGTGTACTGTAGGTGATGTATAGACTGTATACTGTAGGTGATGTGTAGATTGTATACTGTAGGTGATGTATAGACTGTGTACTGTAGGTGATGTATAGACTGTATACTGTAGGTGATGTATAGACTGTGTACTGTAGGTGATGTATAGACTGTATACTGTAGGTGATGTATAGACTGTATACTGTAGGTGATGTATAGACTGTATACTGTAGGTGATGTATAGATTGTATACTGATAGTGCACATGACTGTTTACTGTTGTACAATCTGTAGGATGGGACGCGATGGATCCTCCTCACCCCTGTGGAGTACCTCGATGTCCAGACGGATTTGAGTGTAAAGAATGGATTGGCCCCAACGATGGAATTACTCAGTTTGACAACATCTTATTTGCGGTGCTGACCGTCTTCCAATGTATAACCATGGAGGGCTGGACCACAGTGCTGTACAATGTAAGTACTAGATTAACCAGTCTCTTATAGTAGTAATTCTGTAACAAAAGGAGTTCTCCAACCCAATGTGTTATGTATGTAGAGTCTATCTACTAAAAATGAATGGGACCTACAAAAACAAGAAATGGTAGCGTCCCACCAGTCAGGTTCCAAATCCCAATAGTCAATGTCTTATAACTTATCCTATTGACCTGTTATAACATTGATCCTAAATAATTGTGGTGGGAAGAGCCCTATAACCAGATGTGTTGTTACTTACCTTTCTTCTAGACTTGGGGTATTCCTGAGATGATTGGCGTGAGATGACCAGCCGTAAAATAAGAAACCTTTAGCATTGTGCCTTCTTACCTAAGGATTTATACACAGGCTGTAAAATTAGATCTAAATAATATGATTTATCAAAGCTTTACCTATACTTTATTTGAATCAGGGATTCCATGTCCCGTACGCTGTACCCCATAGATAATGTGCCCCTGTGGTTGATAGAGAAACACTGTACATAGAGCAGAGAGGAGAACAAATGTGTTTCCCCATCTCGCAGTCTGTCCTATTTTTCCTTGATATGCAGAGACCACAAATTATATTATATAATATTACATGATATTAGACTTTGAAATAAAAGGAAGAGAAATTACCCAGATTTCTGCCTAGAATATTAATAAAATGTGATCTGATTGTTCCAAGCTGCCGTAGATGTTAGTCTGGTGCATGGATATCATGAAACGTGCCAAAACTACTAAGAAGTATACAGCTCTTATAAATGTTGGCTCTGGTGTACTGCACACTATTCTTTACATATTGGCCATAGATATTTGTAAGATATTATAGATCAAATTATATGTGTTACTTATGTATTTTAGTAAGCACATTGCATAAACAGTCGTAGTGTAAAGGTACGTGGATCCTTGATTTTAATATTACCTGTAGAGCCCCTTTTATAAGCAGTCATCTCCACCTAATGTTTCCTGTAGCTGTAAATAACATTTGCAGAATATTTCAGGAGAAATAACAAATTTTTCCATTTTGCAGAAGGGTCTTAGCAGATCAGTATTTCTGGGATGCCTTGCACGCACAGCTCTCTCTTTTTTTTTGTGCATGCACGTTTTCCCCTATCAGTATGTCATTGGAGCATGGGAGGAAATCCAGGCAAATACAGGGAGAACATACAAACTCCTTGTCCTTGGTAGGATTCGAACCCAGGACTACAGCACTGCAAGGTTGCACTGCTAACCACTAAGCCACCGTGTTGTCCCGGCACAGCTCTCTTTTTGTCATGCCACACCATCTCGATAGAGTTAAGGCCAGAGCTCAGACTTGGCCACTCCATTGCACTTCTTCTATACCGTTCCAGTTTTGCTTTATCAGTTCATAGAACATTCTCCCAGAAGCATTGTGGAACATCCTGGGGGTCTCGAGCAAACCTGAGACAAGTCACAACATTCCATAGTGGTTTCTTTTTCAGCTCTTTCATGATTGTGTTCTTAGAGTGATGTTGCATACTTATAGGAAGAGTTGCACAGTCCTTAAAGGGGCTCTATCAGCAAAATCATGCTGATAGAGCCCCACATATGCGTGAATAGCCTTTAAAAAGATTATTCAGGCACCGCTAAAGTTATATTAAACTACCCCCCCAGTTTTAAAATAATACCCTAAAAAAGAATGTGATCTACTTACGCATCGTGCATGCTGGGGGGGCATTCAGGGTGCGCCGTCTTCTTCATCCACGCCTCCTCTTCATCCATGTCCTCTGGTCCCGTCCTCCTCCGGTGCTCGCGAACTGACATTGATAGAAAAAAATGGCCTGGGCGCATGCGCAGTAGCATGCGGCTTCTACTACGGCTACTGCGCATGCGCCCAGGCCATTTTTGTTTCTATCAATGTCAGTTCGCGAGCGCCGGAGGAGGACTGGACCAGAGGACATCCGAGGAAGAGGAGGCGTGAATGAAGAAGACGGCGCACCCTGAATGCCCCCCCAGCATGCACGATGCATAAGTAGATCACATTCTTTTTTAGGGTATTATTTTAAAACTGGGGGGTAGTTTAATATAACTTTAGCGGTGCCTGAATAGCCTTTTTAAAGGCTATTCACGCATATGTGGGGCTCTATCAGCATGATTTTGCTGATAGAGCCCCTTTAATTGTAGATCATTTGTTTAACCTAATATTTATGTATTGTATACACAGGTTTAGCGATGCCTCTGTAGCCATTAACAGCTTCATCCATCTCTGTAAGAACGTGCATTTCAAAAATTGACATGGTTTATACCAATCAATCTTTTTATGGAAAGAACAGATTTCCCAGTAACCAGGCTGAGTATGCCTTTATTTAATAGTAAATCCCATACATCCAATCTCATCTACTTAATTGAAACACCTTTAGCCAACTAGCTCTTAGAGAAGTCGGTAACACATAGATTCACTTACTTTTCTCCTTGCATTGTGGGTAGAGATGAGCGAGTACTATTCGAAACTCCCATTACGAATATCACGCTCCCATAGGAATGAATGGACGCATCCATCCACTTCCATTCATTCCTATGGGTGCATGCTATTAGAAACGGGAGTTTCGAATAGTACTCGCTCATCTCTAATTGTGGGCATTTACTAAACAAAGACATATACAATACAACTGTTTGCATTATTAGTTTAGTTCTATTGGATTTGTATATAATGGGGACTTGGGTAACAATCAGACCACATTATACTAGTAATCTATATAGAGTCCACTCACTGTATTTTGTAACTGCATATGATATGGTATGATATTATTTATTTTATATTATAAAATTGTGTGTTATTGAATTAATACTGGTTTGAGCCCTGCCCTAAGTACCAATAAGAGGTTTTCGCAGAGTGATCTGTGTAATCTTTGCAGATTAGAAGCCAAACACAGAGGAAATTGCCTCCCCTGTAATTTCCTTCATCAGTATTATGAATTACTTGGTGTAGGAGGCTGCAGGTTCATGTCATCATATCATCACTTGTAGTGACTACTGTGCCCCAGCTGTACTTATCTAGACAGGTGTACTCTCCTGTAACCATGGCTGCCGGCCGGGCTCAATGCAATTAGCATGAATACCGAATAGAATGAAATGCACAATATTGAACTTGCTATGTTGTGCGGTTTCCTTGTGCTTGTTCCTTCATTGTTGTGGCAGATGTGGTAATGATATGTCATTATATTGCATTATATTTACATGCAACAGGACTGTATTTGCCCTTTGTTACATTGCATTTATTTCAGCTTTAGGGTTTGTTTTATCTAAACAGACTCTTCTACTGTATAAATGAGGACCTGCTTATGATCGCAAGATAGTTGTAAACTGAAGCTACATGTTTGTTCTGGAGTGGCCACTACAGGACAAGTGGGGTATTACATAGGA
This sequence comes from Leptodactylus fuscus, assembly GCF_031893055.1. Lineage (NCBI taxonomy): Eukaryota > Metazoa > Chordata > Amphibia > Anura > Leptodactylidae > Leptodactylus > Leptodactylus fuscus. Next base: position 25,647,175 of record NC_134273.1, on the reverse strand, counting down.
CAGAAACAAATGAAAATAATGTTTAGAGATGAGCGAGTAGTGTTCGATCGAGTAGGTGTTCGATCGAATACTACGGTATTCGAAATACTCGTACTCGATCGAACACTACTAGCTGTTCGAAGTTTAAGGTTTGATGCAGAACCAGCGTTGATTGGCAGAAAGCTATACATTGTGCCAATCAACGCTGGTTCTTCTCTTACCTTTAGAAGTCTTCTCCATGCAGCGTCCCCGTGGAGTCTTCCAGCTGGAATTCACTCTGCCTAGGCATCCGGCCTAGGCAGAGCCGACTGCGCATGCGTGGGCATGCCCTCGCATGCGCAGTCGGCTCTGCTCAGGCGTCGGGCCGGGCAGAGCCGACCGCGCATGCGCAGTCAGCTCTGCCTAGGCCCCGATGCCTAGGCAGAGTGAATTCCAGCCAGAAGACGCCGCAGGGGCGCTGCGCCGGGAGAAGACTTCTCGGAGGATCCAGCCCGACCGTCACTCATGGACTTGGTAAGTATAATTTTATCGAATTTTGCGTACCCCTGAAACGAGCATTTCCCCCCATAGACTATAATGGGGTTCGAAATCTGTTCGAACAGTCGAACAGTGTGCGGCTGTTCGAATCGGATTTCAAACCTCGGACATTTTAGTGTTCACTCATCTCTAATAATGTTCATAGGGAAGTTGTGTCTTCTAGAGATGCTCTATTTGCTTTTGCGACACTGTAGTAATAACAGCAGGAATACCATCACACACTGCACTATTCTTACCATGATAGCTAACGGAAACAAAGAACTAACAAAACCAATGGATATTTAGTACTTTACCATTTAAGGCCGGGGCCCCACAGGCCGGAAATGCTGGAAGGATCGCAGTGTTTTACAGTCACTGCAAAGTGGATGGGATTGTGAATAGCATGCCCACTTTGCAATTTCCAAAACCGTCACAGTTTTGGAAATCGCAGCATGTCAATTATATCTATGGAAATGCTGGCAGCTCCCCCGTAGATATAATTGTAACAGAAAGTCCAGAAAGGAGGAAAACTCTGTAAACTTTCTGTTTAAAGCGTTGTGGGAAAAACTGCGATGTGTTCCCACCGCGGTTTTTCCTGCAGCGCTTTATAGCTACGGGTCATCCCGAGGGGCTTTAGTCTAAAACTGATTGTCTGAAAAGAGTTTCTTTGGGGCATCACGAGGATCACTTGCCGGATCACTTGTGCCACTGCCGACTCTCCTCTTCTGTAGTGATATTTATCGTCCATTGGATGTTTTATGTTTTATATCTGTTCCATTTGTCATCATTCACTTTTATTTTGGATTCTTCTATTATCCCGATCTAGGCAGTTGACTTTCTTATTCACATTCTCCTCACGCTGCAACACGCTATAAAAGGAAAAACATGCTTGACTAAGAAAATTCCCAGTGGTTTTCTGAGAAACTCTCACTTTGCCTAAGCAATTCGGCTAGACTGCAAGACTTATACTATGTACTTGGAAGAAGCTATGAAATACATTGTAAGGGGCATCAGGTCTTATGACAGTCTCATCATCTTATTACATTGTCACTTTGATGTATAACCAACACAAAATACAACTAAATATGTCTCAAGTTGTTCTTTTTTAGCGATTTTTGATGTGTTCTCTTTTGCAACAAATTTTGTGTTGTTCCAATGCAGTAACAAAAATGGAGCAACTCTGAAGACAGCATAGTGCCTCCTTCCATAGGAGAGTCTATGTGGTTGTAATAGCCAAGGTGGTACACCCTAAAGCCAGATTTAGTTCTACATTAGTGATCTCCAACTTGTTTCCATGCTGAAAGTTCTAGTTTCGAAAACGTTTCATAGCCACAGGCTGGAGACAAATATTCTACATGATTCTTGCTGTGCTGTTCAACACTTGGTCATACCAAAGTAAATTGTATCCCACAGCACATCGCGTCTGAAAACACAGAAGCTAGAAAGGAATGAATCATTAAGTAACATATAGGTTAATACTGTATATTAAGTACATATAGAGAAGCTGCATTTCTATGGTTACCTTGACCCGTCATGAAGCCCTAATGCAGAGCCGCTTGCTTCTGTAATAAGAAACAGGATTTACTTGCCTTAGTGATAAAAGTGATAAAATCTTGATGTGTTAAAGTGTGGGTGACGAAAAATGGTAGTATGCTGAAACCAGAGGCTTAAAGGGGATGTCCACCGTCTATTTAAAAATCCCTACAGAATATATAAACTATTAGGATGTTAGAGCAGCTGGTAAAGATTGTAACTATCTTCTTTACATCCGGAGATATTAGCAGCTCTTTCAAATTGAGATTTTCACATATGAAGTGTTCACATCAGAATGGATTCTGGAGATGGATCCGTTTCATGACAGAGCCTGGTAGATCCCATTAATGGTAGTTGTACTCATTTTCCAGAATTAAGTACTGGACTGAGATTTTTAGGCTCCTGATGGAACCTCCTACACAGATGACAACATTATCTTAGGACCATCCTTGATGCACACTGGGAAGACTTTGATACTATAATCGAAAGTAAAAGAAACAATTGAATACTTTAAGAAAGTGAAGAAATAGAATAAAAAACAGAAGCAATGGACAGAAAAGTGAGCCGATCTTGACTTTTCAGGATTGATTTTAAAATCCGATTTCTGATCATTTTTCATTCGAACCCGATCTCGATCCCAATTCCGATCCCAATACAAGTCAATGGGATATTTTTATTAATCGGAGATTGGATTTTAAAAGCAATCCTATTCACTATACAGCATGGAATCTAACAATTGTTATAATTCACGCTGTGTAGTGAATCACTAAGTAGCCAGAGGATTTTTTTTTTTAATCCTCTGGCTACTTAGTCCCCCCTGGTGTCCACTTACCTCCAGAGATGGCTGGTCCGGTGCCCTCCTTCTTCACCTCACTGCTGCTCCATGCTGCTCTTCTCCCTTCGCTGCCCCCTTCCTGCCAGGTTAGGAGAGTGTGGGCGGGTTAGGAGAGTGTGGGCGGGCACTGGGAGGGGAGACGTCACGTCTCCCCGCCCTGTACTCGCCCACACTCTCCTAAGCCACAAGCCCCACCTACCTAGCGCATGAAACACTAACCTGGGAGGCGGGGCAGCGAGGCAAGAAGAAGGAGGGCACCGGAGCAGCCATCTCTAGAGGTAAGTAGCTGCTAGAGATGTTTAGTTTAGCCTCCCATTCGAATGAATGGAGGCAGCCGGCGCGCAGGAGGTTAAGGCTCTGTGCCGGCTGCTTCCATTCATTCCTATGGAACTGCAGCGGAGACTTCACACTGAGTATACAGCGTATACTCAGTGTGAAGGCTAAGCAAAGCATTGTGGGAAAAGATCACCGATCTCGATCCCACATAAAAAGATCGTGTTCGGAATTCCGATCGCGATTGTGAAATTTTCTCGATCACCAATCAGAATCCGATCTTTTCCGAACACGATCACTCAACACTACTGATAGATCAACACAAGTTACGCAAGTTATTAAACAGCATTGCTGAGTTTTCTTTTGTAGCATATTGTAGTATTACATAGAAATAGCGGAAGGAAACTGATGACAAAACTGAACCCATAGGTCCAGATTTACTAATAGTTACAAAAATAGTACAAAATACATCAGATTTATCACGATGACTGATGCTGGTTAATATGTCTGGTGTATCTATAGACTAGTCTAAATTTATTACACTTTTGTCTTTCCACTGGTACCCGTCCCATATTGTAGGGGTGATCTATGCGTGCATATATTTTTTTGGTGTTTGGATAATGAATATTTTTGTCCGAGCCATCCTCATACATACCCAAATAGCCCTGCCCACAAGTGAGGCGCAGATGTGGGATGTGGTGCACATTTGATGGAAGAAGGGTGCCAAATATGGACCAAAAAATCGTGTACAAAAGTGGCGTAGATAGGGGCCACATGGAGGCTCAGTGGTTAGCACTGCAGCCTTGCAGCACTGGAGTCCTGGTGTTCAAATCCCACCAAGGGCAAAAAACCATCTGCAAGGAGTTTGTATGTTCTCCCCGTGTTTGCATGGATTTCCATCCCATATTCCAAAGACATACTGATAGGGAAAAATGTACATTGTGAGCTCTGTGTGGGGCTCACAATCTACATTTAAAAAAAAAAAAAAAGTGGCGTAGATGGGATACTAAATTTTGGCCAGTGCATCATGGCACATTCTGCAACCCAAATGTCTAACAAGTTGAAACAAACTAGATGCTCCATGGTGCAAGATGCGCCAAAGATGTACCACACTGTGCAAATTTACACTATAGTCTAGTTGTAATAATTGTCATTCTAACCCTTCGTTCGCATCTGTGTTTGGTAATCCATTCAGGAAATCCACATGGGGACCCCCCGAAGGGAATACCGAACCCATTTGCAAGCGGTGTGCAGGGAAAGCACATGGATCCCCATAGAATATAATGGGGTCCACACTGCCCGCACGACTCATGTGGACAGGAAAGTAGATTGTGAACTACTTTCCTGTTCGCATGTTCCCTGCGGAGATCTGGTGGCAAGCACATGGACCCCATTATAGTCTATTGTGATCCATGTGCTTTCCCTGCACACCACTTGTAAATGCATTCAGTATTCCGTTCAGGGGGTCCCTGTGTGGACTCCCCCAAACAGAATACAAACGCAAAGTGAGGCCACTGTATGCTATAGATGCCAAAGAGCCACAAAGTACACAATTTTTCCTAATATTGTATGCATCTCAGGCCACTGACTGGACACTACTATTACATGTCAACACTCTCAGAACTGGAGCTTCCATTTAGAGGATCTTTAGAAATCTTCCCCATCTCTTGGTCTTATTGACTAATCTCACCAAAAGTTGATAAGTGTTGAGTCTCTTCTGCCAGTGCCATATCACCCAGCATGAACCTGAGTCATAGAACAGACTTTTTTTCCTGGATGTCCTCATTCATTGCACATTATCTCCAAACCCACCCAGATCTCCACTCCCCTTTTCCTCCCCATGTTAATTAATGTAATTGGCCTCTGAATGTGTGTTGGCAAAGGCTCATGAGTGTCAGCTAAGCCGCGAGCAGCTGCGCTCCCATGCTGCTCATCATTAGGAGGCTGTGCGTTCTGTGTCAGCACTTCGAGGAGAAGAGGAGGAGTGTGAGGGCATCGTGCCCAGTCGATGTGATCATCTCACTGCATTCATATTGTTGGGCTGCAATGACTTGGCCCATATTTTTTCATCTTTAATAGTTGATGTGAACTTTCTGTTGATGATCGCAAACACTGCTTAGAATAGTACTCAGTATAATGTGTGCTTTGTCAGTGTGTCAGGCTATTTCTGGGCTTTATTCAGGACTAATTTTTGTTATTGACATCTGTCATAATTGAATAATTCTGGTAGATTTTTATTATAATCATATTACTCATAATTAGAGGTGCCAAAATAATCCAAATGTAACTACAAATCAAAAACTTGAAACTTGAGTTTCCATCCAAAGTTGAGCTATGTGCAGGGTCTGCTCTATGACTGTATAGGCCTTCACACATAGCTAATAGCCCCATTATGGCTGAAGCACATTTTGCATCTCTCTGAGGCAGGGGGTATGTACAATAAAGATCAGTCTTATCCCCTACCCCATTCATTATTACTACTACTGGCTTCTTTACATGTAATTCTGCAAGAAGTCAATGTAAATTGCAAACAAATAGCTAAAAATAAAGCCCAGGTGACCATAATATATACAAGAACAAGACTGCAAATACAGGTTATTATGCAGCTACAAACATTGCTGTTACAGAAAGAGAAATCTGGGCACTATCTGCTGTCTGTGGCTAACTTACCTTCAGTAATAAGGGAACTAGTCAGAAGTAGATAGACTCTCAATATACCCACAATGAGCTGGGGTGAGCTGCAGACTCCTCTCTGAGCAGTGTACAGGCACAGGGTAGCAAAGCTGCATATAAATATTCAGAGGCCACTTCACTTGTGTTCTGTCTTGAGCTTGTCGGTTACTAAAGACAGACTTGCCCTAGTAACAGGGAGTGAACAGCAATTTAGAATAGAGGGAAACACCAAGTGGCAGGAACTTTAGAGGGGTTTTTTTTCACATAGAAAACAGAATAACTTTTAATAATGTGCATAAGATTTTGGTTCAGAATCACATACTCCATTAAATAAGACTTAGTTGTCTGAAAAACTAACAACCATTTAAGCACAGCAAAACTATGTCTACAACGTCTATACAGTACCATTTGGAATTGTAATAGGTAATGGCTCTAGGGGAAAATACCAAACATTAGCTTTACAACTCCTCGGGCAATGGAACGGGGCACTGTTTTTTTTAGTCCTGTGATGAATGTGTTTAGTTGAGGACTTGTAGTGTTATTGCGATTTTTGACGTGCTAATTTTCCGATTTTTCTGATTGCAAACCTGCTTCAGGAATTCCGATTTTTGTACTTAACTATTGGAGCATAAAAACAGAATTCAGTCTGTCATAGATTTGCCACATGATGGACATGAATGGAATTCGATGGACCCCATCACAATATGTATCCCATTATGGGAAAATAGATGCATGCTGCGGTATTTCTTCTCGAAAATAGAACAGAATCTGCAGAGAAGGTTCCAAACAGATCGAATAAGAAAAGACTCTGAAACAAAATGTGTACTGTGCCTAAATATTCAATTACACAGATACATATTATTATTTTTATTATTACTACTGCTTTATCACATGTGCAGCATTAGATTCTTGGCAAATGGCTTTGTAATGAGTAATATCATGGGCTCAGGTCAAGTCATTTGGATGGTAGATTCTGTTATGGCCAATGTTGCCAGAAATTACAATGGATTTCTGCCAGTGTTGGCCATATGAACAACACGTTATTGAGGTTTCCTTTTTCATACAGAGGTCTACTCCAAGTATTTTAGGTCAGGTTATACATGAGACATTGCAGTATGTAGCCCCAGTGGCACTCTTGTTAATTTACTCATTTTTTTTAGATATTTTCGGAGAACATTTAACCAATATTTCAAGTTGTCTTGATCTTTGATAAGATGTCTACATTCACTGACTCCCTTTCTTTTACTCTCACTTTTAGACCAATGATGCCTTAGGACCCACCTGGAACTGGCTGTACTTTATTCCTCTAATTATTATTGGGTCTTTCTTTGTCCTCAATCTAGTCCTTGGTGTTCTGTCTGGGTAAGTCGAAACAATTTTTAAATTATTCGACAGTAAAAATTATTCTACGTAGATGTCTATAAGGTTTAGTCGGTGCATGGGGGACTTTTCCTTTTGGAAGACATTTTTCTGGTTTGGTTAATATCCCATGATGTTGCAAGAACTTTTTAAGGGCCAAACATTGATTTATAGGCTACGTTTTGCTAGGTATGGCTGAAGGCACATATTTCTTTTTCCAAGCATTTATAGTATGTTACATACCTTTTCCCAAACTTCTCAGGGGAGTTGCATGGCCTTTACGTTATCTTGTGCCTACATGGTGATCTCCACAAGAAGAAACAGAACCAGGGCCGGGCCAGCTACTTTACATGGAGGGAGAGACAGCAGTTAGATTAAAGGAGTCCTATCATTCAACCCCTTTTTTTTCTAACTAACACATCAGATTAGCCTTAAGAAAGGCTATTCTTCTCATACCTTTCGTTGTCTTCTCCATGCTACCGTTCCATAGGAATCCCAGCTCTTGTCGGTATGTAAATGAGTTCTCTTGCGGCACTGGGGGCCGTTCTCAGTGCTCAAACAGCACTGGAGGTGTCCCCAATGCTGCCAGAGAACTCTCCAGCGCCGCCTCCATCTTCTTCAGGAACGAGGTCTTCACCACGTCTTCTTCCAGCAGTGTCTTCTAACTCCTAGGCCTCGGGCCTAGGGAAAGCCGACTGCGCATGCCCAATGGCCATGACAAAATGACTGCTTTCAATATTGTGTAAGCGACAACTTAAAGGGGCTGTCCAGGATGAACTCAGGATTAACCCCTAAACTAAACTCCCTCCCTCCACCTAACTTCTAATTTACTTCAATTAAAGAAAATCTATATTTTCCCATATCACTGGAGCAGTCACGTGACCACTCAAGGGACACTTTCTGATAATCCGGTGACATTCCGTTTAACCCCTTCAGAAATGGAACATCACCATTACTCTTCCCCCTCCCCTATCCCCATCAATATTTACTAAGCATTCCTTTGTCCAGACAGCTCCTCCCCCTTCCTGTCTTCTAGTAATGGGCATTATAGGTTAGCTAGGGAGATGGGGGAGGGTGGGAGGGGCTAGTAATGGGCGGGGTCGCTAGGCTTAATGAGACAATGAGGAGCTAGGATTAGGGAGATAGGGAGCATGGGAGGGTCTAGGCTAGTGAGACAGGGAGGGTTTTGTATAAGTGAGAGAGGAGGCCTGGAGTGAGAGGGAACTAGTGTAGAAGCTACACAGGAAGATGCACAGCAGGAAGCTAACACCAAGTAAACAAAGGCAGATGCAGCAGCAACCAGAGACATCCAGAAATCACCCCAAACTCTGCTAAAGGTATATAGGTGTACATATTAACCCATTCATAGCATCTTTCTATTAAATCTATCTATCTAAAAAATATTTTCTTCCTGGAAACCCCCTTTAAGCTAACTGCTGCACATGGGAATGCTTTAATGGAAGGAAGAGACAGCAGTCCTATGTAAATTACCATAGAAGTGCAGCCTCTCCCTCCGTGTAAAGCAGCCCGGTGTAATATTACTGTGTACAGGACTGCTTTACATGGAGGAAGATGCGGCAGTCTTATCTCAGCAAATTTTTCAGCAATGAAAATCTCTGAAAATTCAGCTTCAGAAATTTTTCTGAGCTAAAAAACTGAGCTTCAGAAATTTGACAATGATTTTTCCTCTTGTCCCAATTCCCCATCAAATTCCACTTCAAAATCTGCATCAAATTCCACACCTGCCTGGTTGTATTTTCTGCCTTCCATTGACTTCAATGAGAGTTTTCAGGTGGAATTTGGAGCAGATTTTGAAATTCAGCGACAAATTCCTCCGTATAAGGATACCCCAACACTCTGATCCCCTTCTGGGAATAAGATATCCAACAACCAAGCAAAGGCAAAGACTATATCTATTGACCTTGTTAAAATTATACCGAATGAAATTCCGTTGCTTATTTGATACCAAATTTACGGCTGTCATTCTTTAGAACCCCACTCAGTCCTGAGCACATATCATTATACGCTATGTTTGCATCACTAAATGACCTGGCTACTTTGCATTATAAAAACCCAGCACGGATAGCGATCCCTGCGTGGTGAAAATTCGCAGTCTTACCTTGGATTTTCAGAGTTACATAATAGCCCGGTATTCTGAAATAATAGGAGTCCATAATTTGAGGTAAGAAAAGGTTCGCACTCGTAAATACATATATATTAATCTCAGCATTCAAGCGCAAAAAAAGAATAAACCAAATACATTACTTCTGGTGGGATAGATTCGTATTGCTGGAGATCCTGTAGCGTTGAGTTGCGAGCCTAGACAGTTCATTGTGTGTGTGTAGGTTGCGGAGAAGGTTTATGCGTGTGTTAGCCCCTTATCACTGTGTGTGTCTGGAGCTCGCTGGGTCTGTTTCTCTATAGCAGCAGGCTAGGGAGAGCTAGAGGCAAATTCTGATATTGGGATGATAATTGACAAATACGTTCCAAAATTGCAAGATCTCTAGTCTACGTATGAGCTTCTCCGACAATTGGCTCCCCCCTCAGACAAGCTAATCGTGGGTGAGTCTTGAGAAATCAATGAACGTTTATAGTGATCCCTGTTTTTTAGCGAGTGTCCTGCGGCTCCTCATTGTTATAGGGCTCGTGAAAGGATTGGTTGCCCCCAATACCGAGCCGGCTTCGAAGAGCCCACTCATTCCATTAATATGCACAAAAGGATACAAAAAACTGTTTCCAATCGGTATCATAGCCGTCCCCTAGATATTTCTATACAGCATGTGCATCCTTTGTCGGGCCTTAGAGATTAGGAATTCCCAGCATGCATTGCTTCCAATATTTGAAAACAGTTGTCATGGACACCGCTGGAAAAATGCTTCAATTCCCATCGAGTGTGGAAATTTAACAATCGTCCTGCAGGGCAAAATCCATACAGAAGTGATCATTACACGATGCTCTTATATTCTCGCACCGCCCCAACGATATAGCAAATGATAACACAAACCGATGTGCGGTACATTACTGGGAAATAAAATAGGAGAGTAACATCAGTAAGTGAATGTATCTGTCTATACTCATTGACAAAAAATATAGTGCGCCTGGATAGAAACGTCGGATCGCTGTAAAACCCGATTTGTTATATCCCAAACAGATATATACCTATTACTGGTGGGTCTGATTGGACACTGGGTTGCCACAAGGGGGCGTGAAAATGTTCCTCCTGTGGCCCTATAAAAAAATTTTTTTAGAGGCTACTTTTGGGTAGTGTATCTAATGATGAGAGATCGTTGACTGCTAGGAATGTCTCTATGATGCACTGGAAGATATTTTGTACGAGAAATTTTGGCAGACTTTAAGAGGGATGTTCAATATTGGATTGAGAGAAGTAGGATGAGCATTTCAAAAAATTGTTTGAAATCTAGGCTGTTCTGCCATAGCGAATAGGCTCCAGGCTTGCACAGACCACCAGGAGAAAGAGACAGATTTGTTTCTACCTGAACTATTTTCAGGCACTTATCAGAAGGAAATTTGGTGTCATGGCACTCATCACGTGTCCTGCCATTTACATCCAGCCACCATTACTGTCATTTGCGGTGGTGTCATAAACAATAAGCCTAGACTATGTTCCCTGGGCAAAGGATTGGGCATGTTGAAATCCAATCTTACTTTTGAAATCTGCCTTTGGAAGAAAGTTACCGTATATACTCGAGTAGAAGCCAAATTTTTAAGCAAAGTTTTTGTGCTGAAAAAGCCCCCCTCAGCTTATACTCGAGTCATGCAAAAAAAAAATTTTTTTTTGGGGGGGGGGGTCTATGTATGACCAACCGCAATAGTAATGTATGGAATCTCCCATAAAATAGTGGAAAAAAAAGTAGCTTTAAAAAATCTAATACAAAAATAAACTAAATAAAAGTTCTAAATCCCTCCTTTCCCTAGAGTACATACAAAAGTAGAAAATGACTGTGAGATACAAACATATTAGATATCTCTGTGTCTGACAGTGCCCGGTCTACTGAATATAGAGTATCTGCAGTGCTCCTCTTCCATCAGGAAGGGGTTAATAGGAGCACTGCAGATACCCTATATTCAGCCAGGCTGAATTCCACGTGGGGGGGGGGAACAGTCCTCAAGCTCAGGGAAGGGGCAGACAGACAACCAGAACACCCCCTCCCCTTTCCTAGCACCCAGCAACTACTGCACCCAAAAACTATTTTAATTTTTGAAATTTTCCAGTAGCTGCTGCATTTCCCCCTTAGGCTTATACTTGAGTCAATAAGTTTTCCCAATTTTTTTGTGGTAAAATTAGGGGGGTCGGCTTATACTCGGGTATATACGGTACATCACTTCACATTAGATGGATAGCAGTAGGTTACTTCCTCTCTAACCCCCATCCTCTCCGTTTACCTCCTGAGTAGCTGGTCACATACTTAGATGGCCACTCACTGGCCTCATCCATGATACTACTGAGATTGGCTGCACCAGCTGCACCATCGTAATACAGAGATAGGCGAAACTCCCAAGATTTGTGTAGTTTTTTTGTTTGGGGGTTTGGATCCCTGATTTGTTTTAGGTCAAACAAGTTCGGATAGAACCAAAGTGAAATTATTATATTTTTAGGTCTCTTCAAACCCCTGGGTATAATAAGTGAAGGCCCAGCGAAAACATAAAGACCATATACACTCACCTTCCCTCACAGCTTTGGACCTCCTTATAGCATCCAGCTCTATCTCTTGGTCTCCTTGTTGACGCCATGCCTCGGGGTCACCATTGAGGCCTACTCACAGGTCATGACATCATGATGCTCAGCGTGCCTAAGCGACTACAGTGGCCCAATCACAGGCCTCAGTGGTAACCCCGGTGCATAACCTCACCAGGAGAGCACCTCATACCTTGAGGATCAGCGCCGCACCTCCCATGAGGCTGTCCTTGACTGGCTTAGCGTCACCGTCTCGGCAGCCCAGCACGGGAAGCAAGCGGTGGATTGGGGAGGCCCTGTGGATGCTGCTCCAGCGGCCGCCCCTCACGCTTAGCAGAGAGCAGGTCCTCTCCCTGCCTGCTCTCTGCCTGCTAACGCTGCCCCCTCCGCTCCGCCCCCTCCTCCCCACACGCGGGGTGATGTGGCCACGTAATCAGGCCCACACCCGACGCGTCCTAAGCGCGGGGGGGGGGGGGCGCTCTGAAGACCGGACAGAGGACCGGACCAAGAAGAACAGGGAGCTGCAGGTAAGCGGACACCGGTGGGAGGGGGTTAATCACTACACAGCTTGGGATCCAAAAATGTAAATAATTTTTGGACTACATGCTAAGTAGTCAGGGGTGAACCTAGCCTTTTTCCCGTGGGGGGCAGGGATTGGGGGGGGGAACGGCGGGTGGGGGGGCAGTTGGGATGGGCGGGCGACTTTCTGTCGTCCACCTCAGACGGCAAAAAGGCTAGGTTCACCCCTGGCGAGAATGCCCACCTATTATACCCTGGGCTCTAAAACCCAGAATATAATAATTTACTCTACCTGTAAAGGTGGCCGTTTTAGTTTGTCCAAGATTAAGCCTCAATTATTTGGTTTCGTCAAAAGACCACAAAACAATCTGGAATACTTGGGTCGATCCCCGCTCTTGACAAAGAAGTTCTCGCCCATCTCTACTAAACACATGACAACTGTCTTGCAGTCACTTGCTTAGCCAATGTGGCAAATCTTGGGGCTCTTAGGGGTATGATCGCAGATACAATTTGGAGGGCTCAGTAAACTGGCCTAAATGATCCTACGTGTGGCAGTAAATCTGGGCGGTATAGTTCTCGCATGTTCTCCCTGTCTTAGACTGGGTTTCCTACAACACTCCAAAAATCTATATTTGGAGCTTAGATTGCGAACAGGTTGGGGGTTGTTATTTTCCTGGATATATTGGTTGTATTGCTGTATACTACTATCCTGATGCAGCTTCTGTATGTAGTAATGTACATGTGCCTTGCGCTATACGGAGCAGAGCCCGTGTATCTAGAGTACGCTTATCCTAGTTTTATGCATTTCACTTGGTTTCCATGGCAGCAGCAAAAGTTCCAGAATGTGTAAACAGCTTATTGTTTGTGCTGCAATGTTACTTTTGGGTGGGGGGATGAGGACTTGGGTCTGGTGGGTTAGTACTAACTAGACATTGGTTCGCACCCGTGAATATCTGCAGTGCCCATTGGGAATACAGTATAATATCGTAATATTTTCTTATATTCAGAATATTCCAGCATGAACCTCTGCTTCTGGCTTACCGGCTAGTCATGCATTAAAAAGCTTTGTGTGAATGCAGATTTATTTATGATGCAAAGAGATTTGCACTGCAGCATTCCTCTATGACAGTGATATGAATATGGATTTATTATACTGACATCAGACATCCCCTTACTGCAGTGGGATTCATGCACTTTTTTTAAATATAGATCCAAGAATAATAAAATTATGGTCTGTCAGGAGACACAATATCATTTTTGCTACTCAAAATGCAGAAATCTATGAGTTTATGCTTTTCTACTTGCCGATATCACCGTCAGTACCTGGATAGACTAGTTACAGATGGATTGGAACTAAACAATGGTATAAACATGGCACATCTTTGGAGGGTTATTTTGGCACAATGTGGTGTATTTTGGTGAATCTTGTGGCATCTAATTTGGGCTAAGTTTTTTGACAAGTATGTTCGCTAGGGTTGAGCGATCGGGATTGGAAAAGATCGGATTCTGATCCTGATCTTTTTTGGCGGGATCGAGGTCTCACGTTAGTTCCTACAATGCTTGGCTATTGGCCAATCATTGTGGGAAAAGCTAACAACATTGTTTGCTTTTCCCACAATGTTTGGCCAGTAGCCAAGCATTGTAGGAACTAACGTGAGACCTCAATCCCGCCAAAAAAGATCGGAATCTGATCTTTTCCATTCCCGATCGCTCAACCCTAATGTTCGCATATACAGGGAACAAGGCTTACATATTTCACGAAGTGCCAAAATTGTGCTTTAAAATTCTGGCTCAATCTAATCTGACTAAAAGGTGGTATAAATGTACCCAGGCAGTCTAAAGATAGATCATATATATCACCCCGCATCAGTCACTGTGATAAATTTGGTGTATTTTCAGACTGGCTGTCACAGGTTGGATTCACACTTGTGTATAGAAGACTCTGCCACAGAATCTGCTTAAAATTGGTTGGAAAATCCTTTCTGTCCAATGATTTCAGTATAAAACCAGTGGAATCCTGGCGGACCCCATTGTGGTCTATGGGGTCTGTGGGTTTCTGCATGTAACTGCTTTTTAAGTGGACAGGGTCTCCATCTTTCGGGTTCTCATGTGGACCCAGAGGACGGAAACCTGAGCACTAATGTGGACCTAACGTAAAGTTATACTATCTATTAGTAAATGCAAGCCAGTGTCTTCTGTATACAGTCCTATGAAAAAGTTTGGGCACCCCTATTAATCTTAATCATTTTTTGTTCTAAATATTTTGGTGTTTGCAACAGCCATTTCAGTTTGATATATCTAATAACTGATGGACACAGTAATATTTCAGGATTGAAATGAGGTTTATTGTACTAACAGAAAATGCACAATATGCATTAAACCAAAATTTGACCGGTGCAAAAGTATGGGCACCCTTATCATTTTATTGATTTGAATTCCCCTAACTACTTTTTACTGACTTACTGAAGCACAAAATTGGTTTTGTAACCTCAGTGAGCTTTGACCTTCATAACCAGATGTATCCAATCATAAGAAAAGGTATTTAAGGTGGCCAATTGCAAGTTGTTCTCCTATTTGAATCTCCTCTGAAGAGTGGCATCATGGGCTACTCAAAACAACTCTCAAATGATCTGAAAACAAAGATTGTTCAACATAGTTGTTCAGCGGAAGGATACAAAAAGTTGTCTCAGAGATTTAACCTGTCAGTTTCCACTGTGAGGAACATAGTAAGGAAATGGAAGACCACAGGGACAGTTCTTGTTAAGCCCAGAAGTGGCAGGCCAAGAAAAATATCAGAAAGGCAGAGAAGAAGAATGGTGAGAACAGTCAAGGACAATCCACAGACCACCTCCAAAGAGCTGCAGCATCATCTTGCTGCAGATGGTGTCACTGTGCATCGGTCAACTATACAGCGCACTTTGCACAAATAGAAGCTGTCAGGGAGAGTGATGAGAAAGAAGCCGTTTCTGCACGTACGCCACAAATAGAGTTGCCTGAGGTATGAAAAAGCACATTTGGACAAGGCAGCTTCATTTTGGAAACAAAAATTGAGTTGTTTGGTTATAAAAAAAAGGCGTTATGCATGGCGTCCAAAAAGAAACAGCATTCCAAGAAAAACACATGCTACCCACTGTAAAATTTGGTGGAGGTTCCATCATGCTTTGGGGCTGTGTGGCCAATGCCGGCATCGGGAATCTTGTTAAAGTTGAGGGTCGCATGGATTCCACTCAGTATCAGCAGATTCTTGAGAATAATGTTCAAGAATCAGTGACGAAGTTGAAGTTACGCCGGGGATGGATATTTCAGCAAGACAATGATCCAAAACACCGCTCCAAATCCTCAGGCATTCATGCAGAGGAACAATTACAATGTTCTGGAATGGCCATCCCAGTCCCCAGACCTGAATATCATTGAACATCTGTGGGATGATTTGAAGCGGGCTGTCCATGCTCGGCGACCATCTAACTTAACTGAACTTGAATTGTTTGTCCAAAATACCTTCATCCAGGATCCAGGAACTGATTAAAAGCTACAGGAAGCGACTAGAGGCTGTTATCTTTGCAAAAGGAGGATCTACTAAATATTAATGTCACTTTTCTGTTGAGGTGCCCATACTTTTGCACCGGTCAAATTTTGGTTTAATGCATATTGCACATTTTCTGTTAGTACAATAAACCTCATTTCAATCCTGAAATATTACTGTGTCCATCAGTTATTAGATATATCAAACTGAAATGGCTGTTGCAAATACCAAAATATTTAGAACTAAAAATGATTAAGATTAATAGGGGTGCCCAAACTTTTTCATAGGACTGTATATGCTGGATCTGCTAGATATTAAAATTAGAGGAAAAAATTCTCCAGGCAAAAGATTGGGAAATTTATGATGGCACGATATGATGTTACGTAGCTGATAAGGATGATGAAAAAATACAGGTACATTGAGTCAACCTCTAATCCTACCTGTTGATCCAGAAGACGGCAGAAACCCCTATGAGGCAAATGCCAATAACCCCACCAAAGTGGAGAAATTCTCCCTCGGAATAAACCCCTGGATCAATGCCACAACTCCAGATATCCAGTACACACATATTGTGTTATTACATTTTTCAAGAACGGCGTCTGGACCCTTCCAGACCATTTTTAGTAAGTCAACCATCATACTATAGCTCCATAATCTCACTGCTCTTGCAGTACAGAATCCCCAGGGGTTCTCTGGACTATGACACATCCTGTATCATAGGATATAAATAACATGAAAATAGCTACATTTTGATTTTATTCACCTTATATTTGACTACATTATACAATTCTTGATACCTAGTGTTTGGCCAGATGTAAACCATACAATAAAATTCATCAACTTTTTGACTGAAGCCCCACATTACTTGGATCCCAAGGACCATGAGGTCTGATCTCAGGGTTATATGACCATCTGATACAAGATAAGATATCTCATTTAGATGCGCCAGTTTGGGGGAAATGGCGCCCCCTTATTCCCAGTCTTACTGAATCATATCTAGACATTTTGGAATCAGGGCAATATGTCTCCCCATCCTCTGATCCAGGTTTATATACTACATCAAAGTTATTTAGCCGTCTACATAAGATGAGGTGCCTACCACACCCTGGGTGCTATAGATGTTCTGCTATCTAGTCTGACTTCTGGCATATGATATGGGAATGTCCTATTGTAAAAGATTTTTGAAAAGAGGTTGTGGTTCTCCTGTCCGAAGTACTAGATACACCTGTTCCGTTCGCTCCCGAGATACAGTATGTCTGCTTGGAATCCTAGATGGAACATTGGCTAGAAAAACTATCGCCTTACGATAAATGGCTCCCATCCCTCTCTATCAATATGGAGGAAACTTGTCAATTCTATTTTACCATATAACTAGATGTGTATAAGGGAAGGGATTGTCCTTCTAAATTTCAAAAGGTCTGAGGCCCATGGAATAACTCACCGTTGACCCTATGCACATCATTTGCTCATCCCTTG
The DNA here is from genome assembly GCF_031893055.1 of Leptodactylus fuscus. NCBI lineage: Eukaryota > Metazoa > Chordata > Amphibia > Anura > Leptodactylidae > Leptodactylus > Leptodactylus fuscus. The sequence goes on along the minus strand of NC_134273.1, from coordinate 25,629,793 downwards.
GTTGGTTTCTTATGTAGGTGAGGAGGACTGTCAGGAGTACCCAGAACCTCTACTACATTTTGGGCCTCTGTGTTGTCTTTGTAGACATATTGTTTATTGTACTGTATGATATATTATACTATTTCGCCAAGACTATCAGAATACCAGATCCCCGCCAATCTTTAATCAATGGCCTATCCTAAAAATAGATCAACAATCATAAGGCCTGTAAAACCACTTCAATGAAGAACATGTATAAAAAAAATCCGCCTACCCCATAGTAAAAATTTTTGATTTCCATACCTTAACCCAGAACTGGAAGGACCGATGATTCTTTGTGTTCCCTTGCTTTTCAGTTGTGGACATTGGCTATAAAGGTGGCCACATACATTAGAGGATGTTAGTAGGACCCATCGATTTCAATGGGACTGGCTGACCACCTAACGTGCATGAGATGTCCCACCAGTCAAGGACTAGAAGGACTAGACATTGTTTTTATGAAATATAACCTTCCTAACAGCAAATGACTCCTCTCTTCCCATTGAGAACACACACACTTAGCTGAGCCAAGTATTTGGCCACTTTTACTCTTTACTTCATCCCTCCACCATCTTGACTGCCAACACAAGTGTTGTAGACAGTAGGAACTCTATGCAGGGATCTGGATGAAGCCAACCAAAGCTTTGACCACTTCGCCATACACTCCAGAGGAGCCAACGTCTTTTGTTGTTGACCACTAACTTCTCATTGCTTCAAGTTACCGCCGCATTCATGAAATTTTGTTCATTTACAGCCAAACATAAATTTTTTCTCATCTTATTACAGTGAATTTGCCAAAGAGAGAGAGCGTGTGGAGAACCGACGGGCTTTCATGAAGTTGCGCAGGCAGCAGCAGATTGAGAGGGAACTGAATGGGTATCGGGCTTGGATAGATAAAGCTGGTGAGTGAAATACTGCTACAGCCCATGTGTCTCAGTCTTCTGTTCTAATAGTCTTTTAAAGTCTCATTTAAGAACATTACATTATATTAAAATTATATTTATAAGTACAATGGGTGAGATTTATGGCCAACTAACCGTATTACTGCGGACAGTTCTCTGTAGGACAGGAGGAGGTTTAAGGACACCAGGAACATAAAGGTTCATATATTTTCCATATATTTGTACTACGTCTAGATCATACAACTAACTGAATACTAGAAAATGTACAAAAAAGCAGCTGCTAATTGTATGCCCCCATGCTAGGTCTTCTTTAATTCTTATATGTGCTCCAATGTTTTTGAGTGAAGAAGAAAACTCCAGGTACAGTATTGGAAAAGGTGGTTTTGACATTGCTTAAAGGGACACTCCACCCAAAACTAAAGTTCACCATGTTCTCCATTATGGCATTCCAAGTGTCAGTCTCTCACCTGTTCTTTTTCTCACTGGTCCCATCTTTACACATATAACTGACGCCATCGCCTATAAATGGTGTTACATAGACTTTGGTGACGTGTTTCTACTACAGTCTATGGAGATCCATATGTCACCCATAGAGGAGTAACTTGAAGCTCATGGGCCCCAATACAAAATATGAGATGGGGCCCCTACACACTTTGTGGTATCTAGAATAGTGGTATATTTTCGGTAGCAGAGGGACCCTCTGGGCTTTCACAGGGTCTGGTAGTGACTGCTACTACTGCACCCCCTATAGCTAAACCCTTGGCCTCCTATAACAGGCTTTGTCACTTCCTGTACTATGCAATTTTACAGACTGTAGCACACAAATTTTTCATGGTGGGGACAGAGTCTCCCATCACAGTTTACCCTGATGATAATACAGCCTCCTCTCACATAGTTATAATGAAGAAGATCACAGTGCAACCTTCCTGACATGCGGTCTCTTCACATATGTAGGAGAGGATAATCACAATATACACCCAGCAGGCAGAATGATGCTGGCTCTAGCTGCCCATTGGATTAATAGCAAAGCATAGAGTGTAAGAAAGTTGGGGAAAAGTAAAATTCAAGATGGAGTCATATTAGAATCATAAAGGAGGCTGAAGTGCAAGAACTAACTAGTAGACGGAGGTGTGATCTTCAATGAGGTGGGGACTACCACTGGAGAACTTCTTTAACTTTTCTGAGGAACTCTACCAGGGTTCCTAGTATACATATTCACTCTTAACTGCGTTGTCTTCTTAGAACTTGTCACATTTATCTGTGTTTTTATCTTTATTCAGAGGAAGTTATGTTAGCGGAAGAAAATAAAAATTCTGGGACTTCTGCTCTAGAAGGTAAGATCATTCACTTTCCTGGCCTTCAAGCTCTTCATAGACTTTATTTCTCTGAGACCTTGTTCACAAAGTATATCTTAGGAGCACTAAAACTGTACAGTGTGGAAACATGTTTTTATGGTCTGGTCATTGGATGATGATATTCTTCATGTTTTATCTACAGTTCTCAGAAGAGCAACAATTAAACGGAGCAGAACAGAAGCCATGACCCGGGACACAAATGAGGACCATTGTGTTGATATATCTTCTGTTGGTGGGTGTAGATTTCTAGAGATGTACTTTTCTATAGACTTGACTACATGTACTATAACATCAGATTCCTATGTCCTCTTTGCAGGCACACCTCTTGCCAGAGCTAGTATTAAAAGTAACAAAATGGACGGTGCATCTTATTTTCGTCACAAAGAACGACTTCTACGGATCTCCATACGCCATATGATCAAATCTCAAGTTTTCTATTGGATGGTCTTAGGAGTAGTAGCTCTCAACACTGCCTGTGTGGCCATTGTTCATCACGATCAGGCAAAATGGCTCTCCAATATTCTATGTAAGTTTGTATTCTTCGCTTTGTAACCAGAGAAGTATAGAGTAGACGTAAACTCATCACCACAGTAATTTGTAAAAAAAATTTTGTAATTGTGCATATGTTATTAAATATAATCTATTTTTACATGGAGATCTGAACCTTCATCAGGATCCTGTACAGATAACGGCTCAACTGTTCAAGCTCTTAGCATCAGTTAATAATCGATGCTCCACTGATTCCAGCACAGTTGGAATTTTCCTTCTAGCCCCCTCCATTCCTGAGCAACAAGCATGGGTAGTTTTGATGCCTGATGTGCTGTTTAAACTCTACAATGTCAGAAGGGCGGTGTCAGGTAGAGGGTGTGATCCAGAGCTCCAATCAGAGGCAGCCAGTGTCAGAACTCAGAATCACACCCTTTGCCTACTGCTGCCTGACACCGCCCTCCTGGCAGTACAGAGACTAAACTGCATATCAGGCACCAAGACTAGAAGCATTGATTGTTCAGGAACGGTGAGGACTAGAGAAAAGATTCCAACTGTGCTAGAATCAGTGGAGCAGCATCCATTTATTGATGTAAAGAGTTGGACTTATCGGAAGTGGTGAAAGGTCCGCTTTAAAGAGGTGGTTAAAAGTCCCCTATACACATGTTAGGTGATAAGTGTCTGATCACTGTCAGCCCCACCACTGGAGCACCCAATGGTCACAAGAATAGGGCTTCTGTGTCACATTAATGGAGCGATGGTCACATATTGAAGTTCCATTCAAAGTTCATGGGACTGACAAAGATAGATGACTATCCCGGTGCTCCCCATACAATAGATTCATGCAATTGATTGCATATTGTTCCAAACATTCTTTCAAATATTGGTTTTATATGTTCTTTGGCTTTTTTCTTGCAGACTATGCAGAATTCCTATTTCTTGGGTTATTTATGGTGGAGATGTCGCTGAAGATGTATGGAATGGGCCCCCGCCTCTACTTCCACTCATCATTTAATTGTTTTGACTGTGGGGTGAGAAATTGCATTCTGATTTTGTTGGCAAGGACAGGCAAAAATTAGAATGGTACCAATTATAGGACATTACATATATATGTATAGATACAGTCCAGTATATGTTTTTAGCTTTTTCTACCACTGATATGAGTTATAATATTGAATTTTGCAAGACTGGAAAATAAATGAGAAGACTCCCATGGTAAAAGGAACTCTTGGACAACATTGTTTAAAGGGATTGTCTATCGTCATAATCCTGCATATCAACCCTGCCGATGGGTAGGTTAGGGTCACCTGAAACGAATGGTGTTTTGGATATGAGATATGACAGTTTTGTTGGAGGTATTTGGAGCAATGAAGGTGCTGCCACTTACCTCTTTGGAGCAACAGCAATATCCTCGCCACCCCAAGAGCTCATTTTCTCCCATTTTGATACAAGGTGACCCCAAGCTACCTATAGGGGCTGGGCTGCTATGGTGGATTCTGATGACAGACATCCATTAAATATCCACAGGTTACATTTCGATGAATCTATTACATTTAATTATCTTCTTTAGGTCACAATAGGAAGTATATTTGAAGTCATTTGGGCCATATTTAGACCCGGCACATCTTTTGGAATCAGCGTCCTAAGAGCTCTGCGTCTTTTAAGAATCTTTAAAATAACCAAGTGAGTATAAGTGATTTTTTTTGGTTTGTTTTTTTTATGTTTTTTAATATTTACTGTTTCTTCTTTTGATGCATAAGCTAATAGTATAGTGTTGTGTATTCCTCCAGATACTGGGCCTCCTTGAGGAACTTGGTGGTGTCTTTGATGAATTCCATGAAGTCGATTATCAGCCTGCTCTTCCTCCTTTTCCTCTTCATTGTTGTGTTTGCACTACTGGGGATGCAGCTCTATGGTGGCAGGTTGGTTATTTCTCCTCAAATTTATTGATGACCTTTACTCAGGATCGGCCATCAATATTGTGTTTCTGAAAAAAAAAATAAAAAAAAATTTCTTAAAGGGATGGTCCAGGCATTTATTTTATGACCTATATATACACAACACGGAGCTAGGTGCACATGACTCCTTGCCCTAAATAGTGGTCAGGCACCAGTACTGCAGCTCTACTCCCATTGACTATACAGGGTCATATGCTGCCAGGTCCATACAGTGTATAATACACAGCCTAGAAGTGGCCCCATAAAGCTGATCCATATCGGACTACTTGCACCACACGGGCCCCGGACTAACATGGGAGTTCCATTCTAAGATGCGCTTCTTGCTACATTAAAACTCTACTTGAACCTCTCTCCTAACAGATAATGACATAAGTATAATATGTTGCCTAAAAGGGTTAACAGCGCACCGGTATTAGATAGAATAATGTCAAGATCACGGTAACATTGCAGCCGCCATCCCTGTGGACCCGGATCTAGCTCACTATGTCATGCTGATGGAGACCAGCGCCAATTATACTGATGAATAACTGTAATATTGATCAAGTGCGTTGCAGCGAGTGTTAGAATACTGTAAACAGCGCTCGCCGCCACAAAGGAGATGATAAAGTGCCGGCATATAATAGCAGTGCAAACACATTGGGAAGCGGCGAGGGGAGGCAGAGAGCGGCATTAAGCGCCATGGTACTTCTAGCACAAGCTTCACTACAATAATAAAAAGCCCAAATCTTACACATTTCCATTTGCAGTTTACCCAAGTTTACCATTCATGGCCTGCATGAAAAATACATATATTGTAGATCTGATCCCTATGTAGCCGAGTAATGTGTCTTATAGATCATGCATACTGTTGTATATACACAATATGATAAACGTGCACAATTATAGGAAAGCTGCTAGGACTTCATTCCCACCCTTCATAAAGTAGGCGACTAGTAACGTGGCGGAATTTTATGCAAAGGCTAGATATTGTATAAGCAATGAATATACCTGAAAAGGTAGACCAGAATCAGGGAAACATGACTGGGGGCTTCCAAGAACAGCGCCACACCTGGCCACAGGTTACATGTGGTAATGCAGCTGGGCTCTTTTAGTTTATTATACTGAGTGGCAGTACTAGACACGTCCCATGGACAGGTGAGAGGTTATTTTTGAAAGAAAGTAGCCATGTTGTTCAACAGTTTAGCCTCTCCATATGGCATCCGTCCTACAGGAATAAATTTAAGCCCTCTCCCATCATCCTCTGTACCTGTCAGGAGGGACAGTATGGGGCTTTGGCTCACCCCTGGGGAGAACTTCCTATATATTTCCCATAAGGAAAATGTTTGTTCTCGTACCGTGTTAGCCAGTGGGTAGGAAATATCAAAAAAACAAAAAACTTGATAGTCTTCAGTAGTTGATATCTTTTTAATGACTAACTAATAATGATGACACACCAAATGTCCCACTGAAAATCTGTATGTTGGAGAGAACGGACAGCAGCTTAGAATGCGTATGAATTCACATCGCCATACAATTAGAGAACAAAGAATGGATCTTCCCGTCCATCAAAACATTTCTGTAATGAGGATCATAATATCACTGATCACATGAAAATTTTGGTTTTAAGAGGGAATTTCAAATCAAAGAAAGAACGACGGATTTATGAGTGTAAATTTATGACCCTGCTTCAAACACTGGAGAAGGGGTTAAATCTGTCACATGGGTTTATGGCATTTTACAGAAATCACTGACCTGAGACCCAGAGAACTGATAAGAACCTGGAATTGTTTACATTGTTATTACATGGTTTGTACCAATTACTAATGACCCTCTACCCCCCTTCCTCCTGGAATTCTATCCCTATGTGTCCTGTTATACATAAATATGCATCCTTCAGAAATGGTTTTAAATTTACTTGAGAAAGGAGCCGAGAGTTCCGAAACGTTCTGTCGTCACTAATAGTTAGCCATTAAAAAGGTATTAACTACTGAAGACTATCAAGTTTTTTTGTTTTTTTATATATATTTCCCATTCCTTTTGTATCCATTCTTAGCTTTGGCTCAAAAAAATAAAAAATGCAACAAAAAAAGCTGCGTTTCTGCAACGTGGGGCCTCAGCCATAGCCTTATAGGTGTTAATGCTTTTGACCACTGTGTATTTTACGCTGATATCCTTTATACATCGTGTCTTGTTTCTAGGTTTAATTTTAATGACGGCACACCTTCGGCGAATTTTGATACGTTTCCTGCAGCCATCATGACAGTCTTTCAGGTAACGCTACGTCCATACTATATATTACTCCATAGATTATGGCTTCTCACCCAACAGCAATGCTGAGGCCGCTTTGTTGTTTGCCTTTCATTCAGATTTTAACCGGAGAAGACTGGAATGAGGTGATGTACAATGGGATCCGGTCACAGGGCGGAGTCAGTTCCGGAATGTGGTCTTCCATCTATTTCATTGTTCTCACACTATTTGGCAACTGTATCCTAATTGTTACCTTTAAGTGTGTATTAGTCTGTGCATGATATTTTCTCCATAGGGGGCAGTTTCTTATAACCTACACAATGAAAGATATACTGTAGACAAAGAGACGGGCACGTTACTAAAGCCTCATGGGTCCTGGTGCAACATCTCATCTTGTCCCCTCATTCCCTGCCAACTTCTCTGCCACTTCCCTATCCAAGACCCTCACGAGGACTTATTTACAAGATGTCTGTGCACACAAGTGCCCCATCAATCCCATCCCGTATCAGTGCCCCCAATTTGTGTTTGGGCTCCCTTTTGTGACAAAGCTTCCCTCCAAAGGTTAATATTCTCCTTTCTGACAGTGAAAGGCTGTGCATCATACATACCAGAAAGTAGGAGTAATAAATGCCCTTACTGCCAGCTATCAAAGGAAATCCGAAAGGTAACGTTTCTCTAGCCATAATGTGGTGGGGTAACCTGTGATGCCCCCTTGACTTTTTGGGTGGAATTACATTTTTGACCACTGCTACAATGATAGGCCATTGCAAAGAGAGGCTTATTATATTTGAGTTACATGATTTGTACTACAGATTTGTACAGATTAGCTCTATTGTCATTCATTGGGGATAATCCTTAGCATTCCCATCTAAATTAAGTTAGGGGGGTATCGTCACTCCTTGGGAACCACCATTTAGGTGTGTGGAGACTTATTAAGCCTTTAGCACTCCACTGTGCAAGGGACCATGGGAAGAATATGCAAATCTGTCTTCCATGATGTAATTAGGAAGTCAGCTGCAGTTGCCTCAGTGTTGCAAACCAATAGAGGGCGCTCACTGGAATGTGCAAGCCTGTCTTCCCTGATGTAATTAGGAAGACAGAATCTCAGTGATATAGCCCAATAGAGGCTGCTCCCTTTAACATCATGCTCGACCTTCCAAGAGACCTTTGTTTTGCAATAATGCTGGGATTATTACCAGGTATAGTCTCTCAACCGAGGACGGCCGTTTCGATGTTAGTGCATCTCATCAGCCCGGTGTAGAGAAGACTTCCTAATTACATCAGGGAAGACAGATATGCATATTCTTTACATCTAAACTAAGTCATACGCCACTTATTTCCAATGTGGATTTTTTTCCCACCATGCACAAAAAAATTCTGTATGAAGATTTTCTGTTGCTTGTAAATACAGTTGGAAAACTGTCCATGAGATGAGAAAATCTGTGTTAAATCTAACACATGTGAGCAGTATCTACGGTCACCAGAATTCGAATTTAGTGGTTGTCTACGTTCTGAACATAGCTGTGTCCAATGGTGGCTGGATTGGCCAACCATATAATGTATCCTCCTAGGCGCCTATTCCCCAATCCCTGTAGAAACCATATACATGGCGCATGTGCCTGGAGGATCAGCTGGCAGCCATTGGAGGTGTATAGCCCCACTTAAAAGTTTACCCAATTGCTTAAATTCAGCCACATGGATTCTAGTTGATTCTCATCCACTTTTTGCATTCAACCATGTTTTTATAGTTTCCATTCATTCTGCATGATAAAATGGTAAATTTCCAATCATGCATATTCATTACTTTATTCTTTTGTGGTTCCTTTTAATTATCACCATCAGTAAATAATTAAAAAACACTTTTTTCCCTGAGATTTTTCACATAATTCAGCACATGTGAAACTGAAAATTGTGTGAACTGAGAAAAAAAAATCTAAGGTCTTCTTAGTTTGTGAAAAGAAACTTCAGTCGTTCTTATATAGAGATAAAAGTCTTCTACTGCCTTCTGTATATATACTGTAGTGTCTTACCTCTGCTGGACTTGAAGTGTATAGGCAAATATAGAGGATTTTTAACAATGAAAAATATTCAATTTTACTCATACCCTCCAATTTTATCTGAATGAATTACAGGCACCTTATATTATTTTAACTTTTTCTTTAAAGAATACCTTTCATCTCTTCCACCACGTGCTTCACTGAATAGCTGGTGTTCCACTGATTCTGGCACAGTTGGAATTTTTTCTCTAGCCCCCACCATTCCTGAGCAATCACTACTGTTAGTTGTGGTGCCTGATATGCTATTTAGGCTGTGTAGGAGGTAGGAGCAGACAAGGGGTGTGACTCTGAGCTCTGACTCTGGCTGCCTCTGATTGGAGCTCTGAATCACACACCCTGCCTGACCCCGCCTTTCTGACAGTACAGAGCCTAAATAGCATCACAGGAACCACAACTAACCACACTAATTGCTCTGGAATGGTGGGGGCTAGAGAAAAAATTCCAACTGTGTTGGATTCAGTGAAGCAGAGGCTATTAACAGATACTAAGAACTTGAATTCGATGGAGGTTGTGAAAAGGTCTTGTTAAAGGATATCCACAATGTTATTATTTAAAGTCCTTACTGTGCTTCTTCTCTAGTGCCCTCACAGTCAGTTCATATAGGTCAACCATAAAATTATTTGAGATATAATAATAGGTGACACAAAATGTCCTTGTAAAGCCATATGGTAATAGTCAGCTGCTGGATAACACTATTAAATTTGAGAGACGCACCATGTGGTATGAAATGTGAAGGTTTAGCCCTACTATTATAGGATTTAAAGTACAAAACCCCTAACACAAAACTGTGATGCAACCTGAAATGTTTGTCCGTGTCCAGCTGTTAACAAAGTTTTCTTTTTAAAGAGATTATATTATGAAGACTTCTCTTTTCTGATCGTCTTGTTGAGACTACCTCTAATGTCCTATCAATCCTTCCATCCCATGGGCCACAGGACCCTCTGTCTCATCTGTTGTCTCCTTCACTGTTCACTTGTGCATCTTATTTTTAAGTCACGTTTTTGTGTTAAACATATTTTCAAATAGTAATTTCTTGATGTCTTTTAAAATTTTGCATGTCATTATCTATATTTGAAAAATAGAATAAAAGTTTACATTTTAACTCTGCCCACTAAGCCTAATAATAGACTGACATCTGCCAATTCTGAATGGGTTTCCTTTACAGTAGTCACTCCATTGACCTCACAGACAGGATTACAATAGAAGATAACACCTCTATAGATAACAACATTGAACCATCATTATATCCACTGATGGCAATGGATGAAGTGACAACAAAAATTTTTAAACATTTTTATAGCGTTACATCTGCCCTACTAATGTGGCTCCTCCTAGTACTAAAAGTAGTTGTAACTCAGCATACCGCACATGTACTGTCCAATGCAGGTTATAGGTCATTCCTCTTCTCTGTTCTTGGAAGATTCTATATCTTTTATAATAGCAATATCAGAACAGTCTAGCATAATGTATCTGAGATTGCTGCTTCTTCATGGAATGCCATCCTACAAGCTGTCGAGGTTTTCCAGCCACATGCCTTATGTACTGGATTATGTTCTCTGTTATAAAATTGCCAATACAGTCATCTGTGGATTATTCCATTCATATGTTAAGTATCTGAACCTTAACTCTACCAGACACGCTGCTTAATGTATTTCTTGCCATTGCCGTGGATAATTTGGCCAATGCGCAGGAGCTGACCAAGGTAAGTGACTATTTATAGGTGCAGACCCTTCGCTTTCTTCTTTTACGTAATAGCAGTGACATTTATAGAAGGCACGTATTATGTGATATTAACTTAAAGGGTTTCCGGCCCCATAAAAAATCAAGTTAACAGAATAGGCATTAAGATAGAAAAAAAGCTTTGATAGCTCTTGCAAATTCACTGCTGATGGTTCTCCATCAGACAGACAGCGAACGCTCCACTGACAGCAGAGAGCATAGTTGTGTCAAAACTAACAGAAATGATTGCTCAGGAATGGTGGGGGCTAGAGAAAATATTCCAACTGCGCCAGAATCAGCTTAATTATTGATAGATACAAAGAGTTGGAGTTGGTGAAAGGTCCTCTTTAAAGCATATCCAGTTAACTTAGAGGACCTTTTACTACCTCCACCTATTCAAGTTTTGAGCATCAGCTGAAATTTTTACTCTAGCCCCCACCATTCCAAGTAAAGGTGCAGTTAGTTTTGGTGCCTGATATGAGATTTAGGTCAGTTCATATAGCTTTCCATTGCGGCTTTCCACCACTGATTAGGCTCAGATGGATAGGCCCAATCATCAGGGAGTATCAAACCATTGACACCATGGCCAAATCAGCTGTGGCATCCACTGTAAAATGTAGCAGCTCACTTATTTTTTTCAGTGTCCTGCTGAGATCTCTGCCTCCCATTAAAAACAATTGGAGGCAGAATCTGTCATTGATTTGAGGGGCGGAATCCGCCCCTAAATCAGCGTCAAACTCCAAAGCCTGAATGCTGTTCGATATCAGAAGGGCAGTGTCAGACAGGAGCAGGAAAGGGGGCATGATTCAGAGCTCCAAACAGTCAGTGTCCTAGCTCAGAATCCCACCGCCCTCCTGACAGTACACGGCCTAAATAATATACGTGGAAAATTACAGCATTGATTGCTCGGGAACGGTGTGGGCTAGAGAAAATATTACAACTGTGACAGAATCAGCGGCACAGCAACTATTAATTGATGTAAGGAGCTGGTCTTTGTGGAAGTGGTGAACAGTTCTATTTTAAAAATGTATTGGGTTGGAGACCTCCTTTAAATTTTCCTTGTGCTTATTAGACTTTTTTGTTTCACAAGGTGGGCAAAAGGTGAATATGAATGTTAAGAATATTTGCCATAAAACTAGATGAATGACTGATTCCTTATGACTTGATTTTTAGGATGAGCAGGAAGAGGAGGAGGCGTTTAACCAGAAACACGCCCTTCAAAAAGCCAAGGAGGTCAGCCCTATGTCTGCACCTAATGCATCATCTGTTGAGTGAGTTAGTTACAAACTGCATATGTTGTTTATCATGTTGTCTTTTGATATTGTGCAGAATGATTCCAGTGATGTCCTCCTTAATAGACAAGTATCCTTCGGCCCATCTGTACCTTCCATACCATAGTTTGCAACTCCTCTGCTCCATTGTGAAATCTCTACTAGAGCCCCCATTGACCATGTACTGTTTATATTATTTATACCTTCTTGTCTGGCAAATGGGACTTTGTGCCCCTTCGGACATCCGGTCCTGGGCTCAGCTGCCATTTCAACACTCCTTAAAGTCATGTTCCTGCAATACACAAGCACATCCTGAGTGCAACTTCAAGAACTACTGTTCTCTCCGCATGACGGGTGCAGACACCGCGCGGAAAACACACGGACCCCATTATAGTCTATGTAGTCCGTTTGCTTTCATTGCTCACCGCTTTTTTATGCGTTCGGTGTTCCATTTGGGGAGTCCCCAAGCGAACTCCTCGAACGGAATACCCCATCACACATGTGAACCGGGCCTTAGAATGTTTTATATTGTTTGATCTTTATGTAGTCTGCCCATTTTGGGGTGGCCCAAAATGACTACAATACCTATATTTCCGCATAGTTCAACCAGAAACTATGGCACACATCCAATAACATAAATCCATTTACTTATTAGTGTGAAAGCCTATTCAGTAGATTTTTGTTTTTAGCAAAAGTTCTCAAATTTGTTTTTCTACCAAAGGTCACTTAGTGGTGCAATACTTTCTGCAGTTCTACCATGCAGCTGGCAGAGGACTGGGGTATAACAGAAAATATAAATAATCGAAAAAACTTGGCACTCACCCTATACGTAAAAAATCCAAGCTTTATTGAAGAAGTCCAGGTAAAAACATATACAATGGGAGGAGGCACGCTCTTCCTCTGAGCGTGCCTCCTCCCATTGTATATGTTTTTACCTGGACTTCTTTCTCCTGCGGTTTTTCCCACTGCGAATCGTCCCATGGGGCCTTAGCCTAAGCCTACATCCACACGATCAGCACATGGCTGCATAAAATTCAAAGCGGAAGATTTATGGAGACTGGCATTGTTAACATCAGTCTTCATAATCCCTGAGTTGGCGTTGGGTACACCTCATTTATGACAAGGCGCACACCTCCTCGTAAATAAGGTGCACCCTCCACCGGGGTGTAGCTTGCAGAGGAATATATGCTTCAGTCAATAACTAGTTAATAGATTTCTAAACAATGCCCTTGCCACGCCCACTTTTCAAGAAATTGTCGAAAGCAGCACAGAATGTTAAAAATTTGCGTACCAGGTATAAACACTTTGCGCCAATGTATGTGAATGGTGGCTATCCATATGCCCCGCGGGTGCAAAACGACCGTGACCATTTTTTATAGCCATTTTGTACCATAGGCCGTTTTGAACGTAGGCTTACCCTTATAACAAAAAAAGATGGTAACACAGCAAGTTATCCAGATGGAAATTTTTTGTACTTTATGAGAAACCGTTGTAGTAAATTCTTAGAACTACAGATTATGTCAGTAGCAAAATAACAGATGTAAACTGGGATATGGCTCCATATTAGGCTTCCCCTAATACAGTGAATGGAACCTCATGGAAGGGTTCAGTAAATGATGAGTCATATAATGACATAGCGCCTTATCAGTAACATTAGTAATTACCGCTCTGACAGACTATATTACCTAAACATTAAGAAAATAACATAATATTAAACCTCAGCTAACCAGTAATTGCAAACGGGAAACCCTGAAATTACCCGCACCTTATATATTAGGCGAACCATTCACAATAATATGTCCAAATATTCAGTAAGGCTAAGGCCCCGCGTTGGGAGCCGGGTTTGATAAATAACCCCCACATTGTTTGCTACTCAGGTTTGGATCAGCCTAAGACTATGGTCACACCTGCATTGGGTGACCATTCTGGAATTCCGTCCCACATTCCATATGAAAAATGTGGAGAGAAAAGTCCTGCGCATTTTTTCAGGCGGAAACTCGACAGGCCCCATTGTAGTCTACAGGGTCTGTGGGTTTCCGCAGGTAACTACTTTATAAGCAGATTGGGTTTCCATTTTTTGGGTAAAATCTGAATGCTAGTGTGAACTTAATGTTAATTACCACTGATTGGGAACACTGTTAATGATAAGGGTGAGGCCACATGTTTCGGAAATGCTGCCTTTTCTTGTTTGGTCTTTTGAACCAAAGTCAAGAGTGGCTTCATAAGAAATGGGAAATATACAGGAAGCACCAAAGCTTCTCCCTTCTGTTAAATCCAATCCTGCTTTATCTCACAAAATTGCCACAAAATCTGGAACCAAAGAGCAGCAACACCAGGTGTCAGGATCGAAGAGCCGCCAAGCCAGCTGCTAATTAACAGCCCAGGAGTGCGAGGCTGGTGTGAACAGATCACAACCCGAAATGACTGATTATTGTTACCATATATCAGTCAGAAAAAAAAAATTGAAACTGTTTTTTCTGTTTTCACACATTTTCCAGTTAATGGGCATCTATCATTAAAAAAAAAAAAAAAAAAAAAAAAACTTTTGCAATGTCATAGTGCAAAGTCACAAGTTTTGATCAGTAGGAGTCCAGGTTCTACCAATTGCTAAAATTATGGGGAAAGGAGCATCCTTTTGTTTATGATCGGCTTTTTTTATCTTTACTGTGAGTGCTGAGAGCTGAGTGACCAGTGTACAGACTCACCTGTTGCAACAATTTTTGTTTTGTGACAAAAAAATTGGCAGAGAAAGATAATAAACCTCCCTCTTGCTCAGCTGCGCCCAATTATTTCTAAATGCTTCTGCTTTCTTGTCCTCTGAGAGTGGAGAGAGCAGTGTATGGGATTATAAAAGGCTACCAGTGGGTACACTGCTGGCTCTGCTTTCTGCACAGGTCTGATAAGAAACAAAGGGTGTCCAATACTCAGCACTCAAAACTTTTTCCCCTTCCTTTTAGCAACTGTTGAAAGGCTAAGTGTCCTGTTTTTGAGAGTCATGATGCTGTAAGTTAGAATAAGTTAAGATAAGCGGCGGTCAGGCTGGTTAACGTGGTTGATACATGGACCTTTCCAAGCCTGAAACTGGCATCCATAATACCTCTTACATTATCCAGAATTAGAAATTGCACTGATCTTGTTCATAGGATTTGTCTTGTTCTTTTAAAGGAGCTTTCCAGGATTAGAAAACATGGCTTCTTTCTTCTACTCAGAAAGTGATATCATGTCCATTGGCCATGTGTCCATGCTACAGCTCGGCCCTAGTCAAATGAATGGGACTAAGTTGCAGCATAGCCATGTGACTAATGGACATGATGTCACTTTCTGAAAAGAAAAAAGCGCCCTGGATAGCCCCTTTAAATAGGAATTACAAAGCCTATGAACAAAGGTAGCACTGTTTCTGGAGATCTGTTTTCCCAATTCTTTTCATATGCGTAATGGAGGCACCATCTTGTATTTTTTTAATTCATTTGTTACTAAGTATATTTTTCTTAACTTGCTAGTATGACATTTTCTATGTGATATCTGATAACTCAAGTGACCGGTTTCTCAATTCTATAACTAGCAAGGAACGCAGAAAACGTCATACAATGTCCATTTGGGAACAACGTACAAGCCAGCTGAGAAGGCACATCCAGATGTCCAGCCAGGAAGCCCTTCAGAACGAGGAACTCGCAGCTCTGAACCCTCATTCTAGTATATATCGTAAGACGAAAGCGTTAGAAGCAGGGGAGAAAGTAGATGGACAAGAGGAAACATTGGGCGTTAATGCCACTGAGAGTCACACGGGTGAAGAAAGCCCTTCTCATAGAAACCTCAGGGAACACTGGAGACAGAAATCTAAGCATGGGAATGCTGAAAACGCCGAACAGAATGGTACGACACCTGAAGACGTTATCAAGAGAAGGCAGAGCACGAGAAGGAGCCGACACAAAAAAGTGAGAACTGAGGGTCGAGAAACATCGAGCACGGCTAACAGCACCACAGCTAGCCAGGAGGGCGGACTTGACAAGGAGAACCCAGAGGACACAAAAATACTTAATGAAGAAAAAAGCAATGGAGAAGCAAAAGAAGTGCAAGGATCTGACGAGGAACCACTCAAGAGCTGTACAAGACACTGTGAAGAGAGGTATATCTAAGTCACCTGTAGCTATATTAGCCTGCTGAGAGAGCGTTAGGGTCTAGAATCGCCTGTTTTTACCATGTGCTGCCTACAGGAGGCATCATAGCAGCTAGCCTCCACCTACCAGTTCTGGGACACCAGAGAATTAAAAACGTTGGGTTGCATTAAAGGTCTTTTTATTAATAAGGTCATTTAAAGAAGACCTTTCACCAATTCTTACCATATATCAATAGACGCCACGTCACAGATTTCTGCACAGTTGGAATTTTTCCTCTAGCTTCACTCCCTGTATTCTCAACCCTAACTGTTCCAGAGCCACAAGCACAGTTAAAGTGTAACAAAACGTTCGGACAACTTTTGATTTTCTGGCAGTATTTGTGTCTTAAATAAATTTTGCAATATACTTTATTCACAAATTTTAGATACTTTGTGTGAAATCCTGCATGTCTTTATTCTTTCCCTTTTTTCTGTATTGAGAGCTGTTTCTGCCTCTCACTGAATGTTACGGTGTATGGAGTAGGGGGCTGTGTAACATGTAGAGAAAATGAGGGGGTGGGGGTGACTTTAAACAGTTATATCTTGGGCATTATAAAACTGGCTTCTGGTGTCATATAGCCCCCTACTCCATAAACAGTAACATTCACTGAGAGGCAGGAACAGCTCTCAATACAGAAACAAGGGAAAAAGTTAAACAAAAAAATGCAGGATTTCACACAAAGGAGACAATATTTGTTAACAAAGTATATTATGGAATTTATTAATAAAACAAATACTGACACAAACTCAAAAGTTGTCTGAAAGTTTAGTGACTTGCTTTAATTTGGTGCCTGATCTGCTATTTTAGCTCTGTAATGTCTCCAATCAGAGGCAGCCAGTGTGAGAGTACAGAATCACACCCCCTTGTCTGCTCCTGCCTGACACTGCCCACATGACAGTACAGAGACTAAATAGCCCGTTAGACACCAAAACTAACAGCAGTGGGTGGGAATAAGAGAAAAAAATTCAACTGCGCCAGAATCAGTAGCTATTAATTGATGTAAAGAGCTGGACTTGTTGAAGGTGGTGAAAGGTCCTCTTTAGGGTGAGGCCTGAGGTTGCAGAAAAGAATGGAAAATATAAAGGGAACCCTGATATTTCTCCCTTCTGCTCAATCCATATCTGTCTTCAGCTTTAAAAAAAACACAGCAATATATGCAACAAAAAATCAGCTTTTCCGCAACATAGGACCTCAGTCTTAGGTTATGAAAAGTTGCAAAAAGTTAAAAAAAAACAACAAAAACTTAGGAAACAGAGATTTGAGACAGCGGCACTTTGAGTTTAGATGTGAAGACACCCATGTAAACCATAATTTAGTGGCCATAAAGGTTTCTTCGGAGCATGATGCTTCAGGAAGAGTTCCTTGTCACTTTACGTTTCTTCCACTATCAGTATTACCTAGAAATCTTGGAACCTGGGGTAAGTCTATGAAGGCAGCACATGGCAATGGTGAACTCTATACTTCTAAAGGGAGTCTGTCAGTAGAATTAGCAACCCAGACCCTTAAGATAGATAGCTCAGGGTCACCTAAATCAAACAATGTCTTCCCCTTGTGAACTGGTGCCTCAGTTGCCGAAATATCTCTGTTTTTGTGAAAATGAAAATGAGCACTTTAAAGCAAAGAGGGCATGGCCATTGCTCCAAAGAGGTAATCGGCAACTTGCTGGTGGCTCTGGAGCATGTGGACAAGAATAGAGATTTCTTGGTGATGGAGGCACCGATTAACTGTATAATTCAGGTGACCCTGTATATCTGGGGTCAGGGCTAGGATGATATGGTGGGTTCTGGTGAAAGGCTCCCAGCTAGTACTGTGTACCATAACCTTATGTTAAAGGATATTTCAGGACTACTAAACTAATGGTTTATAAAAGAATACCCCATCAATATCAGATTAGTGGGGGTTTGATTCTCCGAAACTTAGCCAAGCAACTAATCGAAAAGATCGAGGTGATCCAGCAAGCTCCACAACCCCTTTGTTGTGTATCTGCAACAACGCCTTTCTAATGTCACGAATGGTATTACAGCTCAATTCTTTTCATACAGGTGCAGACACTATAAAAGTATGGGGCTGTGCCTAATAAAGGGGATGCATTGCTTGCTGGGATACTGAGCCTCTGTGAATCAGCTGACTGATGAGTGTTGGACTTTTACCAGTCCTTACGAATGTCCTGGAAAATCCCTTTAAGTGGTGTCACCATCTTTTTATTCTCTTTATCTACTCCCTTTGGCTGCCTTGGGATGACCTGGCTATATGCTCTGATTTAACCCTTTGTATTACTTAGATACTGTCTTGCATTATCGTGACTTTCCATCACATCCGCTTCTTTTGTCCACCAGTATTCTCACCATTATTTTCTCTTTTTGCTACTTCACACCATTTGTTTGGTGCGGAAGGAATGACAGGACAGTGGGATGTGAGGGCACTGGTCCCAACACTGCTCCTTTGCAGGAAATGAGCCATGGGAAGAATGGCAGCCCCCCAGACATGGATTGCAGTGAGCAGGCCTTACTGGGCAGTCTGCGAAGTCAAGAGGAAAGTCCCAACCCCACCAGCTGTAGTCTGGCTGATGTGTCTAGCAGCACTGAGAGGATCACAGAGAGCACAGTGATCACCATAGCCGATGCTGGGATGCCATCCGACTGCACCGTGGTACAGAGTGAGGACTCGTCTAGCTGTCTGTGTTGTCCTATTACACTTCTACTCCTTATACTGATATATATATATATATATATATATATATATATATACTGTCTGCTGAGCTGTCTGCCTCCAGTATTGTCTCCTAGACATTCATCATTCATGTTTTCTTGCAACAGTGAATGAAGGAAGGGATGGAGAGGTTAGTCTTGTGTCTCGGGATCAAGAAAAGGATGAAGAGGAACTTGAAGATGGAGAAGAAAGGCCAGTGAAAAGAAAGGAAAAACTTTTAGAGTCCCCCAAAGCCATTGTGCCGTACAGTTCAATGCTTATCTTCAGCTCAACCAACCCGTACGTCTGGCATTTTATTCATAAAGGGGAACATACCACTACTTGATAGGAAAGGGGTTAGATTTCTTAATGTTTCTCAACCGCAGTGGTGGCCATACACATTATATTTAAACAATGTGGCAGGATCAACCAAGCATCTAATGTCAATAGTGGGATCCGAATTTGACCCCTTACATGTAGCGTGGGGTTGGGTGGAATCTAGATGTCGGCTGAACAAGTATTTGGCCAACAACTGTCTAAAATTTGTGGTTATCTTCAGTCTCCACATCACTAAGTCCATCTTGTGTGGTTCTTGTGTGGTTACATCCACAAGGGTAAATCAGCCTTCTTCTTTCCAAACCCCCTTTTTTATGTTTAGGATAAGAAAAGTATGTCATTACATTGTGAACCTGCGATATTTTGAGATGTGCATCCTACTAGTCATTGCTGCTAGCAGTATCGCTTTAGCAGCTGAAGACCCCGTACTGACCAACTCTGACCACAACAAGGTAAGTCATTCTGCATTCATTACATACAGTATTTATTTAGATCTCGATCTTTTGTCTCTGCTCATGTTCTCTGTAATTTTCATCCAGGTTCTTCGTTACTTTGATTATGTTTTCACCGGAGTCTTCACCTTCGAGATGGTTATTAAAGTAAGAATCTTGCAAGTACTTTTTCCATCAATGATAACACATTACAATACAAATTATATCGATAATCTACACAACAAAGATATACATTGTTAGGAATGGAATGAAGGAGGTTTTCATGGATATTCACTGAAGAGATTGATCAAATCTCAAAAATAGGATAAAAAGATAAAATATAACTTTTATTTGACTATGCTATTAAAATTTAAGCACAAACAACCCACACCCATTAGTGAGAAACAATTTAATGTCAGGGAGAAAGCATGAAACCCTTGTTCAATATTACTGACTCCCTGTCTTTTAGAGCCGGACTAACTCTCAATAAAACTGCTGCAAGGGACTCTCAATGATACTCAGCATATCATTCCCCAGCCTTCTGGAGTGCTGGCTAAATGCCACGCCAACCAGGGGGGGAAGGGTTAAATGCTGACTAAGACCCTGTACAGATTCACTAAAACCGACTCCAAATTAAAGATACGTATTTTCTTTGACCCAACGCGTTTCGTTTGACTCATCAGGGGTCAATCTTAATGGTTCTCTCTCAATATATTAGCAGTAAAGATCGCTGATAAAGGTAGCGGCGGTCCTGCTGGCGGTCAGAATATCAACCGCACTTTCTTCTTAATAATGACAGCAGTCTTTACTGCTAATATATTGAGAGAGAACCATTAAGATTGACCCCTGATGAGTCAAACGAAACGCGTTGGGTCAAAGAAAATACGTATCTTTAATTTGGAGTCGGTTTTAGTGAATCTGTACAGGGTCTTAGTCAGCATTTAACCCTTCCCCCCCTGGTTGGCGCGGCATTTAGCCAGCACTCCAGAAGGCTGGGGAATGATATGCTGAGTATCATTGAGAGTCCCTTGCAGCAGTTTTATTGAGAGTTAGTCCGGCTCTAAAAGACAGGGAGTCAGTAATATTGAACAAGGGTTTCATGCTTTCTCCCTGACATTAAATTGTTTCTCACTAATGGGTGTGGGTTGTTTGTGCTTAAATTTTAATAGCATAGTCAAATAAAAGTTATATTTTATCTTTTTATCCTATTTTTGAGATTTGATCAATCTCTTCAGTGAATATATTTGAACAATAGGACACTTATGAAAATTATTGAGTACTGAGGTTTTCATGGATGGCTATCAATTTAATAAACTTTTTTTGGGTTTGGGTGCTGAAGTCTTCATGGCTCACGTAAACCAAGAACCTGAAACACATAGCTAAGCACCATTCTCCTTTGTTTCTGATCATTTCTGCTTGGTTCTCCTTGGAGAAAAGACCAATGTGTGTATGGACGTCTTTGAGTTTGTACACTGCTCGCTTAGATCTCCGAGTAGGGTCGAGCAGAGCTGACCATAAACAAAGGTACACTTCTGGTCCCTCATCTTAGCCGTCGGTGGCTCAGTTGCCAGACTCCCACCAGTGGAAACTTTTAACATGACACTGTTACCAAACTTTTCTAAAATGATAGGCAATAAATATGTAGTCAATAAAAACAATATTGGTGGAGAAGGAGTGGAAGACTTGGCCAATTCCCAGTTGCTGTGCTGGTGGTAGTGTACGCAATCGGAAACTGCAGCCTTGATCCCAAATCCCAGGGGCTCATAATCTAATTTCTCGCACTCAAACACATTAGGTCATGCATTGTGGTGTGTGGAAGGAAATGCATGTAAACACAGGAGGAACATACACCATGTACTTTAGATATTATAACTGGTCAGATTGCAACTGAGGATTCCAGCGCAGAAGTGCTAACCACTTAGCTGCATTGTTGTTGCTTACCCATAGATCGGTCATGCCGATATTAACACTTAACTGATGCCAGAGGGGTGAATGGGGCGTCATATTCACCTTTTAAGTGGAGCAGTTCAAGCACATGAATTGCTGGTAAATTTAAAGACTATGGGACTGATGAATTTAGCTAAAAGTCATCTGCATAGACTGTAAATGGAACAGCGTGCTTATCCACCACATGGTAGACACATGACTTCTATTCTCATGATCGATGGGACCCCAATGGTGGGATCCCCAGTGATCAGACACTTATATGTAAATAGGTGATGTGTTGATCTTGTCTAGCCACTAAAGATGTAGTCACTAATGGTGTAGCCACTAAAGGTGTAGTCACTAATGATGTAGCCACTAATGGTGTAGCCACTAAAGGTGTAGTCACTAATAGTGTTGTCAATAATGGTACCACCCATAGTCCAGTATTCTGTAGTGAGTTTTACCTAATTTTCATCTACCTTCTCTGTAGATGATAGATCAAGGTTTAATTCTACACGAAGGCTCGTATTTCCGTGACCTCTGGAATATCTTGGATTTTGTGGTAGTAGTTGGGGCCCTGGTGGCTTTTGCCTTGGCGTAAGTATTAAAACCCACCGTAAGGTGTCATTTCTATAGATCTTAAGTCATGTATCTTTAAGCCTGAGCAATTCTCATTTAGTGCCTTCTCTCACTTTCTATCTCCCATCTGTCCTCATTTCTTGGAACTCCCAGGAATGTCTTGGGGTAAATATAAGCTTGTGTTGTGAAGAATTAACCCATTTATGTCAGCATACAACATTGTAGACGAGCATTGTCGGGTGGTGTGTTTCTGTTATGTCATCTCAACCCTTGGAAACACATATTTCCATTATTTTATGGTTTAAAGCAGAACAAAGCCCACATATTTCTCTGTATTATACCTAAACAATAGTACATTCCACGCCGCCCGTCCTTTCTGTGTAGCAGGGAGAATGTCAACTGTGTCATTGCATTGTGTCTGATGTAGATATTTCTGGCAGTCATCATGTCTGGATTTCTCATATGAGAGGGGAACTCATTTCAGTCTTTCCTTTCCATTGTTTATAATGTTCTTGCGGTGCATCTCCCAGGACTAACAAAGGCCGGGACATCAAAACAATTAAGTCTCTTCGTGTTCTGCGAGTGCTGCGTCCGCTCAAAACCATCAAGCGTCTCCCAAAGCTGAAGGTAACAAGAAAGAGAGAGTATCAACAAAAGGATTTGAGGAATTACTTATCAAAGTCTTACAGCTTCAAAGCCAGGCCGGAGCTGGTGCCCTAGGATAAATGACTAAATAGGAATCATTTGCAGTGATAAGTGCACCACAATCGCTGTGGTTGAAGTGCAAGCTGGGATACTCGAAATCCTGTAAGCACAGGAGGCTTTCATCAGGACTGATATAGGTGGCCCCGTTTTAGGGTGACTTGTGCATTTTCTATTTGTTAACGAATGCAAAGTGGGAAGGGTAAGGTGTCAGACATACAGCAAAGCCTCCGTAAAGAGAGTCTGCAGATAGATAGGTTAGGGTCACCTGAATCAAATGGTGTTCGCTTGTGAACCGATACCTCCATTATGTAGATTTTGCCTCCTTTTGATACCTCTTTGGAACAATGATATTGGCATTTCTCCAAAGAGGTAAGCAGCAATATCCAGAAAGCTCATTTGCTTATTGAGAAAAGTGGTGATACCTTGACCATATCGGTGAGAAACCAGGTAAGCCTAACCTATCTATTTGAGGAGCTGGGTTGATATGATGAGTTCTGCTGACAGACCCTCTTGAAGACTACCACCTGCTTCAAAATATGGTTTTAGATAAAGAAGATGGCCAGTATGCAGGATAGAAAACCTGATACAAAAATGTAGTCTGAATACGTGAATGGCCTTCTCAGAGAGGTGGTAGCTCAGGAGATTTCACAACAACCATATCAAGTGAATTCAGGACACTATAGGCCAGTGGTGTAGGGTTCCAAATAAAAAAGCCCTCCTACTCCCTAAGAGCTGAGTCTGATGTACTCATTGGATTCATGTCTGGTATTACAAATACATGTGCAATTTTCCAAAAAATGACCAGACAGCACACTTTGGCTTCACTGTAGCATGGGCATATTTTGGATACTAGACCACCCTTCCATAAGCACTAAGCTCAGAGGGTACACACCATGGCTGGGAGCCAATGCTCTGGAAGATGTAGTGAGTGCTTAGGTTCCAGTGCTCATGGGGGTAGGAGGGGGCTAATGCCACCCAAACCATCTACCATCTTCTAATAATGAGACACAATGACTGGCAAGCAGAGGCAGACACCAGAAGATGTTAGGTCTGGGTTACAGGGCAGGTCTCCTCTATAGCAGCAGGTAGTCTGTGAATAATAGCCAAATAGCTTCTGATTTATGATCTGATAAGTGAGAAGCTGCTTGGAAGCTAAAAGACCTGACCAAACTGTGCGTGTGTGTCCACAGCAGATGTGCCAGCAAGCAAAACTTATTTATTTGATGTGCTACGTGCACCATTTTTTCTTTCCCACTTGGGATCTGTCATGTCAGACACCACAGTGTCCATTGGGGGGTATTCTATTGGTTAGTTTTTTCACAAGGGGTACTTGACTTGAAAAGCTTTAGAAACGTTGGTACAGATACTCCAATGCCCAGATGAAACCCCCTGCACAAGGAGTGAAAAGCAAAATCCATAAAATATATTCCACCATCAAGAAGAGCTACTAAAAATAGAAATCTAATATTAATATCATCTCATGCTATGAAATAATGTACAGTGGGTACCTCTTATGCGTTTTAAGGACTACTGACTCTTACCAGGCTATGAGTGAAACGCGTAATGTATACCAACTCTCACTAGGCTATGAGTGAAACACGTAAGATATACCGACTCTCACCAGGCTATGAGTGAAACGCGTAATGTATACCAACTCTCACCAGGCTATGAGTGAAACACGTAAGATATACCGACTCTCACCAGGCTATGAGTGAAAGGCGTAATGTATACCAACTCTCACCAGGCTATGAGTGAAACGCGTAAGACATACCGACTCTCACCAGGCTATGAGTGAAACGCGTAATGTATACCAACTCTCACTAGGCTATGAGTGAAACACGTAAGATATACCGACTCTCACCAGGCTATGAGTGAAAGGCGTAATGTATACCAACTCTCACCAGGCTATGAGTGAAACGCGTAAGACATACCGACTCTCACCAGGCTATGAGTGAAACGCGTAATATATACCAACTCTTACCAGGCTACAAGTAAGAGGCAATATGAGTGAAACGCGTAAGTGGTGCCCACTGTACATTGTTCTGTTTTTAATATGAGACAACACAAAAGTTAAATTTTGATTTTTAGCAGCTCTCTTTGATGCAGGATTAGATTTTCTGTATTCTGCTATGTATATTAGTATGCTAGTGCATGTAACCGGCAAGCGCTAGCATCTACATTGTAGTGGTGCTTCATATACGTTTTCCTTTACTGTTCCATGAGATCTGAACTTGTGATCTTCTCCCCAGGCAGTGTTTGATTGTGTGGTTAACTCTTTGAAGAATGTCTTTAATATCCTCATCGTGTACAAACTCTTCATGTTTATATTCGCCGTCATCGCTGTTCAACTCTTCAAGGGCAAGTTCTTCTATTGCACAGACAGCTCAAAGGATACCGAGAAAGAATGCATGTACGTCTTGAGAATTAATGTGTCTCTAGGGATGTGTTCCTCCTTCTCAATGCAACCAGAAATGCACAAGGAAATTCATATACATAATTCTCACATCAATGGATCCTTCTATTACTGTCTGTCTACTGCACATCAAGACAAGGGCAGACCACAGACAGTGTGCGAGTAAAACACAGAAGTGAGGCCAAAGATGATGTAACATAGTCAGATCTCTACTTAACCCTATCAAAAATTACAATTTTTGATGATAATCTGTTATAGAAACCACATATGGCATTTAAATCTATGGATGATCCTATGATGTGAAATTAGTTGGCTACTATTACATATTTCTAACTTATTAGCATAAGATCAAATGGCATTGGGAAAAACACATGTATAGACACTGCATGACGGCAAACACCCAATATCAATAATGGTCAATGATCAATAATACAGCCAGATGAGACTTAGAATGTACCCCCAAGTATGGAGGAAGCTTTCATAAATGAATAATACAGGGGGTCATAAGAAACGTTGTAATATATCTTATTAATGAAATACATTTCCTTCTCCACTTATTAGGCTAGGTAACTTTTTAAATAGAAGTCTATGGAGGGCTGAGGAGAAAGATACTCTTCTACACTGTGTGAGACGGCTATTTTGACACTACTATATCTTGCAAGATAATGCAGAATAAATCCATTAACAAGCCATCAGCAGCCGCTTCTTCCTCACTCCCATCCATAGACTTCTATGTATGCTAAGTATGGATACAGGGAAGGAGGGGAAAATCAGTCTGATAAGTATAGAAGGAAACATATTTCTTTAATTGTCCTTTATTTCTGTGAAATATTCATTCATGAAATTATTTTATAGTTGAAAGCATAGACGTTATATAGATATGTAAAGGATCACTGGTATTTTCTATAAATAAAACAATATAGTAGGTTATAAATGTTTGATCGGTGATGGACTGACTGCTTGGACCCCCACCAATCACTAGAATAACAACCCTAAGTGCCCCATTTTAGAGGCATACACCCTGCTGCTCCATCCCAAGTCCACTCAACTGAAATAGCTATGTGCTCTGTCCTCCTCATAGATATTGAGTGAAAAAGATAGGTCACATGTATGACCATAGCTCCGATCAAATACCTAGGAACCAGGACTGTGGAGTTGGTAGACCAAACTCTTCTATTTTTCCAAATCCCAACTACAACTATTTGGAAGATGGAGTCAATACCTTTTGTGCAACTAGACCCATAATTGGTTCTGATTCTTACCCCATGACTTTGGTTCCGACTCCACAGCCCTATCTGGAACAATGAGGATTCCAGCAGATTGGCTCTAAGCAATCATAAACTCATTATCTATCCTATGGATATGCCATAAATGTCTGTTGATGAAGATCTGTAGAAGATCTGTTGTCCTAACCAAGGACATTTAGCAAGGATGTGTAACAATAACCTTACGGGTAGATCACAAGTTATGTCCATCAAATCTTCCTGTCATGGTGGACCAAGATTGCCAGTAGCCAGAAGACTAAGAATGTTTAGACAGTGATGTTTTTAGATAGAAGACCAGAAGTTATTGTGGTCATTGACAGGAAATCTTATTGTCTTGTCCACAAACCAGGATTCATGATTTTCTTACATACTGTAGGTCAACCCAACAGTGCCACATAGAATATAGCCGGTACATAGATAGGTTTCCTTAACTGTTGTGAGACCTCAAAGAATACATGTCAAGAGGTTGTGTCTCTTATCCTTAGAGGAAGTTACATAGACCATGAGAAAAACAAGATGGAAGTAAAACGAAGAGAATGGAAGAGACATGAATTCCACTATGACAACATCATCTGGGCACTGCTTACACTCTTCACCGTGTCTACCGGGGAGGGTTGGCCCCAGTGAGTATTCTTATTACAAAATGAATGACTATTTCACTCTAGTGAGAGGCCACATTTCTATGGGACTTGTTTTGTCCATTTTTATCACTAGAGTTCTGCAACATTCTGTGGACGTGACAGAAGAAGACCGGGGCCCAAGTCGGAGCAACCGCATGGAGATGTCCATTTTCTATGTCGTATACTTTGTTGTTTTCCCCTTCTTTTTCGTCAATATATTTGTGGCCCTGATTATCATCACCTTTCAGGAACAAGGAGATAAGATGATGGAGGAATGCCGACTTGAAAAGAACGAGGTGAAGTTTATCTCGCGGGTTATATCGGCCCATTAGGTTTTGCAGCTATCTAAAATAACATGGTTTTAGGTTATTAAAAATTGTCTTTTAATTATCATATTTCCAAAAAGTCTGTGAACTTTAGGGACTGAAATACTAATCCTTTCTTCTATTTAATATAATCTCCTAATACAAGTGGGACTTAAACCTTATTTTGATATTTAATGGGAAGTTTTCAGCTCTAGGAGGTATAAAAGCTTCTTTATCGACAGAAAAATGGCTTCTATTCAACATTTATTTTACGGGACCATGTGAGTCTATGCACAAAGGAAGAAAATTCTCCATACCCAAGTTATATTAAAGGGATTCTATCATTAGAATCCCTTTTTGACTTACCACAATGGCTGAATAGCCTTAAGAAAGGCTATTCTTCCTCTACCTTTAGAAATTTTCTCTGCACCGCCGTTTCGTTGATATTCCCGGTTTTTGATGTATGCAAATTATTCTCCAGGAAGCACTGGGGACAGCCCTCTGCACTCAAACAGCACAAGGGGCATCCCCTCTGCTGCCTGAAGATGCTCTAGTTATGCCCTCCATCATATTCTTCTTGAAGCCGCCTCTTCGCCGCATCTTCATCCAAAAGCGCCAACTGCACATGTCAGTTGGCCATTTTCCTGTGGCCAAATAGACAATCATGTAAGAGGCCACAGGAAAATGGCTGACGGACATGTGCTGTCGGCGCTTTCAGTGCAGTGAAGAGGTGGTCTCAAGAAGAAGATGGAGGACATCACTGGAGAGTCTTCAGGCAGCACAGGTGACACCCCTTGTGCTGTATGAGCACAGGTGGACCGCCCCTGTGCTGTCTGGACACTCATTTGCATACATTGAATGCAACCCTATTATAGTCAATGGAGTTCGCCGGTGTCCACTTATAACCACTATTTAGCGGCCCAGCTCTCCGTTGTTCGGGTCATGCGGTGGACTCAAATATCGGAGAGCCTGACCGCAATCAGGAAACCATGGCTGGGTTTCTGTCAAATACTTGTTCATACTGGTGTTTTTCTCTATAGTTTTCTGTGCCATCATCTTTACAAAGAAATATGACCCATTTACATGAGTGACATTTTTGTGCCGTCACTTGGCATCCGGTAGGGTCGTTTGTGTCATTCTTCTACTCAGCAAAAGGTCTGGGAACCTGATGAATTCCATTAAAGTGAATCCATTAGCCTTCTGTCTTGATCTATCCATAAAGAACCCACCCATTGATTTATTAAAAAGCAGAGCCCTTGAGGCCAACGTGAATAGAATAAATGTGATTAAGAAATACACTTCTCAACACTGAAATTGCAACACCAAGAAGGAAAAGTTTTGGTGTTATGGATATCATAAGAATGATGTCCTTGATGGACAAATGTTAATAAAACGGAACCAAAATATTCAAACCATTGTTGTGATGACTTTGCTCATGGGCATTTATAGTCAGATGCCATGGTCAAATGCAAACACAACATTTGACTGGTTGCTGTAACTTTCTGCGTCCCATAAGGGTTATTGGTTATCTGAGTAATGTACCACGCTGACTGCATTTGGGCAAATGGCGTCCCAGATATGCTCAAGGGGAGACAAGTCCAAAGATGCTGCAGGCCATGGTTAATGGTCAACGCTCTTGTTGGTACAAGTCTATAGATACACTGTGGACGAGAAGAGGTCATTTGAGGTCAATGGTGATGCCATATATTCTACAGTGTGTGGGTCAAGTGTAGACATACAATATGGCTGATGTTCAATAACAGAAACAAGTAACTGTCTTCAATATGCTGAGAAATGTGTATCCTTCTTTCGTAGAGAGCCTGCATTGACTTTGCTATAAGTGCTAAACCTCTCACTCGCTACATGCCACAGAATCGCCATACCTTCCAGTATCGTGTGTGGCATTTTGTCGTCTCACCTTCATTTGAATACACCATCATGGCCATGATCGCCCTAAACACTGTGGTGCTTATGATGAAGGTAAGAATGCAAATCTGGATATTTTCTTACTTCGTTCAGAGTTGGACTGGCCCACCAGAGAACCTGAGGATCCTCCGATGGTCCCAGGTTCTAACACAATAATGGTGCAACACAAGACTATGTGGGGCCACGTTCTGAGTTCATTAGATTTTGTATTGAGCTGGATCACCGCAGTCCTTTACTCATACGTGGCCTATGGTTAGGTTTTCTATTAAAATTTGGGTTTGTTTTTGGTTTTATATGAATTACGAATAAAATAGGGGCAGAATATTAATGAAAAGTAAACTTGACTTTAATACCTAGTGCTAGGTAATGGAGGTGTATCTGCAAATAACATTGGGGCGAAATTTATTAAGACTGGTGTATCGTATGCCAGTCTTAATAAACTCCCCAACTAGCGCTACAAACAGGAGATTTATGACGGGGCTACAAATTCTTCATTGGATTTTCCCTGCACCAGAATGAAAATTTACTAGTCAGACCACACACGAAGTTGCAGACAGGTATGGGAGTACAAGGTCCGTCAATGGGGCATGGATAGGTAGTTGTGGCAAATGCATTGTATACTACTTATCGGAATACAAGTTTGCAGATCAGATGGAGGCTCAATGAAGTAAATTTAGATACCTATTAAGTGTATTTTCTCTGTTTTTTTCCAGTATTACTCAGCTCCATACACATACGAACTTGCGTTAAAATATTTGAACATTGCCTTCACTATGTTATTTTCTCTGGAGTGCATCCTGAAAATCATTGCGTTTGGCTTCCTGGTATGTAACCGTTACTTATCTATTGCCTCTTAAATTGTTTTCTCATAGACATGATGCAAGGCTTGTTGTATCAACTGAGACTTATATTTTAGATTTATTGAGTCATTTCATGTAATATAAGATGATTTCTTCTTTTCTCCCAGAACTATTTCAGAGACACCTGGAATATTTTTGACTTTATTACAGTGATCGGCAGCATCACCGAAATCATTCTTACTGACAGTAAGGTGAGAAATGACGGATATCTTTTAGTATTATCTGTAGTCTGATGCTTAAAGGGATTGTTCAGGAATTAGAGCAGGCACATCTTTTGGGTTAAAACAAATAAAAAACAGTCATACGCAACTATCCCCAGCGCTAGTTGCTCCTGTTCGTCCCATACAGGCAGACCGGTGATGTCACTGGTTCTTTACCAATGACCACTGAAACCAATCAGTGGCCTTAGTGGTTGCTGTAGAAGAACCGGTGACATCACTGGATCTTTACTAATGACTCCAATGACTGCTGAGACCAATGATTTATCTCAATGGTCATGCAAGCCTCTCCACTTTTAACACAACAAGTCCAGGCACAGGAGAGAAAGTGGATTGGAACTGTGCAGCGAAGCACCAGGGATAGGTTAGTATGACTTTTGGTTTATCACGCACCCTGACCACATCTGAGTTTGCCATAAAGCCTTGACAACCCCTTTAATATATTTTAATGTTGAGTGGCAGGTCCTACATGGCCTCAAGGTATTTCTGAATGAGAGATAGAAAGTTAGGGAGCAGATTCTCCTCTACTGACTGTGTGCTGTGTATCACAATGACATACAACCGGACTTGAAGCACAGGGTGAGTTGTGGGGTTAGTGACTGAGCACCATTCATCCCCATCATGCTAAAGTACATTTTTGGCATGTGGTACTATAGTATCCAGAGAAAAGCTGCACAAACAGAGGGGGAGCTCGATGCATATGTTACTCTTGGCTGGAATCAAAGAGAGAACCCCATTGCTGCAAGGCCACAGTGCTATCCACTGAGTCACCGTGCTACACATGGCATGTTCACATGGTGGAAATTAGCTGCATAGGGAATAGCTCAGGGACAACTGCAACATGGATAGATCCGGCAAAGGGTAAATTGATAAAAATTCAGACTGCAGGACATATAATGGCCAAAAATAGTGTTGCTCCTCCTTGTAAAGACTTATTATCCTGAAAAGTCATCTAAACCAACAAGTACTCCTTAATATCTGTAAAAAAAAAATTGCAATTCCATTACACGGAAGGTCTTCCCCTTAGCTGTTTCTATGACTCCCATAAAGATAAATGGGGATAGTAATGAATATGTTTGTTCAGCTACCTCTCTACTAATTCTTCAATGGGATGCAGTGACCAGCAGCCGCCTTACCTGGTGACACAGGGCCAGGGGACCCCTGTTCTGCTATAAATATCTACGATGGCAATACTCTTTCCAATATTTTTTTTTGGCTCCACAATTAAGTACATTCAATTAACCCTCGTCTCAGTTTTAGTAAAGGGCTCTCATGTAAGAGATGAATCAGTCCTATAGACATTAGACCTTTGTTGCTCAATTGTAATTTTCAATCCCTGAGAGCTCATTAATAGATAGTGTCTTAATGAATTGCCACTCTTGTTAATACCTTCAAGTACGCGCTCAGCCATTCGCCTGTTCCTGACACTCAGCTGACAGAACAGTATTTTAATCCAAAATCAGAATATCACCTTTAGGCAAAGGCCCCATGTAGTGTATCCCAGCAAATAAAACACTATCTTAAAGACCGCGGTGGACACAGATTGCGTTTTTCTCTGCGGTGTTTTTCAACATGGGGCCCCGGCCTCAGATATACATCCATGAACTTATATAATGTGTAACTCTTAGTAGCTAGGCCTCTATGTTGTACGTATCCATAATATGGTGCCCATAGCTTGCTGTAGGCCCATACTGTGCTTCTGTGTATCTCTGAGTATATACACACTTTTGATTCTATGCCACTTTGGAGAAGAATGGGGCACCTCAGAGATGTAGTAGAGTCAAAAAATATGATACATTTGGAGTCCATCCTTTCAATATTTGAAAATATGACCCTTTGTTTTTGGAGTGGTTCCCTATTCAAAGATCCCAAACGGGCTGAAATAAAGACAGCAGAAGGAGAACAATGGTGGACCATTTCTTACAAGAAGGCAACAAACTTGATGGTTACAGAGTTCTCAACTGAAACAACAGAGCTGGAACTTGAAGCTTTTGGGCCCCAATGCAAAATGTAATGGGAGACCCCCAGTCACCCCGTGCTATCTATAATATTGGTGTATTCTTATAATATAGAGAGGCCTTTGGTCCCTCTGAGGTACACATTGTCTTGTCGTAGTTGACCTCATTCTTCACTTGCTACTTGGTGAGGTGGCCATTGGTCACCACCTTCTTCAAGTAGATCATAAATAAGTTAAGAGCTGACCACACTTGACTTTTTCCATAACTTTCATAGAAATGAGAGTTGTATCATCTATGTGTTGATCAAATAAATGGATATTACATGTAAGGTCTACTTTTTTCTTGCAGTTGGTGAACACGAGCAGCTTCAACATGAGTTTCCTGAAGCTTTTCCGAGCTGCACGTCTTATCAAGCTTCTCCGGCAGGGTTACACCATCCGGATTTTATTATGGACGTTTGTGCAGTCTTTCAAGGTAATAAACTGTATTATTTTCTAAGTTGTTACATGTGCTTGATGTTTTGTATCTCTTTACAGTATATATATGATTGGTATTGTCTAAGACACCACATCATCATATAGGGTTCCATAATCTGATTGTCATCATTATTTGCTCTCCATATAGATGGAGTTTCTCCAGACCTCCCTGGTCTTCTGCTTCTTCATGTTTTCTGTTCACAGTATTCATCCACCTTGTTGCTGTACCTTACTCTTTTTCATTAAAGGGGTTTCAAGGACTTAGGTTTTTATGGGCGATCCTGATCCAGCCCTTGCACCTATCAGCTGTACAGGTTCTCTTCCAAGGCCTATACAATACATAACACAAGGTCAGAAGTAGATACCTGTAATCTATGTGAAGTAGCCACATGCCAATAGTGGGAACTAACCTGCAGTATTGTCACTTGGCCACGACATAGGGCACAGATCCATCTTCTTCTGACCATATGTTGTATGAGCGTCAGAAGCAGTCACATACATCTGATTTGTACAAGGGTTTGTCTTTCAGCCTCCACTGATCAGGTCATAGAAACTTAAATCCAGGACAACCCCTTTATGGGTAAATTCTACTTATGATAAGGGGTGACCTAGGGCACCCCCTGATTCTGGGGCCCAGTCACAATTGTAATCCCTATATCTGCACCACTTTGTATTAGGTAGAAGTGTCTTAAAAGCCTCTTTCCAAATCTAATAAACCTAGCCCCAACTTTTCCATCTGTCGTGACATCTTACAGCAACTTGTTGCCATTCCTACATCAATATTGTCTCCAAAATTATGTCATTTGTTATCGTGCAGAGACTAGACGCCAATACGGGTCATTTTTCATGACCCTTTTATAGATTTTGCACTGGGGCCCAAGTTTTTTCATGCCTCTGACATTGGTATAGTCTTTTATATGTTCACTAAATACCTTCTTGTCTTCCTTCCCAGGCTCTTCCTTATGTCTGCCTCTTGATTGCAATGTTGTTCTTCATCTATGCCATTATTGGCATGCAGGTGAGTATAGGATCCAGTCATGTGACTTTATAAAGAGGACCTTACACCAACTCTAGATCTTTACATCCTTCAGTAGATGCTGCTCCACTGATTATGGGTTCCAGTGGGATTTCCTAAAAAAATATGCAGTGATTTTTTGCATCCAATATACTACACAGGCTCCCTACTCTCAAGTGGTTAGCCCGTCTGTCCAGACAGTAGGGAGCCTAATTACCATATTGGGTGCTAAAACTAACCCCAAGTAACGCCAATGATCTACTGTCCTCAGTAACCATCAGTGCCAAAACTACACAAGTAGTTGCTTGGTCCACTGTACTGTTCTGGCGCTGGTGGGTGTTGTGGACAGCTGATCGGTGGAGGTGTCAGACCACTATGATCTGGTATTGATTTCCTATTCCTGGGCTAGGTGATCATCTGGACAATACCTTTAAATGTAATTTGCAATTACTCAGGTGCTTTACATACAGGTACTGTAGTGGGCACAGAAGCCACTCCACTGCCATATATACAGGTTAACCAAGTATATAAGTATTGATTTATGTCTTAAGGTGTTTGGAAACATCCGGCTAGAGGAGGACAGCCATATCAACAGACACAACAACTTTAGGAGTTTCTTCAGCTCCCTTATGCTCCTCTTCAGGTTGGTATGACTAGAATCTTACCTTGTCTATTACGATTGTTGTTAGGATTTCTATATTCTCACACTGTAAAAACATAGAGAGAACTATTGGATATATAAGTCAGAACAATGGGCTGAGTCATTGACAGGATAATGAATGCCAATGGAAGAAAGCTTCCATCTTTACTTTACCAGTAGAGTGATCTATGACATATGCAATTGGGGGTTCTCCATCTATATCTGTCATTCTGTCAGTTTTCAGTCCATTGTTCTGATCCCATCCAAGCAATGAACTGAAAATTGACAGTATGAACATAACCTTAGCTGTTCATTCCCTTATTCCTTGTGGTTTCTTCCTTATTACACCATCGTTATTACAAACAATCCAAGTAAAATAGAAAACGGTAAATGAATAGTAGTAATAAGTAGTAAGTCATATCGATGCTGACAATGATGTCATAAACCTCTTGTTACCTTCTTGGTAGGAGTGCCACAGGTGAAGCCTGGCAGGAGATCATGTTGTCATGCCTTGGTGATAAGGGCTGCGAACCAGACACTACGGCGACTTCTGGACCCAATGAGAACGAGCGATGCGGAACTGACTTGGCCTATGTTTATTTTGTTTCCTTCATCTTCTTTTGCTCATTCCTGGTAAGTTTTTGGCAATATTGCTTTTTTATCGTTACTTATCTTTTACTTTATTCTTTTCTTTTTTCAGTTTTGATAAAGTAGCACAATATGTAGTAAGAGACTTGTAAGTTCTCTTTGGCCTAGTGGCTGCAGTGTAGGATTTCCTCTTCATGTAGGGAGGCATGATGGTGGTTTGGGTTTAAGCTTCTTTATACATTCATAGAGTCTTCAAGACTGGTAATAAAGATACTGAATTAGGTACAAGCCAGGACATACAGAAAACAGAGGCCGGGATTGAGGCACTGTGAGTATAGGTGTTTATTATGACACCACACCTCCACTAGGCCTCACACAAGTTCTCTGGCCTTCCATTGACAAGGAGGCTTTATGGGAATGTTCAGTCCTCTGTCCTCCTGATCACTGGGGGGACCCAGATATTCAGCCCTCAATGATTAGAAACTGTCCTGAGGGGATAAATATCCATAATGGCGCAACCTCTGTAACCATGTTTTGTGACCAGGTAACTGATGGTTATCCCACCTAAGGCTACCAACCAAGTGGAAAGCAAAGAAGTTGTGATGTAAACACAGGGGCATAGCTATAAGGGGTGCAGTGGTCACAGTCTCTATCAGGTCCAGGATTCTTACAGGACCCTAAAGGACCTTCGGCCACTTTACAGATTTTGCATTGGGGCGCAGGAGCTTCAGGTTATGACTCTACATACACACCATATAGTTATGTATGCAGGGGTGTAACTTGAGGGGGTGTAGTTGCATGGGGGTCCATAGGCACTGGCATCAGTATTGAGATTGCAGCTTCCATCTGACCCATAAACCAAGGAGACTCACAGATTACCCCTAACCACACTAAGGGGGATTATACTCCTTAGCAGCCGTAACCATCACTATCAAGATTTCGCTGTAGGGATGAGGTAGGGGGCCCCGGACAAAAGATTGCACCAAGGCCCACAAGACTTTAGTTACACCACTGTATGTACTGTATGTTTTATATAATTCATCCTTTGGTGATACAATTTGCGAAATACTTTACTCTAAATTGTATGTTTATCTGAAATGATATTCAGTTCACAAGCACAGACATTCGGAAGGGTTTGATAATGGTAATTCTCTTATTGCATATATCAGCTCTGTTTTGCAACTATCTTTAAATGTTTTTGACAGCCAAATGCAAATTTCGGTCTATTTTGGCAGCGTTAAAAGAAAGTACAGAGGTTATTCACACGCCTATTGCTTCTACCGCTTACTATGTACTTATCATATGGTAGATGGAAACACTGCACGACAAGCAATAACTTATACCTCTTAAAGGTTGAAGACACTTACAGTATATTGACTTG
The DNA here is from genome assembly GCF_031893055.1 of Leptodactylus fuscus. NCBI lineage: Eukaryota > Metazoa > Chordata > Amphibia > Anura > Leptodactylidae > Leptodactylus > Leptodactylus fuscus. The sequence goes on along the minus strand of NC_134273.1, from coordinate 25,593,314 downwards.
GAATCTCTGCTCTTATATATCGAATGTGACTTGAGACTACATACAGCAAATACACTTACTATATAGTACATGCATTCAGTAGGAGGTGGATTAGGACCTCCGCCTCAAAATCCTCTTAACTTTCCAGCTTTGGTCTCTGACTCCCATTGAATACAATGGGAGACAGATTCAGTGTGGACTTAAATTTTGAGATGGAATCCCCCTTTAAATCGGACACCATGTGAATATGCCCATAGGAGTTGTAGGAGATTAAGAAATATTATTGATGTATTTTTCATGAGCCTCATCCCTCTTGTCCATACTCTGTATCTGGCGCTGCAGCACCAATTTAACCGTTCACTGCCTCCCGCTGTAGCAGTACAACATGGTAACTATCTAGTCTACTGGTACAGCGATAGAGCCGGCACAGAGGATGCACCCATAGCATCACTGGTAGGTGTCAGATATATCGTAAAGCTGACACCCACCCTAAATACCAAGATTCGAGAGAACTCTGATTCTGGATGCTTAACCTCTTTAAATGGGACTAACCTGCATTTCCACACTTAGCCCGCAGATAAAGGTGGCGCTCTTCTGAAAAAAGTAGTCATGTTCTTCTGGAATATCATAATTCCCTTTTAACTCCATTTGTCACCAGACAGAAGCCTCCAAAATGAATGTGTACTCGCTATCCATAGAGATCATACATTGTATTCGATAATATGAGCGCATATTGTTCTCTGTATATAATCTGAAAAAACATATTGCTCCAGGCAAAACTAAACCACTATGTTATACCCAGAGCAAGGCCCTAGGGGGCAGTACATGACACAGATTGTTTCTTTGGTGTTCTTTGAATCCCTTTGTCAATAACTTTGTAGAAGATTGTAAGAATTAGAGAGATGAAGCTGAAGTACGAGGAGCCTTTTCATGTCTGGTACTAATGAGGCCTCTAAGGTCTATGGCAGCGGGTTTTGTTAAGCGTACAGTCGCTACCTCCCTTTATTACATTGGGGGATGACAGACATATTTGTCCTAGTTAAAAAATATTTGCAAAAAAACAGAAAACATTGAAATTTTCAGCAATTTAATAAGGGATCAAGGAAGCCGACATCTGCCGAATAAGTAGAACCCCGGCTTCATTAAATATGGGATAGCAAGTAATAAGTGTTACATATTTGTCCTATTGTTGAAAAGAACAAGGATCACATATCAGCTAATTCTATGTTATCCTACAAATACACAATGTCGTCACCAATAAGCAACTAGCGATAGGGTAGAAAATCTCCTGTCCTGGCATAGGAGGAGAACAGTACCGTACATGTTGTACAAGTAGATAGTAGTACCGTACATGTTGTACAAGTAGATAGTAGTACCGTACATGTTGTACAAGTAGATAGTAGTACCGTACATGTTGTACAAGTAGATAGTAGTACCGTACATGTTGTACAAGTAGATAGTAGTACCGTACATGTTGTACAAGTAGATAGTAGTACCGTACATGTTGTACAAGTAGATAGTAGTACCGTACATGTTGTACAAGTAGATAGTAGTACCGTACATGTTGTACAAGTAGATAGTAGTACCGTACATGTTGTACAAGTAGATAGTAGTACCGTACATGTTGTACAAGTAGATAGTAGTACCGTACATGTTGTACAAGTAGGTAGTAGTACCGTACATGTTGTACAAGTAGATAGTAGTACCATACATGTTGTACAAGTAGATAGTGGTACCGTACGTGTTGTACAAGTAGATAGTAGTACCGTACATGTTGTACAAGAAGGTAGTAGTACCAGACATGTTGTACAAGTAGATAGTAGTACAGTATATGTTGTACAAGTAGATAGTAGTACCGTATATGTTGTACAAGAAGGTAGTAGTACCAGACATGTTGTACAAGTAGATAGTAGTACAGTATATGTTGTACAAGTAGATAGTAGTACCGTACATGTTGTACAAGTAGGTAGTAGTACCGTATGTGTTGTACAAGTAGATAGTAGTGATAGTAGTACCGTCCATGTTGTACAAGTAGATAGTAGTACCGTACATGTTGTACAAGTAGATAGTAGTACCATACATGTTGTACAAGTAGATAGTAGTACCATACATGTTGTACAAGTAGATAGTAGTACCATACATGTTGAATGAGTAGATAGTAGTACTGTACGTGTTGTACAAGTAGATAGTAGTACCGTCCATGTTGTACAAGTAGATAGTAGTACCATACATGTTGTACAAGTAGATAGTAGTACCGTATATGTTGTACAAGTAGATAGTAGTACCATACATGTTGAATGAGTAGATAGTAGTACTGTACGTGTTGTACAAGTAGATAGTAGTACCGTACATGTTGTACAAGTAGATAGTAGTACCGTACATGTTGTACAAGTAGATAGTAGTACCATACATGTTGAATGAGTAGATAGTAGTACTGTACGTGTTGTACAAGTAGATAGTAGTATCATACATGTTGTACAAGTAGATAGTAGTGCCGTACATGTTGTACAAGTAGATAGTAGTACCGTACATGTTGTACAAGTAGATAGTAGTACCGTATATGTTGTACAAGTAGATAGTAGTACAGTACATGTTGTACAAGTAGATAGTAGTACCGTACATGTTGTACAAGTAGATAGTAGTACCGTACATGTTGTACAAGTAGATAGTAGTACCTTACATGTTGTACAAGTAGATAGTAGTACCGTATATGTTGTACAAGAAGGTAGTAGTACCAGACATGTTGTACAAGTAGATAGTAGTACAGTATATGTTGTACAAGTAGATAGTAGTACCGTACATGTTGTACAAGTAGGTAGTAGTACCGTATGTGTTGTACAAGTAGATAGTAGTGATAGTAGTACCGTCCATGTTGTACAAGTAGATAGTAGTGCCGTACATGTTGTACAAGTAGATAGTAGTACCGTACATGTTGTACAAGTAGATAGTAGTACCGTATATGTTGTACAAGTAGATAGTAGTACAGTACATGTTGTACAAGTAGATAGTAGTACCGTACATGTTGTACAAGTAGATAGTAGTACCGTACATGTTGTACAAGTAGATAGTAGTACCTTACATGTTGTACAAGTAGATAGTAGTACCGTATATGTTGTACAAGAAGGTAGTAGTACCAGACATGTTGTACAAGTAGATAGTAGTACAGTATATGTTGTACAAGTAGATAGTAGTACCGTACATGTTGTACAAGTAGGTAGTAGTACCGTATGTGTTGTACAAGTAGATAGTAGTGATAGTAGTACCGTCCATGTTGTACAAGTAGATAGTAGTACCGTACATGTTGTACAAGTAGATAGTAGTACCATACATGTTGTACAAGTAGATAGTAGTACCATACATGTTGTACAAGTAGATAGTAGTACCATACATGTTGAATGAGTAGATAGTAGTACTGTACGTGTTGTACAAGTAGATAGTAGTACCGTCCATGTTGTACAAGTAGATAGTAGTACCATACATGTTGTACAAGTAGATAGTAGTACCGTATATGTTGTACAAGTAGATAGTAGTACCATACATGTTGAATGAGTAGATAGTAGTACTGTACGTGTTGTACAAGTAGATAGTAGTACCGTACATGTTGTACAAGTAGATAGTAGTACCGTACATGTTGTACAAGTAGATAGTAGTACCATACATGTTGAATGAGTAGATAGTAGTACTGTACGTGTTGTACAAGTAGATAGTAGTATCATACATGTTGTACAAGTAGATAGTAGTGCCGTACATGTTGTACAAGTAGATAGTAGTACCGTACATGTTGTACAAGTAGATAGTAGTACCGTATATGTTGTACAAGTAGATAGTAGTACAGTACATGTTGTACAAGTAGATAGTAGTACCGTACATGTTGTACAAGTAGATAGTAGTACCGTACATGTTGTACAAGTAGATAGTAGTACCTTACATGTTGTACAAGTAGATAGTAGTACCATACATGTTGAATGAGTAGATAGTAGTACTGTACGTGTTGTACAAGTAGATAGTAGTACCATACATGTTGTACAAGTAGATAGTAGTACCGTACATGTTGTACAAGTAGATAGTAGTACCATACATGTTGAATGAGTAGATAGTAGTACTGTACGTGTTGTACAAGTAGATAGTAGTACCATACATGTTGTACAAGGAAATAGTAATACAGTATATGTTGTACAAGTAGATAGTAGTACAGTATATGTTGTACAAGTAGATAGTAGTACCGTACATGTTGTACAAGTAGATAGTAGTACCATACATGTTGTACAAGTAGATAGTAGTGCTGTACATGTTGTACAAGTAGATAGTAGTACCGTACATGTTGTACAAGTAGATAGTAGTACCGTACATGTTGTACAAGTAGATAGTAGTACCGTACATGTTGTACAAGTAGATAGTAGTACCGTACATGTTGTACAAGTAGATAGTAGTACCGTACATGTTGTACAAGTAGATAGTAGTACCGTACATGTTGTACAAGTAGATAGTAGTACCGTACATGTTGTACAAGTAGATAGTAGTACCGTACATGTTGTACAAGTAGATAGTAGTACCGTACATGTTGTACAAGTAGATAGTAGTACCGTACATGTTGTACAAATAGATAGTAGTACCGTATATGTTGTACAAGTAGATAGTAGTACAATACATGCTGTACAAGTAGATAGGGTTCGGGGGATATTGTCACTCCTTAGGGAGAGACCACCATATAGGTGTGTGGAGACTTGTTAAGCCTTTAGCACTCCACTTTGCAAGGAACTATGGGAAGAATATGCAAATCCGCCTTCCATGATGTAATTAGGAAGACAGTTGCTGCCTCATTGTTGCAAACCAATAGAGGGCGCTCACTGGAATGTGCAAGCCTGTCTTAAGACAGGATTCCAGTGAAATAACCCAATAATGGCTGCTCCCTTTAGCCTCATGCCCGACCTTCCAAGAGGCCTTTGTTTAGCAATGACGCTGGGATTATTACCAGGTTATAGTCTCTCAATCGAGGACAGCTGTTTCGATCTGGTTGGATCTCATCAGCCCGATGTAGAGAGGACTATAACCTGGTAGAGGTGAGAGGCTTAGATAGTAGATAGTAATACAGTATATGATGTACAAGTAGATAGTAGTACCGTACATGTTGTACTAGTAGATAGTAGTGCCGTACATGTTGTACAAGTAGATAGTAGTACCTTACATGTTGTACAAGTAGATAGTAGTACCTTACATGTAGTATAAATAGATAGTAATACCGTACATGTTGTACAAGTAGATAGTAGTGCCGTACATGTTGTACAAGTAGATAGTAGTACCGTACATGTTGTACAAGGAAATAGTAATACAGTATATGTTGTACAAGTAGATAGTAGTACAGTATATGTTGTACAAGTAGATAGTAATACCGTAAATGTTGTACAAGTAGATAGTAGTACCGTACATGTAGTACAAATAGATAGTAGTACCGTACATGTAGTACAAATAGATAGTAGTACCGTACATGTAGTACAGGTAGAGAGTAGCACAATACATGTCAAATGTTCGCCTTGGGGCCCCGCCATTCCTAGTTACAACACTGACTGTACATATAGTACAAGTAGACAGATGATATGCTGATGGTTTATCTGTATTTTACCAATAACCTATACTTGATGATTGGCTGAATCTTCCAATTAAACACATACATGGAACAGTCTTACCCTGCAGGGTTTTTCTGTTAGTATTGAGTGTCACATATGGTACGTACTGTATTGCAGTATTGTAGTATTATTTTGTCTGTGTCCTTAGATGTTAAATCTATTTGTCGCCGTCATCATGGACAACTTTGAATACTTGACAAGAGATTCTTCCATTTTGGGTCCACACCACCTGGATGAGTTTGTTCGGATCTGGGCGGAGTATGATAGAGCGGCATGGTAAATTATCTTACTTTCCTATAAATTCTATGGTATTAGCCTTCCAAAAATTCACAAATAGTGTATAGACTATAAACCTTCATACCAATGTCCCATGTGCAGGTCTTTCTTTTATATATTTTTTAATATTCTTAGAGCGTATCATGTCAGAATATTGATGACTTTTTACTTGTTCCCATTCCCTGCCCATGCCTTTGCCCATGTCCCAGAATAACCTGCTGCAATATCTGGGTTTGACATTGTGCTGTCCCAGGGGCTCTCATGGTGCAGTGATTGAAGTTGTGGGGGGATTTTCCTCTGGCCATGGAGATATCCAGCTTCATGATTTTGAGCGGTGCTCTTATTAACATGCCTGTGCTTCTCTTCCAGTGGCAGGATACCCTATAAGGATATGTACAAATTAGTCCGAGTCATCTCGCCTCCGCTCGGCCTAGGAGAGAACTGCCCCTACAGGGTGGCATGCAAGGTTTGGTGCCCAGTCTCTCAGCCCTTTCCACTCAGCAAGGGCATAGCTTACCTCTACCTTCCCACCTTTCCCTTCACCTAACTGTCCCTTCCCCTCCACCGCTCCACTACTGCACCATGCAAGGGACCTCGGGCTGCTGCCTCCAGGTTTAAATAGTGATTTTCACTCCCTAACAGTCCCACAAAATCAGCAGCTGCACCCAAGCTAGTCCTCGGGACTCAAGAACATTTGGTAAAGATCAGTGAGGTCACAAGTTTGATGTGACGGTCAATTCTAGGTATGGCGTAGGTAACAGTGTTCAGTAGCAGATGTCAATGTATGGAAATTATAGATACTAATTATACAATACAATACAATAAAAGGATACAAGTAAATTGTTGATTCTTGGGGCCTGTGAATCTGAGCTAAATTAATAATCTCAGATATTGACACTGCCTAGTGGTCCAGGGTCACTGGTGTTGGGGGGCAGCTGTTTGACTCTGAAATCTGCAACTTAGCATGAGCAGAAGGAACTTTTCAGGAAGAATGCATGATAACTTTCCTTCTATGCATTCGGGTGCATGCTTTGCACTGGTGCATGCCAGGAGCCACATCAAGCAGCCAGGAGGAAGCAACTGCGGGTTCCCTACTTTACGATCTTATATCACAGCTGCACCCTCTGGTCAAGTTAAATAATACCCAGATGGGATACCCGGCTCCCCCAATATCGTCAGCGCTGGCTGTAAATATTGTGGAGATGGCTGGTAGGTGAGAAGCCGATGCTGAGCCTGGAGACGAGTATCTGACATGCTTGCAACACCATTGCAATAGAGAAGTAGTAATCCTCCAAAAACCAAACAGAAGAGACGAATCTGGTGTGGGTGGAAAAGGTCTAACTAAGGGCATGAGTGCGGTATAACCCCGCCTGAATCTGCTCCTGGGGTGAAGGCATTTAATAACCCCTCCGTCTTCTCTTCTGTTTCCCTTTTTCTTTTCTGTTTCCTGTGTGTTTTTATGTTTGTTTGTTTTCTTTTCCTGTTGGTTTTTGCTTCCCTGGATATGCCGCGCTTTTCTTTGTCCCTTCATTGCTTGGTCCATCGTTCTCACTTCACTCCCTTCCTCCTTCTCTGGCTCCTCCTGTCCATAACCAGTGGCCGTATCCATTATACAGAGATGTATGAGATGCTGACTCTCATGTCACCACCGTTAGGCCTTGGAAAGAGATGTCCCAATAAAGTGGCTTATAAGGTAGAGGTCATCCTTATTACAATCTAAGGTTATGATGTGAGACAAAGTGTTGGGTGACATTCCCTTGGATTATAATTGGATTATACTGTACATTCCCCCGGATTATACTTTGCATTCTCAAGCGTCCCTTTTCACTCAAGTCGCAGTCCTGGTTTATTTTTCACATACTCTATAAACACCTACCCCCAATGCGAGACATATTGTATCCCTATGAGTTTCTATCACAGTCAGGGACGGAAGGAATCTTTTGTGGTTCTCAAAGAAAACAAAAATATTGGACCCCATTATTATGTAAGTTCTTTAAGGCATCTACAGAAAAAAATACTTATCTTTGGTTACGTTATAAAGAAATTAGGGGTTGGCCATTCATAAAACCCATAGCTAGGACATGTAAGTAGTAGCGGATTATAATAAGGGCCATTTGGGTGGCTACTTGACGCCCTTAAGGGGACCCATGCCACCCAAATTTGTTATAAACTTCGAAGTGGCAGAAGAACTTTCCCACATACTTGTAAGCGAACACACAGCCACAACTAATCTGCCATTAAAAATCAGAGGGCAACATCATAATGTGGATGGTATGTGCCTACTCCTGGCATAGCAAAAGGGGCTGCTCTTTCATAGTGATGCCCCCTCTTATACTTCATGCCATTAAATATATAATGGCCGTTAGCTACACTCATTTGATCCCTGGGTTTGGCATCTCCGGTACCTTTTGTACACAATGTATAAACCTAACCTAACACTAGGAATTGTGTAATGAATATTCTTATAAATGTTAGTCTGAAACATTCATCTGGTGAGGTCCTGGAGTTGATTTTCTGGGCTCTGGTACCCCAGCACAATGTAGTATTACAGAGTCTTCAAGAATAAGAGACACTACTACAGAGCGGCTTAATCCCCTGGTTTATAGAGGTGGGTCTTGAGGGAGGGCCCTTGTTCTGTCGACTCGATAGCTATTCCTTTCATACATATGCATGCATTCTCAATAGGAATAGAAACGTAAGCTTAAATCCAACACCCCCGATCCTGACATCAGGGCACAGTTGGTACACCCCCATACACATTGGATGGTTGATTGCACCTGTCAGAATCGGAGGGACTGGCTAGCATCTTATATGATGAAACGTAATTCTGGGTTCAGAAAATTGGGACAATATAAAGAAGCCCCAGTTGTACATAAGCTTAGATCTTTTAGCACACACAGTGAAAGTAAATTCCTTAGACATATACATTTTAAGGGCACACTATCCAGGCTAAACCATTGATGACCAGTCCTAAAGATAGGTCACTAACATCAGATCACTGGGGGGCCCTACACCCACCACCACCACCAGTCAGCTCTTCTCAGTAACTAATACACAGAGAATGGCGCAGGAAGCAGAAAGCTCTGTTCTCTGCATAGTGGCAAAACTAAATCACTGCAGCTTAGGTCTCATTCAGATGAATAGAAGCAGAACTGCAGTACCTGATCTGACCACTACACAGATAACAGCACTGTCTGCTTCCTGCTTTATTCTCTGTGTATCATCTGCTGCGAATGTCTGGGGGTGTCAGGTATTGGACCCCTCCAATCTGATAACGATGGCATTTACTAAGTGTAGGTCATCAATATTTTTAGCCTGGAAACCCCTATCCAGAAATACTGAAAAACTTACCCAAGACTCTCCACCTATTAAAAACCACAAATCCAAAGATTCTGAAACCAGTCCCAAGACTCTGAAAGTTGTTTTTCACAGCCTGGAAAACCAAAGTTTAACTCTACTGTGACCCACCAAAGTCAAGGTCAAGATCAAAGTCAAGATCTTCTTTTGGGCATCCCAACTCCTTTTCATACTTGAAAACATGGCTGGTTTAGCATAATTTAAGAGTTGCCTTTATTTTTGATACTATAATAGCTTCTCCTTCCATATCTATTTTAATAATGTCGTCTTAAAGCTTCCTTGTAGACGTGATGTCTGCAGACCCATCCAGTAATGACATTACTAGGGAAATCATCCTCTAAGTAGCTGGTTCTGGACAGTTAATCCTTTGCCTTGTTTGTGTGCTGTCCAGCAATACCGACACCCCTTGCCTTCAAGTAGCTGGGAATGTCTTGTGGTCAGGTTAGGCTATGCATGCTCCTGTGATTTTACCTCTCTTAGTTACACAGGTGTAGGGTGGAGCTGGGGATAGGGAGGGAAGTTTGGAGAGTGATGTCTTCATCCTTGTTTTGTGTATGGTGTAGTGATTATGTGCCTATGTGTGCTTGTCTGCTTTGGGTCCCCTTGTCGATATCCCATATCTTGGGCGCCCGGTGTTTTTGTACAGAGATTGGTCCTGATGAATATGCCAGTAACGGAGGATATGACGGTACATTTCACATCCACGCTTATGGCTCTCATCCGGACGGCACTGGATATAAAAATAGCCAAAGGTAAGAAGGGAAAAATTTAGGTAATAATACCTGTGCATAGTTTTACTCTGCAGGGACCCTCACAAAATATAATTAAATCTGAAGTCTATTGTATTAGTATTAGACTCGGAGACGCCTAGGTTTATACATGGGCTGGCCACAAAATAGTTGAATATTTCATTTTTACCAAAATTTTCCACCTAATTGTATTTTTGGGCAAATCTGAAAGCTGTTCTAATATTAGATTATTAGAGGCCTAGATGGTGTTAAAGGGGACAAAAATTTTCAGAACATGGCCCCAGGAATATTCAACCGATCCGTCCAGGGCCCCTTCCTGGTAGTCTTGGCAAACAGTTGCTTTTGCTAGGAAGCCATGGCCAGTATAGACAGAATGGTAGATGCTTATACAGGTTGGGTCTCTGTTTTGACACTATCCCCCACATGCCTAAATAAACCTATGAATAGGAATTACCTAAAATTATGAATGTATTAATATAGTCCATTATTGTGTGTTGTTTTTACAGGTGGGGCTGACAGGCAACAACTGGACTCGGAGCTGCAGAAGGAAATTCTGGCAATTTGGCCAAATCTGTCTCAAAAGATGTTGGACCTGCTTGTCCCCATGCCAAAATGTGAGAGTTTTAAAGACTTTTCTAGTAACTTAAAAATTATTCAAATATGCATGATGAAATTTGGAAGCATTATGGAGATGTTCTAGGTCGGAGCAAACAAATTTTGCATTGGGGTCAAGGATTTCAAAAAGAATTTCCAGGAATTTTTTTAATGGTCTATCCTTAGGATAGTCAAGGAATATTTGACTGGTGGGACGTTTACAGCTGACTGTTTGGGGCTGTGTCCGATCCTCATACTACTGTATACAGTGCACGGAGCCGGAAGTAGAGAGCTCCGTACATTGCATAGTGGCTAGGCAGCGTTATTGCAGCTGAGCTCCCACTGACGTTCAGCCCTGATCAGCTGACCTAGGTGGGGGCTGGCTGTTGCTCCCCTTCCATGAACAAAATCCTTGATCACCTCTTTATAGCTACATCTCTTACATCTCTCTCCTCCTGCTATTTAGTTGGAACTGCCATTTTGGTAGACCTAGGCCACGTCTTCCCCTTCACATGTTCTGAGATGATGCTTCTATACGTATTACATGATACATGGATCACCCAGAACATTTAAACCGCCTTCCCATTATTATGTCGGTTACCCTTGTGCCCATCAATTTTTAGCTCCTCTGTAGGATTAGAGCAGATAGGCTAATGTTCCATCTCAATGTGCATCAATGATCCCTGGGAATCCAATGGACAGTTTATTTGGGGTCCTTGTTCTGTTCAGTTTTGGGAGGTTCATACAAGGAAAAAAAAACAGAGCTCCTCTGTAAAGGGGTTTTCTGGGACTGTAGGATTAATGGTCTATCCTCACAACAAGTCATCACTAACAGATTGATGCAGTGATGACACCAAGCACCCCCACTGATCAGTTGCTTAAGAGGCCACAATATGGATGAGCACTATGACGTCTGCACTGCTTACCAAGCACAGCGCCATACATTACACAGGTATCAGAGCACAGCCCTACTCACTTGACACACTGAAGTGGTGCTCACCGTGGCTGATATTTTGGGGTTCTAGGTATTGGACCCTCCACTGATCTCGTATTGATAACCTATCTTAATAAATAGGCCATCAATATTTAAGTCCCAGATAACCTGTTTAATGGTAGGTGTAAATTGCTCTACTTATACAAAGCATAAAGGGGATTAAATTATATTTGGCATTATACTAAAAGCTTCTTGGATGGTGGCGAAAATGAAATTGTTAGCTTTATCAGCTTGACTGGCTATGTCTAATTCTATGCGCTGCGATTGGAAGCACAGCACGCATTAATTCAGTGTGAAATGAGCTGAGGCTCTCCGCACCTTCACTTGTTTGCCTGCTGTGTCAGACTGACAGCAAGATATGTGAAAAATCACTTAAGAAGCATAGAACCTGATAAGTTTGCTGTTCATGCCAGGATGTCGCTTTTATAATAAGTCATTGAAATAACAGTTCATAAAGTAATCTAATGTATGCCGACCCAAGGCTTAAATGGGGAATAAAGTAGCAATTTGTGAACAAAAGATATCGTGCTTTTGGTGGAACAAGAACAACCCGAGTATATGATAAGGCTGATGTTCCAATTCACCTAGGTATTTCTAGCTTCAGATTTTAAAGAAGAAGGTAGAAACATATAGAAATAAAGCTTATAATAAAAGACTTACATAATCATGCTCAGTTATGGCGGCCATACAGCTGTAATAGCTGGGGGTTGAATGCTTACTTAGCACACAGGCATTCCCAACTCCCTCCTTACCATGCAAGGCCTAGTATACGTGTGTGCCAGACAACTCTGGTGGCAATGCTCAAACTGACTAGGCACCAGGCATGCTGAAATTCAACATGCCCAATCTGTCTTTCCACCAGTCATCCTATGGTGGTGGGGAACTGGTGCATAGATAACAAAGTTTGTTAGTCTTCAGGTTCAGCCAACTTAGCTCTTACATGTATGGGATTCTGGCACCTGATTCTACAGATGTAAGAGATAAAGGGGTAAGACAGCTTTTTGGTCTTTGTCCATCCCATTGAAGAGTCTATGGAGAGGGAAGGGGAGGGCAAGGCTGCTGGAAAAGGTACATTAAAAGCTGTTACTCTGCTACACAGAGACTGTGGAAGACATCTTCTGAAAATGCTATGTCTTCAAGAACAAACTACCAGAATGAAGCAATAAATGAATTAGCAACCTCCTCCTCCCCTTCCCCTCTCTTTAGACCAGGCGGAATGTGGTACAACAACAAAAGGGAAACCTCCTCCCACGGCTGTTAACCCCAACATACAATAAAAACTCTGACACGCTCTTGGATGGTAAAATAGTGGGGGTCGGCCACAGCTTTATTAAACTATAAACATATCGGCAGGCCCTGCTATCCCCCTCCCCTTTACTCTTGGACCAAGCGCGTCACCGGAATGCCCCGCCACCGCCTGCGGTGTGCATGTGTATGATGTTCAACGGGTGACGCGCTCCATCTTCTACCACCGATGACCAGAAGGGGAAGGGAGGGGAAAGGCGCAAGGTCCCGCCAACATGCCAGCTGTGACACCTGAAAAAAAAAAAAATAAACCAGAATAAATAACAAGGCAAAGAAACAACGAAACCAATAAATAATAAACAACCGTAATAATACACAGAGAACCAACAACAGTGGGGAGGGCGGGAGGGAAATACGTCCTGCTCCGACGCTGGCGGGGATCCGAAAGGAAGTCCCCGCCCAGCGCCGGAAGTTACATTGGACGCGTAACCCCGCCTCCTCCGAAAACCCCGCCCCGGACAGCAACAGCCGCCGGGAGGGGAAAAGAGAGGAGGGAGGGGGAGCCACACGCCCGGTCAAGACCCGGACAGCTTAGGCAGCCGTCCGGGTCACAGAGTTCTGTGTGCAATCTGGATACTGATCCTATGTAAACAAACATACTGAGTGAAGATAAAGACCAAGAGAACAGCTTAATACGTGGAGAAAGAAACATATTTCTTTAATAAGAGATATTACAAAGTTTCTTATATTCACATTTACCTTTCAGTTATGACAGGAGGTTTTATAAGAAGGAGGTACACTTTAAGACATGCCATCCTTGCCTAGGATTCCACTTTATGGACAATAGAATAATATAAAGTGAATAAATACTGAAAATACTGTATGTAATAAAATATAAGTTCAGAATTTATCTTTCCCCTACGTTCAGCGGCTCATCATCCTGAAATGATAACTTAATGGTAACCCTGGATTGTATTCAGGATGATCTAGAATCAATAATACTAAAAGAATTACCGTAGGTACATCTAGATATAACAATTGTTTAATATGAATGTATCTTTGAGGGCTTCTATGACCTTCTGTAAGGCCAAGTTGTATCTTGTAGAACATAACCCACCACAGGAATCCCATTACACACCTCATAATTGCGAATCCATCTTTGACAATTAATGAACTGTTTTCCTCCAGCCAATGACCTGACTGTGGGCAAGATTTATGCTGCTATGATGATCATGGACTATTATAAGCAGAGTAAAGCAAAGAAACAGAGACAACAGCTGGAGGAACAGGTGAGATAACCTGCACATCTTCTGCTGGAGGGAAGGATTAAATGCATGCAGAGACCAGTGTAATTGTGCCTGTGATAATTCCTGGTGCCTTTTATAGACTAAATATGGTCAGTTCAGAAGATTATACTATATTGGTTAAATGAAGAAAGTACATAGGGGTAAGGGCAGAGATTGTCTTAATGGAGCCCTGAAATCATAAAGAATATGGCCAAACAGAAGGAAAGACATAAAAAAAATAAAGAATCAATATGTAACATCTTTGCTCGTCCAGGATTCAGTGCCATTCTCCAAACGCATGCCGCGGCGCAGGAGGCATGTCCAGCTGTGATTCCTTGATTTGGGTTCTTCTTGTATTGTCTAAACACTGTCCTATTCTCTCACCTCTGTAATTTATTTTCCAGCACACCCATCTCCTTCACCTTGGTTTCCCTCTGCTCCTCTAATAGTTAATCTTAGCTTTCCCTGTGTGATTGACAGCCTATCTTCTTATCAAGTCTGGGGCGGGTTCTTCTTTCTTATTCATTGCTTACATTCACTTTGGTGCGTGCTATTGCCTTGTGTGTGCTGGCTATTTACTCTTGCTGTTGTTATCTCTCTATATATTCCTGACCTCTGTCTTTACCTTTGACTATTCTCTCGGATTTTGATTCTGTACTGCGCTACACAACTGGTAACCAATCCCTTGGCTAGCTGACCTCCCTTTTGATATTGTTTGTCTTGTTTTTGTTCTGTGTCATTATTTATATCTAAGAAGGGACTGTCGCCCAGTTGCCCTCTACCGCCTACAGTAGTTACGGCAAGAAGGCAGGGACAGAGAAGGGTTCAGTTTAGGGGTCATTGTCTTGTCATGCCCCTCCTCCCAGGGCTTACAAGCAGCTACTGCTCTTCTAGCAGTTCCCTTACACAATACTGTCCTTTTAAATTGCCCAACACTCCAGCACCCCAAAGGTCCCTCTGCGACATTAAATATACTTCTATTCTAATTACATAAGGTAGATGAGGTCCCCATTATAGATTTTTCATTGGGGCTCGGGTGATTGTGAACAAATCTTCATGGTGGTCTGGGCTCAGATAGGGATAGAATAAGATCATTCTGCTAAAATGTATGGCTGTGACATGACTATAAGGGGAAATTACACAGGCTCATGAGTTTTTACCCCTGAACCTTTAGTTACACCCCTGTATATCATCACTGCAGCTAAGTAACAGAGTGCCAGGACCACCGGAGTGGTAGGGATGGAGCAGTGGTGGATTTTGCCACATTTGCCACTTTTAAAAGATATCCCTATCTAAGGACCCCTTGCAGATGACCGTGGACTAGCCATGATTGAACGAGACGGCCTGTGCACGGGTAGCACACTCATGCTATGCTTCCGTGGGCCCATTAATTCAATGAATAGGAGCTGCGGAAGCACGGTTGCAAAAATTGGATCCACACCCTGATCTGTTTAATACTCAGTCTTGTGCGTGGGCTGATAGGAATGAATGGGTCAGTATTCTATCTGGAAAAAAACCTGGACAGCACACTGACCTAGCCCACAGCGTAAAATAGAGATTTAATACTGCAAATCAGAATCAATGTCAGGATTTTGTAGCAAGTGCCTACTGATGGATTTGGTGCATTCTTATTAAGAATCTTCATTATCTTTTCAAAGGAAACATTATTTCCAGGACATGAATACATCTACATTGTTCGCTTTATTACCCTATATACCAGGTCTCGATGGATTACCTTACTTTGACTAATCTCCATATTTACCCTCTCAACAGAAAAACGCTCCAATGTTTCAGCGAATGGAAGCGTCGTCCTTACCTGAGGAGATCTTATCCAACGCCAAAGCCTTACCGTACCTCCAGCAGGATACTCTGTCAGGCCTGTGAGTCAGTTGTGCGGTAGTATTTATAGCGTAATAATAGACATGGCTACAAAGGGTGATTTTTTTTAACCTGCTATGTGTTTATGGCCTGTCTTTTAAGGGATGCCTTCCCGTCACTCAGCCCCTTGTCCCCTGAAGAGATATTTCAACCACCATGTCTGGACAGGGATGATGAAGACTTTGAAGAGCAGCTGTCTCTGGTAAACATAGCTTTTAGAAGAGCTAAAATAGCCCATTAACGTAGCCTTGTCATTTGCTGCATTAAGGATAATCTGACACATTTCAGGAACATCTCGTCTTTGGCGCTGTCACTGTCAATGTGTGTTTATTAAGCTTTGTGCACATAAGACAAATTAGGTGCTCTGTCTATGTGCGACTCTCCACTTCTAGACACGGTTGGGTTTTTTATTCTAAATAGGTCACGCGTTCTGTACGGATTAATTTACTAATAAATCTCCATAGTAGTTGGAGCAAAGTTTGTTTTTTTTCCCCTGGAAAGCTCCAAATTTTTTTCATATAGATATAGAAGTAAAGGAAACCTGTGAAATGTCTTGGAACAATAACACCGCCATTATGCAGTTGAAGTTTAGGATCCAAACCTGTGTATATTAGAAGAAGTCATATATGTTATGTGTAGAACCCAAGATTTTTGAGGTTCACCTCTCACCAACCAGAGAGGTTTGAAGCAGAGGCCCAGTGGAAGTGCAGAAATTTACCGATACTTACCTTCCCTCTCCTGTCCTGGTCTCCCTCACAATGTCCATTGCCCTTCTCCCTGTGTCCTCTGGCCTTCTGGGTGGTGTGAGCAGCCTTAGGTTAGTAGGCTTCAGCAATCTCGTGGGTTGTGCTGATGTCATACCTCCCAACTTTTGAAGAACTGAAAGAGGGACAAAATGTGCGGCGCATGTAGCGCGCTGTGGCAAATTTAGCTCCACCCACTTTTATGTTGACTCCGCCCATTCTCATTCATTTTTCATGTGCCCCCACAAAGTATAATCCTCCTACAGTCACCCGTACATTATATGTCCCCCCTCTATCTCTCCCCCAGCTTCATATACACCCTTCATCTGCCCCCAGTTTCGTGTCCCCCCTCCATCTCTGCACCCAGAATCATGTCACCCCATCTCTGCCCCCAGATTCATGTCCCCATCTCTGCCCCCAGAATCATGTCCCCCCATCTCTGCCCCCAGAATCATGTCCCCCCATCTCTGCCCCCAGTGTCATGCTGTCCCCTCCTTCATCTGCTCCCAGTTTCATATTCCACCTCAATGTCTACACACAAAAAACACTTAAACTCACTTTTTCCTCGCTCCCCCGCCACTCTCTCCGCATTCGCGCTAACACAGTTGTAGGTGCGATGTGACGTCATCACATCGCACCTACACAGCCACTAGCCGGAATGCAGCGGCAAAGCAAGGAGCTGAGCTATGACAGCTCCTTGCTTTAGTCGTGTATGTATTCAATGCAGATCTGAGTTGAAATCGGGACATACCTCCCTCTAACCGGGACCGCGGAACACGTCACCGAAATCGTGAATGCCCCGCGGAAATCGGGGCAGTTGGGAGGTATGGCTGATGTCTTAATGCTTTGATGCAAGTGTCATAATGTCAGTGCACCCTATGTCACTACTGATGCCCATCACAGGTTTCAGTAGTCTCCAAGGCTATTGCATCACCTAGGATTCTAGGGGGAAGATTTCTGCACCTCCCCTGGACCTCCACATATAACAATAGCACATCCGGCTCGGACAGATCAAGTACGGACCAAAATAAAACTGACGAGCAAATCTTGCAAATATATGTGAAACAATTTGCGCAAGACTTGTCCATCACAGTAGTAATGGTGGATGTGGTTTATAGTCCCTGCCTATAGTTTAGAGAGATATTTAGAAGACACTGAGCAAGATCTAATTTCATTTATTACATAGTGCTGGGATGGCCAGCTGTCATAGACACAGGCTTGGGACCCTAAAGTGGGCTCCAAACTAGTTGACAGGTTTTCTGAGACTACTACATTGATAGTGGATTTTTAAGGTGGTTATCTACCTTTGACTTCTTTATACATGACTTTTCTTGGGGTAAAGAAAAACATTCAAAAGCTGTACCCAGCCATCCTCCACCACTCCTGTACTGACCCTGCCAGGATCCCCCGCTGGTCCCTGCTTTCTGGTCCCTCTCGGTATACAGTAAATGCCTCCCTGCAAGGGTGACATGTCTAAGATATTGGTAGGCTCTTTGGGCATTTCCTGTATATCAAGAAGGGACCAGAAAGTAGAGATTAGCGAGGAACTCAAGCGGCATTGGAAAGGGAGTGGCACGGGACCAGTGAATACTGCTTCTGTTTTTTTAACCTGCGCTGCACCTTGAAATTTAAAGTATATGTAAATTTAAAGAACATATCAGTAGAACGACTTCAATTTTGGATTTTCTCATTGCTCCAAAGCATTTTAAATAAAATCCAAGGCAATTTTGCAAATAGCCATGAATACATATCTACTACAAGACCTATGTATCGCCATGATGGCAGACTACAAACAGGCTTCTAGGCTGAGCATACTCCCTTCCATACGTCCACCATTATTATTTTTTTGTACTAACCTCTAGAATGTTCGTTAGCAAAAATTAGGGAAAATATTGATGGGGTTGTAACTGCAGAGCCAGACTACACGGGGTTTGTTTGTAGTCTGTCATCATGGTGACACATAGGAGCTTTAGAGCTAAACAACAGGACATTTTAAAGGGAGTCTATCATTAGAATCCCGTCGTAAGCTAAACTCACATAGGAATGGACTTAAGAAAGGCTATTCTTCCCCTCCTGTAGATGTCTTCTCCGCTCCGCCGTTTTCATCCATATGCTAATTAGTGTTCTCGCAGCACTGGGGTGCACAAACAGCAGAGAAAACACTCCGGCGCCACCAAGCGGCGCACAAGAAGAAGGCAGCGCTGGATAGTCTTCTCGCAGTACAGGGGACACGCCTAGTGCTGCAAGAAAACTAATTAGCATATGGACGAAAACCGGGATATCTAAGGAAAGGACAAGACATCTAAAGGTAGGAGAAGAATAGTCTTTCTTAAGGATATTCCAACAGGATTCTAATGATAGACTCCCTTTAATGAAGGCTAATTATAAAAGTTGACTTGATTTTCAGGTGAGATGTCTTAAGAATTTTTCTAAGCTATACAATCCTATATATCGTATGATGTTTATTCATTTTAACCTTACAATTGACAGTGTTTTATTAACCCTTGCTGATAAGAGGTATATTGTTTATATGTGAGATGTCTTGTTCTGTATCTTGCATGGATGACATCTTGAATGTGTTATAAGATTATGCCAGATTTGCCACGTTGAAATATCATGAGATGTACCATGAGATGTGTTCATTCAGCGACCTGCAGTATGTTAGTGTGTTTGGTGCCAGATGTTTTGTCACTAGCATGTTATCACCTGGTACATAGATGTCATCCTGTCTGCAACAAGAATGGAAGTACACGAAGTCTCTCAATGTGAAACATGTTGTCGGCTCATTGATTCTGCCTGGTCACTGCAGTGTATAGCTTTGTCCACATATTAGGGTAATAGCGCTGAACTGTGTCCCTGTTGCAGTGTCATTGCACTGTGTGTCTTCAAGTCTCAAGCATTTTGTTGAGTCCCACCATATACACATAGAACGGTTCTAAGAACAGGGTGCCATAACCACTTGGTACCTCCCATTGTATTCCTCAATATTAAATATAACCAAGTGATCCATTGTATCTAATCCCTAAAGGAAATCTGAGTTAAACAATGTTACTATTGGTAGGAATTTCTAGCATCCATATAAGACACTACCTGGCTTAGAAAACCCCCTATAAAATACCCTATTAAGTGTTTCAATGTGTGATACCCAACACCAGCTCAAAGGAAACAACATACGGCTTGATGAGAGTTGGACCATACCAATTTGATGCTCATGACCTATCCTAAGCACTGGCGTAACTAGGAATGGCGGGGCCCCATGGCGAATTTTTGACATGGACCCCCCCCCCCAACCAACACCGACGTCGAAGACCTCGACCGACCCCCTCCTATGCTCTCTATTATGTCCCTTACTGGCCCCTGCACACAGTATCATCCCCAATAGTGTCCCCTGAACACAGTATTATACCCCATAGTGGACACCCATAACCAATTATTATACTCTGGGGTCTTTTCAGAGACCCGGGGGAATAAAAAATTACTGTTTCTTACCTGTCCTCGGCTCCTACGCTGTCTTCTCCGCTGCCGTCCTTCTGAAACGATGTCAGAAAGGACGTCTGGAAGGAGACCTGGCCGGACCGTGGAGAGGTAAGTAACAGTGTTTGTTACGTTCCCTTACCTCTCCCGGGCCTCCGATCAGTATACTCGGGGGTCTGCAAAGACCCCCAAGTATAATGATAGTATTTGTGGGGCCTGCAGTGTCACTTACCCATCCCGGCCCAGCCAGGATCGGCAAGTGAATATGGCCTGTAACGGCCTATTAAAAAAAAAAAAAAAAAGCAGCGGTAGCGGCTGTCACCGGGCCCCCTAATGGCCCGGGCCCTGTGGCAGCCACCTCCGCTGCCTCTACGGCAGTTACGCCCCTGATCCTAAGGCCACCAGTATAAAAAGTTTTTAAAAACCCCTTTAGGTTGAAGCCTCACGTTGCGGAAACGCAGTTTCTTATGTTGCTGTTTTTGCTGCGGTTTTTTAAGCCAAAACCAAGAAGGGCTACAGATGGAATGGGATATATAGGAAGTTCTCATACTTCTACCTTCTGCTCAATCCACTCCTGGTTTTGGCTCAAAAATGCAACAAAATTTGCAACAAAAGAAGCTGCATTTCCGCAACGTGGTCTTTTAGAGCCTTAAATTTAATAACTTCTTTGACCCCTTAAACAGCCACAGTATCTTGATCAGTTCTATGCATGAAATTGCTCATTCCTCCAAAAAGACTTCAAGAATCCATAGTTTAGCAATACGAGTTAAATGTATACTGGAAAACACCATCTTACAGTATATAAGTATTGATGTAATCTACATAAAACTTCTGTAACTTGTGAATACATTACATTATTTATCTTGTCATCTGGCGTATCTCAGCGTATCTGAGCTCAGATCAGGCACTAGTACAAGCAATATCGTATTGCTGTGCAGTATCTGATGCAAGGATGACATTCCCCAGAATACAAATAACCAGATCAAACTCCGAACAGACAATTGAACCGGCAAATAATGGCGAGAGATCCAGATCGCAAGTCTGCAAAATTGTGAACGCAGCTCTGCATTATAATACAAGACGTAACTCAGGATCGGATCACAGTTTCTTATTTCTTTATGTAGATTCAGTCTTTATATTTTTTTCCAAATTTTTCCCTTTAGATTTAAAAAATCATGTCAAAGAAGAAGTTCTATCAATCTAGATATACAGTGGGGCAAAAAAGTATTTAGTCAGTCACCAATAGTGCAAGTTCCACCACTTTAAAAAGATGAGAGGCGTCTGTAATTTACATCATAGGTAGACCTCAACTATGAGAGACAAAATGAGAAAACAAATCCAGAAAATCACATTGTCTGATTTTGTAAGAATTTATTTGCAAATTATGGTGGAAAATAAGTATTTGGTCAGTAACAAAATTTCATCTCAATACTTTGTTCTATATCCTTTGTTGGCAATGACAGAGGTGAAACGTTTTCTGTAAGTCTTCACAAGGTTGGCACACACTGTTGTTGGTATGTTGGCCCATTCCTCCATGCAGATCTCCTCTAGAGCAGTGATGTTTTGGGACTGTCGCTTGGCAACATGGACTTTCAACTCCCTCCAAAGGTTTTCTATAGGGTTGAGATCTGGAGACTGGCTAGGCCACTCCAGGACCTTGAAATGCTTCTTACAAAGCCACTCCTTCGTTGCCCTGGCGGTGTGCTTTGGATCATTGTCATGTTGAAAGACCCAGCCACATTTCATCTTCAATGCCCTTGCTGATGGAAGGAGGTTTGCACTCAAAATCTCACGATACATGGCCCCATTCATTCTTTCATGTACCCGGATCAGTCGTCCTGGCCCCTTTGCAAAGAAACAGCCCCAAAGCATGATGTTTCCACCCCCATGCTTTACAGTAGGTATGGTGTTTGATGGATGCAACTCAGTATTCTTTTTCCTCCAAACACGAAAAGTTGTGTTTCTACCAAACAGTTCCAGTTTGGTTTCATCAGACCATAGGACATTCTCCCAATACTCTTCTGGATCATCCAAATGCTCTCTAGCAAACTTCAGACGGGCCCGGACATGTACTGGCTTAAGCAGTGGGACACGTCAGACACTGCAGGATCTGAGTCCCTGGCGGCGTAGTGTGTTACTGATGGTAGGCTTTGTTACATTGGTCCCAGCTCTCTGCCGTTCATTCACTAGGTCCCCCCGCGTGGTTCTGGGATTTTTGTTCACTGTTCTTGTGATCATTTTGACCCCACGGGGTGAGATTTTTCGTGGAGCCCCAGATTGAGGGAGATTGTCAGTGGTCTTGTATGTCTTCCATTTTCTAATTATTGCTCCCACAGTTGATTTCTTCAATCCAAGCTGGTTGCCTATTGCAGATTCAGTCTTCCCAGCCTGGTGCAGGGCTACAATTTTGTTTCTGGTGTCCTTTGACAGCTCTTTGGTCTTCACCATAGTGGAGTTTGGAGTCTGACTGTTTGAGGGTGTGCACAGGTGTCTTTTTATACTGATAACAAGTTTAAACAGGTGCCATTACTACAGGTAATGAGTGGAGGAAAGAGGAGACTCTTAAAGAAGAAGTTACAGGTCTGTGAGAGCCAGAAATCTTGATTGTTTGTAGGTGACCAAATACTTATTTTCCACCATAATCTGCAAATAAATTCTTACAAAATCAGACAATGTGATTTTCTGGATTTGTTTTCTCATTTTGTCTCTCATAGATGAGGTCTACCTATGATGTAAATTACAGACACCTTTCATCTTTTTAAGTGGTGGAACTTGCACTATTGGTGACTGACTAAATACTTTTTTGCCCCACTGTACCTGCAATACAGTGAATACAAAGATTCTACATATCAGGAATAAGCCGCAGAAAAGCTAGTAGAAAAATACATTGTATCTAAGCATTATTAAAGGGGTTGCCCAGGGAGTCTGCTGTCTTACTTGCTCTGGGGTTTTTAGATGGTGGACCTGGGCTTGTTTTGACCCTGGGTCACATGATTGGAACCAGCACATGATCCACCTCCTCCTCTCTCGTTTTCACTAGTAGTTACCAGTGCTTTACTATAGTCATCCAGCCCCCACCGAAAAGTGGAGAGGAAGAAGGAAAAGCGGTTCCAATCACAGAACTAGGTCCAGAATCTAAAATCCCTCAGAACATATAAGACGCGATTCCCATCTGCGTTCAGGCTTCCATTTGGAAAGTCTGCTTGGGGACCCCCCAACCAGAAACCTATCCACAGAAAAAGCAGTTACCTAAGGAAACCAGTGGACCCCATAGACTATAATGGGGTCCGTGTGGTTTCCGGACAAAAAATGTGGAGAGAAAGTGCTGCTTGCAAGACTTTTCTCTCCCCATATTTCATGTGGAGAGGGGAACGGAATGGACTGAACACAGATGTGACCTTAGATAAAGTGTCACAATGGCCTAATAATACCTCACTGACCCCCCCCCCCCCTCACATTTTGATGCTTCTAGGGTTCTCACTGGTCTTTACCTCTTAGTTCCTCGTCACACAGGAGATAACAGCTCACTGAAACAATGGCTACGGCCACTGACTGCTGTGGCTAGTGATGGACCGAGCAGTCATTCCCAATACCTAGGAAGATCTGAAAGTAGACACTAGCATTGACCTCAGAAGTGACAAAAGCAACAAGAGATCAGTAATGTGAATGACACTTTTCATTTTTCTTTGACATTCTCTTCTTTACTTCCAAGACAATCCCTTTAATACGTCCAGTAAACTCACACCCGCATCAAAAACAGCAAATGAATTGATTTCTGGTTTTATATAGAACTCCATTTACAATGATACCATGAAGGTGGACAATAGTATAAAGCTTTCTTCATTTCACTGCAGTGGACAATTAGAATTAAAGGGAGTCTGTCACCAGAACCCAATGTATCAACCCAACCCAGCAGATAGATAGGTTAGATTTCCCCTTGTGAATCGCTTTCTGGGGTAATGGCATATCACTATTTTTTATCAATAAGAAAATTATCTCTTTGGAGCCCCAAAGACCTCTTTTGCATATTGACAACTATAACAATATCCCAGCCATGGAGGCAGCAATTCACAAAGGGAAACCACTGTATGATTCAAGTGATTGTAACCTATCTATCTGTGTGGCTGGGTTGATGTGTTGGGTTCTGGTGACAGACTCCCTTTAAAATATATCCATAACTTGTTCCTGCTCTTGCTCTTGGTGCATACAGTAACAATGTGCCGCAGGCTATATTAGCTAGTGACTTGCCTAATGGAATATCTGGCACTGACCCTGGAGTGGGTGGCTGTCTACAGAAGGGGAATCATTATGCTACCAGGTGACGGAACAATATGTGAAATGGAAAGCTGGTCCCACGAGCTGGCTGTATCTTTATTTCCAGGAGCCAGAGGTTAGAAATTTTAGCAGGGAGCAGCTCCCTAGCCAAGACAGCTACATTCCAGTGGAGATGCTGGAACGTCCAGCGTCTGTGAGAGCTTCTTCCATGCCACGTCTGGCAGAGAACCCCCAGGTAAATACAGCAACATAACCCCTCTCTTCTCAACCTCTACTAAGTCACGTATCACAATATACAACCTATTAGCCAACAATCTTCAGTCCTCCAAGAACATTCCACCATCTAGCAGCCCCGGTCGACCTATAGTCACATGGTCTGTTGCTTTTCCTGTTTGTCCATCTGCTCTTTTGTTAAATTATATTCGACTATCATTTCATTTGTTTTCAAGGGGTTTGCTTTACGTGTTACCGTTGTTTTGTATTTCCGTTTGTTTCTCTGAGTTTGTTTTCTCGATTTTTAAGGCGACAGTTCTGTTTTTTGGTCACATGACCATTTCATTTACTTTATTTTACACTTTATAATTAGAGGGGAACCCCCATCGCCAAAAAGGATTTGTCTTTCTCGTGGAAACTGGTTAAAAGTCAAAGACTAGAAAGTTATTTCGTAAAATTTTATTTTGCATTATCTCTTCCCCTTCAATTATAAATTTAATAAAATTGGATATTTATGACGATAATTTTCTAATTTATTTCATTTATTTTATATTTAATACATGGGTGGAAAGTTTTCTCTTTATTTTTCCCTATAGGTCTCATGCACATGACCGTACTATAGATTTATATTATACATACAAACATACATACTCTACCTCCATTTGACACTGATTTGAGGCATACAAAGTTTTTGCTTATAAATTCATATAGATTTTATGGGAAGTAATTGTGGAATGTTCCATTATAAGTTATGTTATGGACGTATCCTCACTTAGAAGCATTGGCTTAAAGGGAACCCATCACCGGAACCCAGCCCCGCAGATAAGTTAGGGTTACATAACCCTTGTGAATTGGTGCCATTGTTGTTGTTTTTGTGAATATTGGAATGAGCTCTTTGGAGCAATGAGGGCGTCCCCAATTACCTCTTTGGAACAATGAAATTGGCCCCATTGAATATTCACAAAAACTACGATATCCTGATAACAAAGGAACCAATTCACAAGGCAACCCTAACCTATGGGACTGGGCTTGTATGGTGGGTTCTGATCCCTTTAAAGGGATCCTATCATTGGATATCCTTTTTTTTCTGACTAATACATAGGAATAGCCTTAAGACAGGCTATTCTTCTCCTACCTTTAGATGTCTTCTCTGCACCACCGTTCTGTAGAAATCCCGGTTTTCTTCGGTATGCAAATTAATTCTCTCACAGCACTGGGGGCGGTCCCCATTGCTCAAACAGCACTGGGGGCGTCCCCAATGCTGCGAGAGAACTCTCACTCTATTATCTTCTGGAATGCCCTCTCACTGTGTCTTCTTCCATCCTGGGTTTCAGTCTTCTAGGCATGCGCAGTCGGATCTGCCATCGGGCCTTGGGCAGAGCCGACTGTTCATGCCCGTGGCCACAAGAAAATGGCCACTTACACAGTAAGCTGGTATAAGCGGCCATTTTCTTGTGGCTGTGGGCATCCGCTGCCG
Organism: Leptodactylus fuscus; assembly: GCF_031893055.1. Taxonomy (NCBI): domain Eukaryota; kingdom Metazoa; phylum Chordata; class Amphibia; order Anura; family Leptodactylidae; genus Leptodactylus; species Leptodactylus fuscus. The sequence continues at coordinate 25,567,150 of NC_134273.1, read as the reverse complement.
GCTCTGCCCGAGACCCAATGGCAGAGCCCACTGTGCATGCCTAGAGGATTGAAACCCAGGATGGAAGGAGACACAGGGAGAGGATGTTCCAGAAGAAGATGGAGGCGGCGCTGGAGATTTCTCTCGCAGCACTGGGGAGGAGAAGTAGAATAATAGCCTTTGTTAAGGCTATTCCTACGTCTTAGTCAGAAAAAAAGGGTATCCAATGATAGGATCCCTTTAAAGTTAGATATTGTAGAACTAGACTAGATGCACCAAATTATACAGATTAGGGTTACGTCAGCAGCTATATGTATGACCAAGTTGTGTGTGCAGATATTTTCTTCCTTTTTTGGCTCGCTTTGGCCTTTCAGGTCCTGTCAGATGTCAGCTCCATGAGGCGTTCCTTCTCCACAACAGCAGACAAGCGTGCCCGTAGTTCCTGGCTAGAAGACTTCACTTTAGATAGAAGTGGTCTAGATAGTGGGTACAAGCAGCAACGTCGTAGCTATCATGCCTCTTTAAGACTATCCACTCATCGACTGAATACAGATACAGGTTGGTCAGATTGATATGGAAATGCCATGTAGACACAAAGGTTTGGCCAATGTTGGACTAATTCACATTATAAGAAGATTTGTTTTGGAATGGTTTTACAGTCAGGGTACAGGTATTCTAAAGCCTGCATGGTCCGAAATGTGAAATTCTTCTACAACTACAACTGTAAAGATATCAAGTGAAGTCCAATGTCATTGACATCAAATGACTAATAGAAAATATTTTATGAGTATTGCCCCTATTGCCAGTATCCTCAGAATTATTGGCACTTCTGTAAGGTAAAGTTGTGAACCCTACTTACCCCACCCCTCACAATGTGAGACATCTCCAATTGTGTATACTACTGGTCATACACCTTCAAAAGCTGCTGGCCAAATGCATGTTCTGCCAACAGCACTTTCCCCTGACTTTCCTCCATAAACATGCACACTCAATTTAGCCAAGTGTGCAAGTGTCAGTGGGAAGAGGGCAATAAGCTGCTGCCAGATGCCCCCCTACATTGGCTTATCTCCCATCAGTACAAAAGGATGGGCCATGTAAACCTCAGCATGCCTAATACTTTTTCCTCCTGATATCATTTGTCAGAGCAGAATTTGGAGACCTCAAATACATCAAATAATGAGTCAGCCCGCCAAAGTCATGGGGTCCACATGATGGAAAACTATATTTTTGGGCTCAGTATTTTCTACTCCGTTCAGAATCCCTTTAAGCAGGCTCCTTGGACCCATCAGATAAAATGATTCCCCTAGGAAATAGACTATAGCACCCTTCAAATTTTGGACATCTTGTCCTGGTGGGTTAAAGGCCTGGGCTACTAGAGGAACCTCTAGTATTCCGGTGGGCCAGTCTGAGACTGCCTATAAGCAAGATTCCTGGTAAGATGACCTATCCTATCAATATATTCTACTGTAGTTTTCTAAAAGCAGCAGATTTTTTTAGCAACTGATGGCTTAGCCTTCAGATAGGTCATCAATACTATATTTGCAGGGGTCTATAGGGCATAGTCAAACTGTCTATGGGGCAGCGTTGCAGTACCGGTGTTAGACTCCTGCAGATCTAATATACCCTAAGGATAGGCCATCCATCTTAGCAACTGGATAACCCCTTTAATGTCAGGTTGACAGAGAAGGGAAAATAATAATTAAAAAATATTTTAGTTACTTTATCTTTCCTCCTTTTTAATGACTATCCCCTGCCCACCCCCCAAAAAGAAAAATGTTTCCTTTTTGTGGGCTGATTGACCATTATCTAATTGTCCATGTCTTTTTTTACCTGTTTCTGGTCCTTTCCTCCGCATCCTCTCCTTTCCCTCGGTTGAGCTTGATAGACATATATCACTTTTTCAGCAGAACTGTGTAAGTATGGAATATGAATCTGGCCTCAGATACAGTATTTTATTCAAATAAGTTACTTCAACGTACCCCCAAGGCTATGAAATAAACTGTGCTGCTATTATGGAGAGCCTGGGGTCAGTACACGTAACCCCCTTAGGGACATGTCATGCTTCTATAGGGTGCATGTTTAGAATCTAGGAATTCGACTAGATGAAAGAGGACAATACTGGAGAAGAACCTTCCTAACTCTTAATTCTTTTTCCATTTGCAGGTCATCGATTAGACAGTCATCGTTCAGGAGGAAGAGAAAGGGGTCGTTCTAAGGAGAGGAAGCACCTTTTATCCCCCGATCCCTCACGTTGCAATTCAGAGGAAAGGAACCCACAAGCTGCATGTGAGCATAGGGATCACCAGCTATCACCCAGTCATACCCATGGCAGTGTGCAGGTAAGATCACTGTGTATACCAAGCATTCAGGAGAAGATCCGTGATGATCAGGGTAACTTCTACATTGTATTCCTCAAAGTGATTTACAGAGAGATACTTTCATCTTGTGTCGGTCAGAATGGTCATATGTAGAGATGAGCGAACACTAAAATGTCCGAGGTTCGAAATCCGATTCGAACAGCCGCACACTGTTCGGCTGTTCGAACGGATTTCGAACCCCATTATAGTCTATGGGGGGAAATGCTCGTTTCAGGAGTACGCAAAATTCGATAAAATTATACTTACCAAGTCCACGAGTGACGGTCGGGCTGGATTCCCCTTGAAGTCTTGTCCCGGCGCAGCGCCCCCGCGGCATCTTCCGGCTGGAATTCACTCTGCGTAGGCATTGGGGCCTAGGCAGAGCCGACTGCACATGCGCGGTCAGCTCTGCCCGGCCTGACGCCTGAGCAAAGCCGACTGCGCATGCGAGGGCATGCCCACGCATGCGCAGTCGGCTCTGCCTAGGCCGGATGCCTCGGCAGAGTGAATTCCAGCCGGAAGACGCCGCAGGGACGCTGCACGGAGAAGACTTCTAAAGGTAAGAAAAGAACCAGTGTTGATTGGCAGAATGTATAGCATTCTGCCAATCAACGCTGGTTCTGCATCAAACATTAAACTTTGAACAGCTAGTAGTGTTCGATCGAGTACGAGTATCTCGAATACCGTAGTATTCGATCGAACACCTACTCGATCAAACACTACTCACTCATCTCTAGTCATATGTAGTCATAAATATGGTCTCCTGCAGCTGAGACCCCGACTCTGCTTTAGAGAGATCTACCGTATTTTTCAGACTATAAGACGCACCTAGGTTTTAGAGGAGGAAAATAGGGAAAAAAAATTTTGAAGCAAAAACTGGTAAAATATTTAATATATGGGAGTTGTAATTTTGCAACAGCTGCAAGGCCACATTGACAGGTGACCCTGCAGCTGTACGGGGACGCATACAGTGGTTTTTTTTGCGGGGCCAGAAGTACTTTTTAGTTATACCATTTGGGGAATATCTATTTCTTAGATCACCTTGTATTGAAAAAAAAACCGGTGGTTTATGATATATGATTTTCTACTTTTATATATACTCTAGGGAAAGGAGGTGATTTAGAACTTTTATTTATTTAATTTTTTTATTATATATTTTTAGTTTTTTTTTTTTTTTTTTTAACTATTTTATTCCCCCCCTCGGGGCTTGAACCTGCGGTCACTTGATTGCAAGTCCCATAGACGGCAATACAACTGTATTGCCGTCTATGGGACATTCTGTCTATTAGTATTACGGCTGGTCATAGACCCAGCCGCATTACTAATATAGCAGTGACAGGCCTGGGAGCCTCATTAGGCTCCCGGCTGTCACCCGAACAGGTCGGCTCTTGCGATATCGCCGCGCAGGAGCCGGCCTGCAACTTCACAGGTACGGGGCCGGTGGGGACCGGCCCCGGGGGAGAAGGGGCCACCGATACTGACCCGGCATCCGCTGTACTAGAGAGGAGGGGGCCGGCGAGGGATAGATGCTGGCACAGGTGCCGGGGCCTGAGACTGCCCCTGCCGCTGCTGGCTTCATGCAGGGCAGAGGAGCGCAGCGATGTCTATCCCTTGCCGGCTTCCGCCTCTCTATTACAGCGGATGCCAGGCGCCACATTCGCACTATAAGACGCACCCTTCTTTTCCCCCCAAATTTGGGGGGAAAAAAGTGCGTCTTATAGTCCGAAAAATACGGTAATTGATACAGGCCAATTTTGGAATGACCATTACTAGCCTTGTTTGTTGATTGATCACATCTTTTATGAGGTGTCTAAACTCGTTGCTTGTTGACTGTGTAACATGTTGTGCGATGTCGATTAATGCAATCTGTATGGGGGTGATCAAGTGGATATTCTATTGCCGATCATCAATGTGTAGATAATCCTATAGAGGCCACATTATGGGTTTAGGAATCCGGTGCATGGTCTTGTTCTCTGCACGTACAGAATTGGACCACTCAATGGGCTCCTAAACCCAGGATAAGTTTCTAGCTTTCTTCAATCATTTCCCACAAACGTATATATCAGTCTTCCCATCTGCTCCTGCTCTATAATGTTCTGCCTGCTGCATTTCTAACGTTATGATTTCCCTCTGATTTTCTATGGTCTTCGTATCTTTTACACATTGTCACTGTACTATTTTTTTTAATGATTTAGCAAATTACTTTGTGTTGAATTTTCATTTTTTTTCTAACAGATGCTTGACTCATTGAACGAAAGTTGCATTCCTTCTGACACCAGCACCCCAAGACGTGGGCGACGCCAACTTCCTTCTGTGCCTGCAACCCCAAGACCTCTTATTTCCTTTTCTTCTTTAATCCGCCGACAGAAACACAGCTCACCTCCTCTTAATGGCAACGACAATGCACCTCTTCCTAGTGAGCCAGGCCTGAGCGAGTCTTCCTGCTCCCTCCAGGGGCGCCACAGCTCACAGTCAACTCCTCAGCACTATATCTCAGAGCCATATTTGGCCCTACATGAGGAGACGCAAAGCTCAGACTGCCCAGCTGAGGACACACTCACCTTTGAGGTTGCTGTGGCTACCAGTCTAGGTCGTTCTAACACCATTGCTGCTGCCCCATTACGTCAAGGGTGGCAGATGCCCAATGGTCACTATCGTCGTAGAAGAAAGGGCGGGATACCAACTGTGATAGCTTCTCGTGAATTAAGTGACACAGAAGAGGATGATCGTTGTTAAAGGAAGATGGGGCATGCTTGCTGTGCCACGGCAGATATTGTTTCAGTGGCCCCTCCATCACATCTCTGAGTTTCTTCCAGAGGAAACTCACAGCACTCACTGCCAATCCCCTTACCTAAAGTCCAGGCATTGCCGTGAAAAATGGTCGAAGCCTGGATCTTAATATCTTGTGCCAAAACAGATTTAAACTGTCCTGAAGACGCATGCAAGAGTTTAAAGGGGAGGCATGGAGGCACATGCCCTTAATAGAATGGAGGAGGTGGCCGGTCTAGAATATATCAGTAGGTGGGAGAGATCATCGCCTATCATGAGTTCACTACCGTTTGATACTCATTTGCCAATAATAGAACTTGAGCTTTCAACTATTGACAATTGATCATCTGCCAAAGTGATCAACCTTTAGTCAAGGTACCGTATGTTAAGAATACCGTCCGATACGGTGATGACAAATTGTTTGACTAGTAAGTTTATCGAATGGACAGCCATTGAGTTGTGGTTACTGATGGATAAACCAGTTTACTGGAAGATCTCTTATGCAGCTCTGTGATGTTTATATGACAATGATATGCAAAGATGTTGGGTGGTCGGGAAGGATCTCTGGTTACGTTAAGTGCATTCTCTGAGCCCATAACCCTTGTCATTGGATGAGACCATGAAGATCCATATTTTGTTTATTTGTATCAAAATCCTTTCCTCAACCTAAGGTTTAGATAACTTAAGGTTGAGGTAACTTTAATTGGCAACTCGGTGGATATGGAAATAAAAGGAAACATCATGTACGTAGACATACAGGACAAACTAGTGCTGCATCAGTTAAGCATGCTTCATTTTGCATGAATTTTAGGGCCCATGGGGGTTAAAGGAATCCCTCAATAGGAGAGGCTTATATAGTAAGGTAAATGTTCCTAGGTCATGTAGGAGACCCATGTGATTTTTTTTCTACTTTAACCCAAAAATTAAACAGTAAACACAATGCTTCTTATATAGATTCTGATGGATACCAGTCTGCCAATTTCAATGGTAGTAAATTAAAGGGGTTGTCCAGGATTACAAAAATACAAAAGTCTAGGAATGTGGTAAAATAAAAAAAAATGGAACAATAATAACTTACCTTGTAAACCTCCCACCACCCCAGTTTCTGTTCCAGTGGACCTCCAATTCTCGACGACTTCTCTTATATCGATAATGTGTCTGTGTGACTGAGTCAGCCAATTATTGGTCACAGTGGTGAATCCTGAATGTACTGCATGAGATTGGGGAAACCAGTGATTGGTCAGAGTAAACACCAGTGTAAGGATGGTACAAACTGCTGGACAAGTCAAGAGAACCAACAGGATTGCCAGAGTGGTGGGATTGAGGCGGCAAGAGACTTTAGGGAAATGCTCTCCACAAATTCTTCACAGTACAAGAGAGATCATTCCTTTTTGGATTAACAGAGTCTGGGACTCACTCAAAAACTTCTGCCCCATTATTATGTTCTTTGTGAACTGTTTACCCCTGTCTATCCATGTACAGTATCTCACCGCAGGGAGGACATAAAGGGCTGCAGTCAGTGGCGTAACTAGGAATGGTGTGACCCTGTGGCGAACCTTTGACATGGGGCCCCTCCGACCGATGCCGAAGATCCCGACCAACCCCCCCCACCGCATTCCTGTGTGCACTATTATGCCGCATAGTTGCCCCTGCACACAGCATTGTACCCCATAGTGGCCCCTTCACCCAGTATTATGCCCCATAGTTGCCCCTGCACACAGCATTGTACCCCATAGTGGCCCTTTCACCCAGTATTATGCCCCATAGTTGCCCCTGCACACAGCATTATACCCCATAGTGGCCCCTTCACTCAGTATTACGCCCCATAGTGGCCCCATCACCCAGTATTATGCCCCATAGTGTCCCCATCACCCGGTATTATGCCCCATAGTGTCCCCATCACCCAGTATTATACCCCATAGTGGCCCCATCTCCCCGTATTGTGTTCCATTGTGGACTCCCATTAACAATTATTATACTCTGGGGTCTTTTCAGACCCCAGAGTATAATAATCTGAGACCGAGAGGGGGATACAAACATAAACACTGTTACTTACCTATCCCTGCGCTCCCCGCTGTCAGCTATCTTCAATGACATCAAGGATGTCATGTGACTGGGGGCCTGCATCGCGACGCAGAAGGACGCAGGCCCTGATCATGTGACGTCTGAGACGTCACACAAGTAGGCCCCGAAGCCTTCGCGGAGCGTGGAGACGTAAGTAACACTGTTTGTTATGTTCGCTTACCTCTCCCGGACCTCCGATCATTATACTCAGGGGTCTGAAAAGACCCCTGAGTATAATAATGATGTTTGCGGGGCCCGCGGTGTCACTTACTGATCCCGGCCCCTGCCAGGATCGGTAAGTAAGTAGGGCCTGTTACCGGTTGGAGTAACTTCAGCCGGTAACAGCCTATTAAAAAAAAAAAACGCTGCTTCCCTGGTAGTTACACCACTGGCTAAAGTAACTCAAGTGTAATACAACTCTTTCAGCCAGAAAGTGAATGAAGCAAATAAACTACATAGAGTACTTACTATATTGACTAATTCTAGGTTAGAAACTTAAATTTACACATTGATGTCCATATCCTAAGATATTTTTAGTGAAAGATTGCTTTAAGGTCAGAAACTGTCCTTCAGAAGGACAATAAGGAGAGTTTTTAAAGTAACCCTGTAGAAATACACAGCACTTTATTAGATTTGCAAATGTGCAGTATTTTTTTATTTACAGTATTTGTGATAAACAGTGGTGGATTGAGTTTAATGGAATAGGTAGTTGATTTGCAAATGAAGTTTAAGGCTGTCACCAGAACCCAACATATCAACGTATCCCCGGAGATAGATAGGTTAGTGTCACCAGAACCCAGCATATCAACCTGGCCCCGCAGATAGATAGGTTAGGGTCACCAGAATGCAGCATATCAACTCAGTCCCACAAATAAATAGGTTAGAGTCACCAGAACCAGTATATCAACCCAGCCATGCTGTTAGATAGGTTAGGGTCACCAGAACACAGTATGCAGATAGATAGGTTATACTCACCAGAATGCAGCATATCAACCCAGTATGCAGATAGATAGGTTATACTCACCAGAATGCAGCATATCAACCCAGTCCCACAGATAGCTTAGTGTCACCAGAACCAGCATATCAATCCAGTCCCGCAGATGGATAGGTTAGGGCCTTCCTAATGAAATGCTGTTTTTCCTTAGATTCAGCGCCTCCTTTGTCCAAATATTGCCATTTTTGTCAATAGGCAAATAAGCTCTTTGGAGCAACAAGAACATTGTTGTTGCTCGAAAGAGCAAACTCTCTCCCTGCTCACTGTTGCCCTCTGCTCCTCCTTCCTTCCTTTTATTGACAGAACCAGGCAATATATACCTTATATTCTCAATGCATGCGCAATACTCCTGTAATGCTTGCCTGCAGATGCACCAATATAAGCAGCGGCAAGTGCAAAAGAACTCAGGGCCAGGTGAGATTCGGTATACACTGCTTGACCCTATCAATCAGAGGAAAGAAGGATGAGTGGAGGGCAGTGCAGAGCAGTAGGAAGGCTTACCTCACTGGAGCAACCACAACACCCTAATTGCACCAAAGAACTCATTCACATATTGGCAATGGTAATAACACTGCAAGAGAGACAGCGGTTCACAAGGGGAAAGCATTGTTTCAGATCTCCCCTGTTCGACCAGTGGCTCTGTACATCCACACTGCGTGTATTGTATTGGTAGCATTGAGAGCATAGACAGTGATGTATTATTATGCAAGGTATTGGGATATGTATTTTCTGGCATATCGCTCTGAAGGGTCTTATATTGTATGCCATATTGATCTAGAAAAATACTTATATAAGACATAATACAAAGCCATTCTTCTCAGAACACTTGCAGTCTTGATGTTGTGGTTGCCCTTAGAGTTGTGTCCTGGAATTTACAAAAACCCAATAGATGTTTAATGTATGAGAAGAACTGAGGTCCATTGTACCTTTCCCTTCAGTACATTCTCCCCTAATAGAATTTATGGAATTAAAAGGGTTTTCTTGGCCGATTAAAATTTTTGAAAACAGGCTTTGGATATTGTAAAATAATAAAAGTGATATTCAGCTCACCGATCCATCGCGACTCTCATACTAAGACTTCACGGTCCTCTACTTCCTGCTCCCTCTTGACACACAGGAAGTGCCACTGAGCAAATCCCTGGCCAATTACCGAAATATGTAGCCTATTTATCCATTGACGGACTGTGTGGTCAAGTTCTGTGTTTTGAGAGGGATGAGGATGTAGAACCCAACACAAGACCAAACCGGTAGTGATGGGGGAACAATGGGGTCAGTATGACTTGCATCTAAAGGGAGTCTGTCTACAGAGTCTATCAGATCAACCCACTGTTAGGTATTTTCTCCTTGTGAATCGGTGCTGCTATTGCCAAAATATTGCTGTTTTTGTTACCATGCAAATAAGCTCTGTGGAGCAACGATGGCATTGTCCCTTACATCAATGGAGCAACGACAATACCCCGAATTTGTATCTAGTTAAAGACATTGATAGCTTTGTAACAGGGCAGTAATTCACAAAGAGAAAACACTGTTTGATTCAGGTGAACCTAACATATCCATCTTCAGGTATCGGTTGATATGCTGGGTTCTGCTGACACTCTCCTTAATATTTGACCCCATTCTCAGCCTGTTTTCAAAAAGCCAAAAAACCAAATTGTGTCCCTAAGTCCTGGTTCACATCTGCGTTCGGTAATCCATTTGGGAGTCTGCATGGGCCCCCCCCCCCCCCAAACGGACTACCAAATGCATTGGCAAGTGGTGTGCAGTGAAAGCATACGGACCCCATAGACTATAATGGGATTTGTGTGCTTTCCGCACGGTCTCCGCATGGAACATACAGACAGAAAAATATGTTGTGATCTACTTTACCTCTCTGCATAACTCGTGCGGACACCGCGCAGAAAGCACACAGACCCCATTATAGTCTATGGGGTCCATGTGCTTTCACTAAACACTGCTTGCCAATGCAATCGGTAGTCCATTTAGGGGGTCCCCATATGGACTCCCCGAACGGATTGCCGAACGTAGATGTGAACCAGGCCTTAGAAATATATAAGCTATATATTTGCCATGGCAAATCTTGCACCCCATACATCAGCATTACAATCCATTGCCAAGCATATGGTTGTTACATAAGCGTTTATGCACTAGTACTGAAGGAAACACACAATTGGATTCACATTAGATTACCCATATTGTTATCATAGCTAAATGGCACAATGGATAGAATAGCCTGTCGGAAGATCTGTGCAAAAAGTGTACACAACATGGAAGAAATGGCTAACTGTAATAGATATTCACTAGTCGGTAAATCAGTAAACTTTGTCCTACTAGTCTCTAAAATTCTGCTAAAGTTTAGATGAAATGGGGAGGTGGTATTGGCTGTTGTACTGTTTATGTGAAATATGTATTGTGCTGCAACTGGAACGATTTCCCAAGCTAGTAGTGAACGCCCCGGACCTGTCTGGTGGTAGACTGTACTAAAGCTACATGAAATGTGAACAAGCGTAAAACCAGAGTGGGCAGCTCACGTCTGATCCATATCCATGCCTAAATGATCTATATATACTGTCTGAGGAACAGGCCTTGTACATTCAATTCTTCTACAGCGACGGACACTTTCAAGTGCTATGTACGTGAAAATACTTCTGTCTGTGCAAAGCAGGAAAGAAGTCACGATTTATTCAGGTGTCAGGAGGTGGTGATTGTATTATAAGTAAAAAAAAAAATCCTGTTTTGCCCAGAATTAAAAAATAAATATAAAAAATACGTCTTGGGATTTTATGGGGATTTTTTGTGAAAGAGAAATAAAAAAATATATATATATTAAACACATTGTAAATAATTCTCAATATTTCTTGTCCTTTTTCTGACTTTTTCAGTCCAGAAATAAAACTTGATAAATGAAAATGTGTTGTCCTGTTGTTACAGTAGTATGGCACTGCTCGGGCCACCATTCCTCCTAGTATGGCACTGCTTGGGTCACCAGTCCTCCTAGTATGGCACTGCTTGGGCCACCATTGCTTCTAGTATGGCACTGCTCGGGCCAACATTCCTTCTAGTATGGCACTGCTCAGGCCACCAGTCCTTCTAGTATGGCACTGCTCGGGCCACCAGTCCTTCTAGTATGGCACTGCTCGGGCCACCAGTACTTCTAGTATGGCACTGCTCGGGCCACCATTCCTTCTAGTATGGCACTGCTCGGGCCACCAGTCCTTCTAGTATGGCACTGCTCGGGCCACCAGTACTTCTAGTATGGCACTGCTCGGGCCACCATTCCTTCTAGTATGGCACTGCTCGGGTCACCATTCCTTCTAGTATGGCACTGCTTGGGCCCCCATTCCTTCTAGTATGGCACTGCTCGGGCCACCATTCCTTCTAGTATGGCACTACTCGGGCCACCATTCCTTCTAGTATGGCACTGCTTGGGCCACCAGTCCTTCTAGTATGGCTCTGCTTGGGCCACCAGTCCTTCTAGTATGGCTCTGCTTGGGCCACCATTCATTCTTCATTCGGGGAGGTGAAGTCAATATATTTCAGATATCCATGAAAATATTAAAGGTGTTATCCAGGGAGATTGTGAGTACTTGTTCCTCCAGGAATTTTAGGTGGTGAATATAAGGGTTTCAGGCTAGTTCTGACCTCAGATCATGTGATCGGATCCAACAAGTTCCTCCATCTCCACCATCCATTCCCCTATTCAAGAGCATTTAGCGGTGCTGTGTATTTACCTATAGTAAAGCTAGCCACCATAGCACAGGTAAGTACCCTTGTGGGCTAAACACAAAATCTATTAGTTGAGTTTTTATCCTTCAGCCTATTTTATGAAAGGTGAGGATCTTGCATTGACTTTTCTTGACTGAGATAAAATTTAATTTCCTGCCCTAAAATCCCTGACACCTGGAACCCTCAGCACCTGCCCCACCAGTTCCCCTACCAATGTTCTGGTCTTGACTGGCAAAAGATAGTCTGTGAAAGGGATCTAATGTATAGGTGTCCTGAAGAAGGGACAGTATCCAGTGAAGTTCAATAGGAGTTGTCCATTGTCCAAAATATCTAGAGCTAGAGAAGCGTTAAAGAGGTTGTCCACTTTCAGACCAATATTGAGAGACCAATGTTTTTGTTTGTGTAATAAAAAGTTGTACAATTTTCCAATATACTTTCTGTAATAATTCATCACGGTTTTCTAGCTCTCTGCTTGCTGTCATTCATACTATTTCTTCTAGTGGATAAAAGTCTGACCATGGTCATGTGATATATAGTCCATGGTCATGTGATATATAGTCCATCGTCATGTGATGGACTCAGGTACTGGTTCTTACAGGCACAGCTCAGTAATCAGACATCTGAATGGTAAGGAGCTGTGCACCTGTGTGTCCATCACATGACCATGGACCGTAAATCACATGACAATGGACTGTATAACACATGACCATGGTCAGACTTTTATCCAATAGAAGAAATAGTATGAATCAGTGGCGTAACTAGGAATGGCGTAGCCCCGTGGCGAACTTTTGCAATGGGACTCCCCCCGACCGTGCTGAAGACCTTGACCGATTGACCCCTAAAGCGGCCCCCCCACCCCCCGCGTGCGTGCATTTCTGCGCACACTATAATATCCTATATTGGCCCCTGCACACAGTATTATGTCCCCATAGTGGCCCCAGTACACAGTATTATGTCCCCATAGTGGCCCCAGTACACAGTATTATGTCCCCATAGTGGCCCCAGTACACAGTATTATGTCCCCATAGTGGCCCCAGTACACAGTATTATGTCCCCATAGTGGCCCCAGTACACAGTATTATGTCCCCATAGTGGCCCCAGTACACAGTATTATGTCCCCATAGTGGCCCCAGTACACAGTATTATGTCCCCATAGTGGCCCCAGTACACAGTATTATGTCCCCATAGTGGCCCCAGTACACAGTATTATGTCCCCATAGTGGCCCCAGTACACAGTATTATGTCCCCATAGTGGCCCCAGTACACAGTATTATGTCCCCATAGTGGCCCCTGCACATAGTATTATGTCCCCATAGTGGCCCCAGTACACAGTATTATGTCCCCATAGTGGCCCCAGTACACAGTATTATGTCCCCATAGTGGCCCCAGTACACAGTATTATGTCCCCATAGTGGCCCCAGTACACAGTATTATGTCCCCATAGTGGCCCCAGTACACAGTATTATGTCCCCATAGTGGCCCCAGTACACAGTATTATGTCCCCATAGTGGCCCCAGTACACAGTATTATGTCCCCATAGTGGCCCCAGTACACAGTATCATGCCCCATTGTGGACACCCATGAACAATTATTATACTCTGGCGTCTTTTCAGACCCCAGAGTATAATAATCGGAGACCCAGAGGGATACAAACAACTAACTACTGTTACTTACCTATCTCCCGACTCCCCTGCATTCTCCGTCACTGTCGGCCATCTTCCGTGACATCATGTGACCAGGGCCCTGCGTCGCGGGTCATATGACATCACACAAGTAGGCCGAAGCCTGCCCGGAGCTTGAAGAGATAAGTAACACAGTTTTTTATGTTATCTTACCTCTCCCCAGCCTCCGATCGTTATACTCGGAAGCCTGAAAAGACTCCCGAGTATAATAGTGCTTGTGGGGCCCGCGCTGTCATTTACCGATCCCGGCCACTGCCAGGATCAGTAAGTATATAGGGCCTGTTACCAGAGGAGTAACTCCAGTCGGTAACAGACTATTAAAAAAAAAACAAAAAAAAAAAGAAGCGGTAGCGGCTATCGCCGAGCCCTTAATGTCCTGGGCCCTGTGGCAGCTGCCTCTGCTGCTACGGCGGTAGTTACACCACTGGTATGATTGACAGCAAGCAGAGATCTAGAAAACTCTGAGGAATTCATAGAGAAAGTATATTAGAAAATTGTACAACTTTTTATTGTACAAACAATAACATCTGTCTCTCAATAATGGTCTGAAAGTGGACAACCCCTTTAAGATGACCATGCACTTTCAATAAGTTATATGTCAACAGTGATTCCTCCCATTCAGCAAAGTGATCTCAATATTAAGGTGGGAAGGAACCACTGCCAGACACCTCTTGAGAACAAAGGATGGGTGTGTTGAAATGCAACATAACATGTGGTAGACCTGAGGAAGGACTAGTGAAGGTACAACTAAGACCATAGAAGAGCTGATACAATAAGGAGGTCTACCTGGTTACCAATATAGATTGGTAATGTCCAACAAATGGTGGACATAGAGGACACTCCATAGTAGCATCTGAAAGTTTTCTTCTCCGCTATTACAAGGTTAATGCATACAAGTATATTATTGAGCTCTGATATCTTCCAGGACACTAGTAAAATATATTTCCATGCTAAAATAAATGTACAACCCATTCCCAGTCAGTCATGTTTGTGCGGAGCAGATTTCTTCGGCTGCAGATTCCATCTGGATTAAGCTTCAGGTATTTGAGCTCAAGGATGTCATCTATTTGCTGTCACTTTGAGTTTCGTCATTCTTGTGCTGTAGGCAATCACCTGTAAAATTCTGCGCACGCTTCGCCAGCAGCGATCGGGGGAAAAAAAAAAAATGCAATACTAAGGTTGTAGATATTCATCTGTATGGCGGGTAATGTGGTAAAGGTAAACTAAGAACAAATACAGAACAATAAAAAAGATTAAGAAAAACTGTTACGAACTTGGAATATTCTATCTAGGAGATGAAAACAATGGAGGAGATTTACTAAGATAAATGTGCCGGAGTTCTGCCTTAATTTTTGGAAAAACTTGGCCGACATGCCGTACGCCACATTTATTATGTGTTTGAGGCGGAGGCATCTCAGCCTTTGCACCCCGCTCGCCACTTTTTAGACAATGGGCAGAGCAGGGCATGAATCTGGGTGGGCTAAGGCAGGGATTTACTAGGACACAGAAGTCATGCTGCAGGCACATCTCCTATGCCCACAGCATTACAGTCCTGTACTATAATGGCCTTTAGACGAAAGAGGTTAAAAGTGATTTTTTTTAATGAGAAGTCATTTTAGTTATTGTTTTAAACTGGTTTTGTATACCACATGTACTTGCTTGGTATTAGCCTGGAACTGAGCTGCAATACCAAGCACAGCCATTATACAATGTATGGCGCTGTGCTTTGCAAGTAGTGAAGTGGCCACAGCTCTCATCTAAATGCTGCGGTCTCTTCATACAGCTGATCTTTGTGTGTTCCAGGTATTGGACCCTCACCAATCTGATATTATTGACCTATCCTAAGGATTCTTGATAACCATTGTAAGGACTGTTGTATGGACTGTTTGTTCGGAGTGGAACCAGGACCAGAAGACATGTAACTTCCACCTGCACCAAATTATGCCTATATTGAGATAAAATCCTGAACCTATACATGTAATGTACGGTTCACACTAGTGTTAGTAGGGGTCTTCATGGGAACCAGAACAACAGGGAGCCCATCTGCTAAAAAAAATGCGGACCTAATAGACTCCGTGCAGGACTTTTCTCTAGTCTGATTGTAGATGGACTCTATATCGGAATCTCCAACACAGATGTGAACCTAGCCTTAGACCAAAGTTGTCCAATCTCACTGATTTTGGTGGGATCAAGTTACAGTTCCCCTAAAAAAAAACTGGGGAATAAAGATTCAAACATGTTGGATTTCTACACTCAGCCTGGCTGTAGTCTACTCCCCTCGTCCTACTTAGAAGGCATCCATGTTTGGCCAATCTGGCATGTGTATGGCCGAGATCAGGAGAATCCAAAGTAGGCCAAATGGGCTTTATAGGTGATAGTCTCTAGTTGGTGTAGACCAAGTATTGGAACTCTAAACTAACTGTTCGTAAAGCAACATTTCAACCACGCAAGGCTTTTTATTAAGCTTGACACTTTTGCAGAGTAGTGGGTGAGTAGTGTCCCCTAGGGGAACGCGGTAATAATTCTGCTCTTTACAGATGTTAATTTGCAGTGTATAAGTCATCGTAGAAGATTGAGTGGCCCAGTCCTGATTCTCTAGAACTATCAGTCTTTGCGACGCTCAGTTTTGTCTTCATGTTAATTGATGCTGAGATTTCCTTGGAGATATTGGATGACGCTTATTGCCTTAACATATTACATATCCTTGAAAATCTATGCTAATGAATAACAAATCACTAATAGTGGATAAGATGATGTATGAGACATATTAGCAAAGAGGTAATGGCTAGATACAAAACAATGGAGATAAAGTGAATGGGTGAAAATTAAAATACTCTTATATTAAGGACTTTATCTGCAAAGCTAAGGTTACGTCAGTGTCCTGGAGACCTGTCACCACCAACTCCAACTCTTTGCATCCTTTAACTGTTGCGGCTAAACTTATTCTGATGAGCTGGAATTTATTCCTTAGATTTCACCATTCCTGAGCAATCTCTAAGGTTACTTTCAGCACCTAATATGCTATTTAGGCTCTCTACTAACAGGTGAGTGGTCCTAGGCTGGTGCGGACAAAGCGGGACTGCTCCTCCAGTCTGGAACCACCCACCTGACAGTAGAGAGCATATTAGCACATTGGATGAAGAAACTAACAGCATTGATTGCTCAGGAATGGTGGGGACTAGAGGAAAAATTCCAACTGAATCAGAGCCATTGAAGACTGCAAAGAGTTGGGGTTGGTGGAGGTAGTGAAAGGTCCTCTATAAAGGCAGGGGAAAAAATTGACAATAGAATCATACTGAGATCAATGAATAAAATTAGCAATGTTCACTTCACTGATTCCCTGCTGCTCTCACCCCAATCTTCCCGCTGGTCTCCATTATGAGATGCAGGAAATGCGGCACAGCCAATGACTTGCTGAGTGACTCCTAATGATTGGTTGAATCGTAATTTCCTGTGCATCAAAAGTGACCGGAAAGCAGAGACTTGTGAGGAACCGTGTAGGAGGAGCCGTGAGATAAAGGTGAAGTCAGTATTTTTTCTGCTAGTATTTTATACCATCAAAAGCCTGCTGTCAAGATTTTTGTCTGATGGGCATCATTTTTAAGGGTGATCTCTCTTTATTTATATAGATCCTCTGTTCATACTTATTTGTTTATTTAATTAATTTTAAATTAGACCTTTGCCCCCCCCCCTTGTGACAAACGGGGGAGGGGTTACCGCCCATTTTTTGTTTGCTTTATGCTTTTAAATACCTGCATAGTTTGTACTTGTGCTATACCTCAATTGTATACACTTGAAAAAAGGCGATGCTCTGTCTGAAACGCGTAGTGTGCTATGTTTAAATAAATTCATTTTTACTGGACCTCCATTTTTGTGGGATTTATCCCATTATTGGATTTCTGCAAAGTGGGACTCTCACCATGTAGGTGCTCTAATGTGGTGGGGATGGTCTTTGGGTTCCCCTGGCTTCTGGGCCTGGTGGCAGTTGTGACCACTGCACCTCCTAAAGCTACTCTAGTGCTTATAGTCCCATATGGACTGTTCTGGTGACGGACCACCTATAACTCCTTATTAACATCCGAAATGCTAGTATGGCAGATGTTGAGTATTTAACTATGGCAGCTGCTGAAGTGCCTGGCAGTGCATGGGTGCCACCATTTTGGAGTCGATTGCTGCCCCCTAAAACAAGATTGGGTGTCAGCGATCCCTTAATAGGTTTGTCTCCTATTACAGCTGTGCTAGGTATCCTGTTATAAAAGTATAAAATGTTACAATCCATTGCAATGCATCAGCATTGTATTAGTGATTATACCCCTGGGGTTCAAGAACTCTTGGGGGTCTAAAAATAAAAGTAAAAAAAATTTAACAAATGTATGATCAATGGTCAAAACACCATATACCAACACCTACAGGATTCCTGCAGGTGTATCACAGTAGAAACCCAATTTTATGTAGTTTCTTTCTGCTTAAGCTTTCGGGGAACTGCTGAAAAATTGTCCCTAAGGCTACGTACACACAAGCTGCCCCAAGTTTTTCGCCAAGGCTCACAACTAGAGATGAGCGAGTACGATTCGAAATGGCAGTTTCGAATAGCACGCACCCATAGGAATGAATGGACGCAGACAGTACGCAGGGGGTTAAGCGGCAGGACGCCGGCCCCGTCTGCTCCATTCATTCCTATGGGTGCGTGCTATTCGAAACTGTCATTTCGAATCGTACTCACTCATCTCTACTCACTACCCCCCACACTGATCTGTGATAATACACAGTCATATATCTGGAGCTATAAAAAATAATGGGCCACCATGTAAAAAAGACCAGCAAACTGACCAAACTACAGCTGTGTGCATGGAGCCTTATAGAAATTTCCGGAAGTTTTTTAATAGACATACTTTTTTCCAACCTTCAGCATCATTTTACAGCTTAGAGAGCTTATTGATGATAGTTAAAAAAAAGTTATTTGTCCTGTAAGAGATTCTGTTTCCAGTATATCACAACGGAGTATACAGCCACTATAGACATAGTGATACGTAAGGACCCGGAATAAATACACTCCTGGGCTCAAGTATCTCAATTACATCTGCAGCCGTAAGAGTTGGAGTGGAGCCCGTACAGATAGGGGCAGTCTGGGCATGCTGGGAGTTGTGGTTTGTCAACAGCTAGAAAATCATCCGCTAGAAATGACTGTTTTTGATTGATAATGTCTCTCGCCATGAGCAAGTGGAGAATATTTTATACAAAACTTTACATTTCTTATTCATCGCTTCAAAAACAGACTTTAAGAGGCTGAGTCTCCTGGGCGACAGGCCCTTGGCACAGAGGGAGTTATCCACTGTCTCCATGGCAACCCGAATAGTCTTAGTTTGGGGATTAATTTACTTCCCAAAGCAAATTGAAAAATTATTAAATCCTTGAATTTTCTTGAACTCAATAAGATCTTTATGGTTTGGGGATGTGAACTCGCTGGTGAGATATGGTAAATGTGACGGTCAAGGGCACGTGTGGGGGGGGCTCTAAGCCTTCCGTACTAAGGAAGGATCGCTGAGCCTTAAACTATAACTTTCTGTCCTCGCAGTAAAGGAAATCTTAAGGAACGCCGTCTTCCAGAAGGTATCTGAGGTGCCTGGGAGACTTGGCAAACATCTCTTCCAGGAGTGTTGGAGGTCCATGACGCTTTAGGAGAGTTGGTTAGGGCGTCCTTTCAGGTTTTCATTAGAGATGAGTGAACTAGATTGGGTTCATTACAAATTTTCCAAAAATCTCGGGTTTAGCCAAACCTGAGATTTTTGGGTTTTGCCACCCATACCTTGTTATTATACTTTGGGTCTCTTCAGAGGCCTAGGGTAGATACGGAAAGAACAAACATTATACTCACCTCTTTCTACCATCTTTCGGCCTCCTGGGTGACATCCTTATGATTGGACCTCAGCAGTCACGTTCACCACATCAATGTCATGATTCTTGGTCAAAGCATCAAGACGTTCACATACCCCATGTGACCGCTGAGGTCTTATCAGTCTTTTTTTGGGGGTGGACCTCCCCCAGTGCCTGTAGAGATCCCAATTGTAGCACTTGAAGCGGCACCGTTGGACCTATGGTTAAAGCCTTGGCTCCATCTCCATATAAACCCCACAGCATAGACAACCAGAGAAGGCAATGCCTAGAAGTGATAAACAGCCACTTAGATGGGATACAGATTTTAACGTTTGAATGAGGTAGTGGGCAACCATATCACAGACAGAGTGAGAAGGAAACTTGTCTGAATGTACTAACATCTGATGATGAGGTATTGGATTCTCCTTCAATCACCCAATGGAAAATGGCATAGCTGGTTATGGACATAACCCAGTTTTCACTATGATTGATGGACACTGGGTGGTTGGGAGGAAGAGGACACCTGCATCTTCTTCAAGAGGTGGCTCACTGCTCGCATGTCTATACCATGTTGATATCAGCAGTGTCGGAATGGAATCTCTAGGGCCTACCAGTGAAATTGTTTCTAAGGACCCACCGCAATGATCCCTGCAGATCAGATGTTCAGATACAGTGTGGCTTCAGATAATAACAAGCTGGGAGCCATAGTATTCACCCTCCAAATGATATGGATACTGTATGGGAGGGAATAGTGAAGGGCCATAAAGTGGATCCTTCACTGGTCCCCCTTATTGGATTATTGGATCATTACTTACCTGCCTGCTCTGTGGGACATCATGTGTTCTCAGAGCACGAGGGGCTGAAGAGCAGAAAGGTAAGTATTACTACTTACTTTTTATCCCATGCAGCTTGCAGGTCCACTTTCTCCTGGTTCAGTGATCTGGTTGTATTTTTAACAACTGGATCAGCAGAATTGAGGAGACCTGTCTGTATTTACTTACCGATCTCCGCTCCTGCTTCCTCCTCTTCCCTCTTCAGGGCTACTTCAGGGTCTGGTTTAGCACACAGCGCTTGCGCAAGTTTTTTTTATTCACACCAATGTTACTAGCTGCTCATGGAAACAGTGAAGAGGTGGAAAAGTAGAGACCTTCTTGTAATAAGAGGGCATTGTGCAGTGGACCAGGGTGATGATGCCGGTGTGCTCGGAGCACAGGGATAACGCCCCCTGTGCTCACTGAAGATTCATTTGCATATGAATAAGAGAAGATTTTTGAGAAATCGGCTGTAAGTATTACAGAGATACAAATATGCCTAGAACAGCCTTTCTAAAGGCTATATAAAGATAGGATTAGTTAAAAATCAGAAAAGGTAATGATAGACTCCCTTTAAATTGAACCCCCCAATTATAAAACAACTTGGCATAACTGAATAGTACAGGTGAATATAAGAAACTTTGTAATATATCTTATTAAAGAAATATGTTTCATGCAAGGCGTATCTGCTTTCTAATATTGAAGGATTCCCACAGATCTAACATTGAAGGCCTATCCTAAAGATAGGCAATCTATATTACCAAGTGAGTAACTCATCTAAAGGCTGTTCATCTCCACCTTATCTTCACTCAGATTGTTTGCTTATATAGAGTCCATATCTATATTAGCTCCACACATAGAACTCTATGGAGAGGGAGAGGGGAGGAGGAGGAGTCGGTTCATTGATCTATCACCTCTTTCTATGCAGTGGCAGAGTCTTATTATGAAACATAGAAGTGTTAAAAGAGTTCCCTGAGCCACAGTGTAATAGAATTTAGCAACTGCAGTTATTCCTGGTTTTTTTTTTCAAGCAGCCTCCTCCTCCCCCTCCCCTCTCCACAGATTTATGTGTAAAAACGAAAATTGCAATATATAAGTGAACATATAAAAAGTAGTTCCGTCTGGTAAGCGAAGAACAGTTTTATTTAATAAGATATATTACAAAGTTTCTTATTTTCACTTGTACTATTCATCTATGAAAAGCTGCTTTATGATGTTTTTTTTTAATGATCCCTCATTACATTGCCTTCTTATACAGTATATCTTTATCTAGTAGGCACAGCAGTCTGAAATAGCCTATTAAATGGACTATTAAATGCAGTATATCTTTTATTTTAGATTTCCTGTCTTTATGGCCTTTTATTTGGAGCACAAAACCTTTCTAAAGACAGATGCAAAGTAATAATCATATCAAATAGTCAAAAGATAAATTAATTCATCTGTGCCATAATGGCTCCAAAGCTATTCCGTATGGAGCTGGTTTCGGACATGTTCTACCACCGTCTTGTACTGCCATCCAGTGGTCAACTGATAAAAGTGAGGTTCATATATGCAATAATATTACGTGTGCATCCAAAGGTGATTCATCTTCATAAATCTCTACTAGACTTGAAACTATTGAGGGATCCGTGAAAACAACTTTGTACATGAGAAATTCACTTAATGGATTGGTCACATGGACCATTAAAATAATAATCGTGTGAATGGATCCATTATATTCTCTGGCTGTGAAACCCTGTCATCTGAATAAGCACTAAGGCAGTGGTGGATGAAACAGTTTCAAGGGGACCATAGTTCAAAAACCACAAGGAAATTGACCAAATTTGGGTGTCTTCTGCTGGACCATTACTGTGTGAGATCCTTAGCCTAATAGAGGATTCTCTGGTACTCTGGTGGACCAGGCATAACTGGTCTCATTGTGGTCTTAAAACTTGCTATTTACCACCATGTTCCACAGATCTGTAAAGAGAACTGTCATCATTTACATCTACTCTAGAGACAATTTCTCAAGACACCAGTGAATCTACAGTATCAGAAGGTTTTTGGATTGTTGGTGGAAACCCAAGAAGAACATACAAACTCAAGGCAGAGGTTGTCCTTGGTCGGTTTCGAATCCAGAACCTCAGTAGTACAGAGTACTGGTCAATGTGTAGCCGTATCTCACCATCTTCATTAGAGATGAGCGAACATTAAAATGTCCGAGGTTCGAAATCCGATTTGAACAGCCACACACTGTTCGACTGTTCGAACGGATTTCGAACCCCATTATAGTCTATGGGGGGAAATGCTCGTTTCAGGGGTATGCAAAATTCGATAAAACTATACTTACCAAGTCCACGAGTGACGGTCGGGCTGGATTCTCCTTGAAGTCTTCTCCCGGCGCAGCGCCCCCGCCGCGTCTTCCGGCTGGAATTCACTCTGCCTAGGCATCGGGGCCTAGGCAGAGCCGACTGCGCATACGCGATCGGCTCTGCCCAGCCCGATGCCTGAGCAGAGCCGACTGCGCATGCGAGAGCATGCCGTGCATGCGCAGTCGGCTCTGCCTAGGCCGCATGCCTAGGCAGAGTGAATTTCAGCCGGAAGACGCCGCGAAGAAGACTTCTAAAGGTAAGAGAAGAACCAGCGTTGATTGGCAGAATGTATAGCATTCTGCCAATCAACGCTGGTTCTGCATCGAACCTTAAACTTTGAACAGCTAGTAGTGTTCGATCGAGTACGAGTATCTCGAATACCGTAGTATTCGATCGAACACCTACTCCATCGAACACTACTCGCTCATCTCTAATCTTCATAACTAAGAAATAGGATCTTGATGTTTCTTTTAAAATTTCTATTTAGAAAACACTTGGGACACTTGGAGCTGCCAAGTTCCCTGGAGTCTCATTTTAATTACTTTCAGGATTTTTGGCTAGACATTATATACCATATTCTCGATGAGGTCGGTGACATAAACTGATAATATTGAGAGAGGGTTGACATCTCTACATGAAGATGTGTCTTTGGACTCACAATGTGAGATGAACAAACAAGTTCAGTTCATTACCAATTTTCCATACTTTTTTGCCCTATTTTTTTGGAATGGAGGGGTAATTGGATTTTTCCATCATTTTTATAAGCACTCATGCATATACACATAACTAGAGATGAGCGAACAGTAAAATGTTCGATATTCGTTTCGAGTAGCAGCTCAAAATTCGACTACTCGAATCGAATATTGAACCCTATTATAGTCTATGGGGGGAAAATGCTTGTTTCAGGGGTAGGCAACATTCGATCAAATTACACTTACCAAGTCCACGAGTGAGGGTCGGGCTGGATCCTCCGAGAAGTCTTCTCCGTGCAGCGTCCCCGCGGCATCTTCCGGCTCTGAATTCACTCTGCCAGGCATCGGGCCTGGGCAGAGCCGACTGCGCATGCCCGCACTACAAGAAAATGTAGTGCGGACTACAAGAAAATGTAGTGCGGGCATGCGCAGTCGGCTCTGCCCAGGCCCGATGCCTGGTAGAGTGAATTCAGAGCCGGAAGACGCCGCGGGGAAGCTGCACGGAGAAGACTTCTAAAGGTAGGAGAAGAACCAGCATTGACTGGCCGACTGTATAGCATTCGGCCAATCAATGCTGGTTCTGCATCGAACTTTTCCATTCGAATAGCGAGTGGTACTCGATCGAGTACGAGTATTTCGAATACCGTAATATTCGATCAAATACCTACTCAATCGAATACTACTCGCTCATCTCTACTCATAATAAAGGAGACTTGATATCCATTTGGTGATTGCCATGGCTTCAGTCTATGTGGCTACCACTCTTAACCCTACCCTGACATTTTGCCCACCTACAAACTGGAGTGATGATGTCCTGATAAGATATATGTGTGGCTATAGGTTGCCTTTATGAGACAATCCCTTTAAATTTCTCAGACAATATTGTAATTGTAAAATTGTAAGAATTCTTACACCACATCGCTGGCTTCTAAATGATTCATTATGGAGGCTACTCATCCTTTGAACAGAGCGGTAACATAATGTTCTCCGTCTAATGAGCTGAATCATGCCTGATAACGCCGATTGATTCAGTTCCCATGTCAGGCCTCGTGAACAAGCAGAAAGTGGTTCTCTGGATAACAAGTTTTAATCTTCTTACTTTCACAACAGGTATTTGTGGAAAATTCACATTTCTGGAAGCTTGGGGCAAGAACCGATGATTTTCCCATTGTGAGTATTTTGAGTTCTGGCCTCCATGCTGACTGTCTAAGAGTCGATGATTTTTGTTGACCTCCGAGCATGCTGTTCAATGGGAAAGTCATTTTCTCAATCTTCTACTACACGCAGCAAATTGTATATATTGACAGATCTTATGGCGATAGTTATTGACCAAACTCCTATATACAAAGTGAGACCCTGGGCAAGAAGTGAACATTAAATCATTGCCCAGGATGGGGTCAACCTAGCACTGTAATTACATTTACTAAAAAAAAGTATTTACCTGCAGTCACACAGCGCTGAATGGGAACTAAAACTTGTGTCTGCCTATTTTCTATTTGCTTCAGCTCGACATTACTGATCGCAAATTCGCATGCTATGTTTCCTCATCTGGGTGAGAAAGGCTTCTAGAATACAAATGGCGCAGGCATGTTATTCATCACTGTATGATCCAAATTAGTTACTCCATTCTCTACAGTAAAACATCTGCAACAGTTGCCGTAGAACGACAAAATAATAGGAGGAGGAGAAGATGTGGAATGAAGTTTAGTTACATGTAATCACAGAGGCAGATAGATAAATCATAGAAGTGGAGAGAGGGAGAATTTCTGCAATGCACTGTGAGCCTGACCGCTGCGGTTTACAGAGTTTCATGGACGTTGGACCGTTAACCCATTCATTGCCAATCATCCAATTTTTTGCAAAATCTTTATTGCAATAGAGCAGAGTGAGCGGTGACTGTCCACATACTGTAGAGTCTCACAATGTTTTTCCTCACGGAGTCAATCCTGTAACTGCTAGTAAAAAAAATATAATAATTAAAGGTTGTTTGGGGTAACTTTTTTTTTTCTTTTCATTAAATACACACAAACTGCGGTTGTAAATGTAAAACACTAACACAGTATGTGGCAGCACAATATGGGGTATTTCTGCTCCTGTGTGCGGGTAAGACAGGTAGAATTTTTAATTAGCATAATTAATTGCAGAACAACACCCCTATAAGAGGGGAAAAGAGACCTCCCCCCCTTGTGTCACTCCTACTAATATTATAAATGTGAAAGTTTGTGTTGTTCCTCAATCACGCAAAAATGGCTGAACGGATTAGAATGAAATTTGGCATACAGATAGTTTGTAACCTCAATTAAAATATAGGCTTCTTTTTATCCCGGTAAATGACATGGTATGAATTTATGTTCACATACTATATTACACAGCTCTTATCTCAGCTTCTGAGAAAGCCAAGGCTGTTATCTCTCTGTGTAAACACACGCTAACCCTCAGTGTTCATGCATTTGCATATTATCTGATCTGCTTCAGGCACTGTTGACACACTGACATGGGCAAACACCTTTAATCCAAATTGGCAGTTTGCCAATTTTACACATGCTTGGAAAAAAGAAATCTAATTTGTTGCAAACTACGAGAGCTATGAAGGAGCCGGAAGTCACAGAGTTCTCCTCAATCAGAGCTGAGGGGGTTCATCGACGCCAACAACACACTTATTATATGGCCTCCCAGCGAGCTGCTGAGATCACGGGCACAACGCGAGAAACGAGTTCAGCAACAGGCCAGCTTGACAGTTGTATGAATGTCCAAAGGCATTAGCTTCTGAACTATGGACATCTAAGTGATAGTGTTTAACAAAGGTTAGTTGGGATGACCGAAAAGCAGCTGCACAAATCTGCTCAAAAGGCAAGACGGACTCTCAGCCCAGGAGGCCGACACATCTCTGGTTGAATGGGCTCTGAGGAACTTGGGTGGTGTTAGCAAAAGCAAAAGAGACGTTTTAATTGCTTTCCTAATCCATCTTGATAAAGAAGGTTTGGAAGCCTTGAGACCTTTGTCTCCACCATATATATTCATTAAGAGGCTCTCTGAGCTTCTGAAGGGCTGTGTATGCAGAAGATAAATTTGGAGACATCTTACTACATCCAGTGTATGGCGTTTTCCCTCTTTCTCTTTGAAAGATGGAGCTGAGAAACAGAGACCACCTAGTTGATATTAGACCGAGAGGGCACCTTAGGGTTAAACCCAGGAATAAAATACAGTATATGGCTCCTCAGAAGAAAAGTCTGCAACTCTCGTACTCTTTATAATGAGGTGACAGCTAGAAGACCAAAACAGTGGTAAAGAGAATGGCCTTAAAACTAGACCGGTAGCACAATCCAGCGGTAGAAGAAGTAGGCCACAAAAGTGTAACAGATAAAAAGGTCCCCAGGGAAACAGGACCCGCAAAAAAAGGTTTTGGAGCCTGAAGTGACAACATCACTTGCCTTGGCCCTGAAGCATAAGCTCTGCTGGAGCTCTCAGCAAGGCCAAAAGCTGCACAGCAGCTGCGATCTGACAAGGGCAGGGACACCCAGTCTGTAATGGTTGCTGGCACAGAGGACAGCAGTGAGAATATCAGTATATCACATTGGTATTCGTGTATAGGAGTAGACTATTAACTTCTTACAACACACGACCAGATACCCATCTAAACCAGGTTTATTGCTTTATGACTATTTGCCTCTAATGAAACCCAGTCAGGCATACGAGGGGAGAAGTTGTGACTGGACACTGACCTCATGGCCATCTGTGGGGTAATCATCTTTCTTGGGCATAGATGAAACCAGTTGTTTCCCAGTTTTCCAAGATGTGGAACGTGAAAGACAGGGGGCACCCTGGCAGGAGGCATAGCAAGACTGGGAAGGCCTTGGAACTTTGTCACACCTTTGGAAGCCAGTGAACAAGCTGAGTGTCCGCCATATTTCTTCTCTGAGTTCCATTTAAACAAAAGGACTCTAAGTTACAAAGTTCTTCCGTCTTTTCTCCTTTTTTTTTTAACTGTTTTGCTTGTTTGTCATCATTTATTTGTCTTCCTTATATACCCTTTGGGTATTAAATTGTTAAATTTAAGGATACTTCTTGTGTACTCCATTTTGCCATTTTGAAGTGAGTTTGCGTCTGACTGTTAAAGAGATGCATGCATATGTGTGATAGGTTTCGGACGAGCCTGGTAAGTTAGTGGCATGTATTTGGGGTGAACTGTTTTGAGATGTAATTTACACTCAATTTGCAGCCTGACTGAAGGGTGAATGAAGGATTGAGCAAAAGGTCTGAATTGACCTCCTAAGTTACACCTATGTCATGTGCTAGGATGATCTGTACATGAACAGTGTACAGAAAATTAAAGGAAAAAATCAGGGCAGGGAAAAGGCTAAAAGAGGGGGAAGAGCAAATACTTCTGTAAGTACATACAATAAGAATGTGGGTGGCAACAGTAACACTTCTTCTGGTTTTGGTGGCAATGTCGGTAGTCTCAGGTTTGGTGTACTTCTTGATAATGAAATTATGTTTTTGATTACTTAGCTCACTCATCTTAGTCACAGGAGAAGTATTGCATACAAGAGTGATGTGATCTTGAGTCAGGTTTCTATGTGTTCCTCATCCTCTAATGTTATAATACCTAATTTACCGCAGAGCTTTTGTAGATGCCAAATACCTTTGGCTGAGGCCTGCAAATAGAGCTGCCGCTGATGCTGCCTGCTGCTCCTAGACAGCTGGACATCATCTTTTGCTGCCCAGTCCAAGAAATTATTCCATGCCGTACTGGCACTCATGCTGCCATACCTTCCACCGCTGCCACAATTCAGCTAGACATGTTGTGTCTACTTTCACTTTCTTCTATTGTTGGAATAATAAAAAAAAAATGTTATATTAAAAAAGAAGTCCCCATTTAAAAAGCCCCCCACAAATTGTGCTGTTGGATCTTTTAATATCAATGCATTTTGATTTCACATCTGCTCCCATGATGAGATCATTTTTGACTGCTTTTTGTTTTAGAAAGCCAATTCTTCTACACTTTTCAACTAGGCACACAGCCACAAACATTTCTCTAAAATAACAAGCCTTTAGCACTTACAAGTTATTCAAACAGTAGAAATTTTCTACAAAACTATTGCTTTTTGCAATACAGCCATGTGTGTGTATAAAAAAAAACCATGAGGAAGCTCCTTTTTTCCCAAAAAAGGGTAATTTTTTTGGAGCGTTAAAATGTTAAAATGCATAAAACCAAGCGTCAGTGCATTGTTTGGTTAAACTCGGAGTTTGTATCCTCTGCATCCTTTTTTTCAATAGACATACATGTCAATTGACTTTGATATAACTTCGACTGTGCTTGCCTTAGAGAGCTAGAAGATTAGATAGATAGGTTCCTAGGAGCCCTAAGACTAGTCTACACTATATTTTATAGATAGGTTCCTAGGAGCCCTGACAATGTACTACACTATGCTTTATAGATAGGTTCCTAGGAGCTCTGACAGTGTTTTACACTATGTTTTATAGATAGGTTCCTAGGATCCCTAAGAGTATTCTCCACTACGTTTTGCGCCAATTTAAGGTGTAGCTCATACCAAACTAATTTGACCTAAAACAAACCTTAGGACTGAAACGAAACAAATCTTGAAAGGTTCATCCATCTGTAGTCCAGAGGCAGAATTAATGGTGTCAGACCCTAAACTGACGTCCACTGACCATGTGCCTCTTATACTACTGATGCTGCCTTATGTGACCGAGAGACTATTAGGTCTTCTTCGGCAACAGGATTCAGGTGCTTAATGGGACCCTATGGAATGCATCAGATATACAGCTTGCTTTACACTATGATAATAACACAAAAGTCTGTAATAAAAGTGATGGATTCAATGGATGGAATTTCTCATAATGGACATCTCAGTAGAGAGATGATGTATGATACCAAAACTTGTATGGAGGATGAAATATGTGAACTTCATTTACAGCATATGGTCTGCCTGTGTGTCTTTTATAGTTGGGGTATGTTCACACAGAGGAATTTGGTACTGATTTTGTTGTAGATTCTGCATTTGTGTCATCAGTGTGTATCATCAGTCCAAGTAGTTAGCGATAGTTTTGGGTAAGCCTTGTGAGATTTGTCTTACAACTAGACACGTCCATCAGTTGCATTTTACTGCTATTATTATACTCTAGGGTATAGAAAGAGATGGAGGCCCAGGGGAGGTGAGTAAACATAATAGTCTTACTCATCTATCAAGGGCGCTGTTTCGGGGTTCACTGCAGATCCCGGTCATCTTTAGACCTAATGTAAGCAGCCCTGGGGGCTTATGATTGGGTCTTGGAGTCACATGAGGAGCCCCAACATCATGAAGTATAGACACACGTAAAGAGGTCAGGAGTATAACAGTGGCTCATGTTTCACTTGAGACAAATCTCCATTTGTTTGATTTTGTAAAAAAGATAAAAATTTTGAATATTCATGTCAAACCTGGATTGATAAAAATCAGTTCATCCCTCTATAGTTGCGAGCCCGCCAAATTTTGGGTTCAGCCATAACAACCCATCTCCGGTTTGAGGGAGTGTAAAGGATCTGTAAGAATGGTCAGTGCAGCATAGGATCTAGTGGTGCAGTATATGGAGCTGTGCTCAAGACTGTTGGTGGAGGGTTGGTAAGGTAGCTCTAGTAAGGGTCAGTCTGCTTGACCTAGAGACATGACATGTGACCTGGTAGTATAGTCTTGAACCAGACGGGACTGTGTAGAGTGTATAGTGGGAAATATAGTCCTTGAGAGTCTGGGTCAAAGTGATAAGCATGAGCCTAACCTTTAAACACCCTGAAATCCTGGGCAATCTCTTATTCTGACTTTTTTTCTCCGAGTGGTGGAGTCATATAGAGACTGTAGTCATATAAAGACTGTAGTTATATAGAGTGTTAGGGAAGTGCATACAGCAGTTCCCCAGTGCTGTAGATGAACCTTGGAGGAAGGGGCACAAGAGACAGTGAGCCCTAAGCTGAAGCCCCCCACTGTCCCTTCCTGCTTGCCTAGTCCTATCCTATGTAATAGACGGCAACTTGGAGAGAATCCCCTCCTATATACACACAAAACGCAGACAAGACAAACAACAACAAAGGGAGGTCAGTAAGCCAAGGGTTCGGTAACAGTCGAGCAATGCAGTGTCAAAATCGATATCCAAAAGAGTAGTCAATAGGGAAAGCCAGAGGTCAAGAATCAGAAAACCAGTAATAACAGCGAGAGAAAAGCCAGCACGCACAAGGCAACAGCAAACATCAACGTGAAATAGAGATTGCAGTTATATAGAGACTGTAGTCATATAAAGACTGTAGTTATATAGAGACTGTAGTTATATAGAGATTGTGGTTATATAGAGACTGTAGTCAAATAGACACTGTAGTTATATAGAGACTGTAGTCATATAGAGACTGTAACATCTGCAAGGAGTTTGTATGTTCTCCCCGTGTTTGTGTGGGTTTCCTCCAGGTACTCCGGTTTCCTCCCACAAACTAAAGACATACTGATAGGGAGTGTAGATTGTGAGCCCTGCATGGGACAGTGACCGACAATATCTGTAAAGCGCTGTGGAATATGATGGCGCTATAT
Source organism: Leptodactylus fuscus (assembly GCF_031893055.1). NCBI lineage: Eukaryota > Metazoa > Chordata > Amphibia > Anura > Leptodactylidae > Leptodactylus > Leptodactylus fuscus. The sequence goes on along the minus strand of NC_134273.1, from coordinate 25,536,279 downwards.
AAGTAAGCATAATAAATAAATAGAGACTGTAGTCATATAAAGACTGTAGTTATATAGTATTGACTAATTTCAGTGTCGCTGTAAAATACGCCAATGTCTAAACCCTAGTTCAAAGTTATGAAGTGACTTGTGATAAACTGTACATTTCTCTTAACTGTCTGAGATGTCTTCCTCTTGCAGAATTTTCTGGCTATTTATGGCCTCATCAGGAAGTCAATGCCGCGCAACCAATTAGCCCAGCTCTGAAATATAACACCAAAGATAGCCAGCAGATGGCGCCAAAGCCTTGTCTAAGAATATTGGGCAGCCTAGGAAGCTGTTAGTAGTCAGTCCCTGCTCTCCTCCTATTGTGCTGCAGGCTCTGATCTGGGGGAAGCTCAGCCTAAAATAGCACTTACTGTACAGGTTTGGTTGGAGCAGTTTTTGAAGAGATAAAACATGCAAGGGTTAGAGGTGAGTTTAGATTGATTTGACCCAAACCTGAAACTTTTTTCATTTATATCATGATTTTTTTCACTTTTATTATGATTAATTTTTACTATATTTATTTGATTGTGATACATTATGTAGACACTTTGTGATCCAATAAAATGTTACTGTAGTCACTCATTTGTTTTTGAGAAAAGCTCCAGATGGGACTGAAATGTCATTACTTGGAATAAAGACTCTTGTTTTTGCTTTTTGAAATTCCTGGAGTGCTGGTCTGTCTATTATCTATCTATCTATCTATCTATCTATCTATCTATCTATCTATCTATCTATCTCCTATCTATCTATCTATCTATCTATCTATCTATCTATCTATCTCTCTATCTATCATCTATCTATCTATCTATCTATCTATCTATCTATCAATCTAGCTATTCACACCTATCTATCTATCTATCTATCTATCTATCTATCTATCTATCTATCTCCTATCTATCTATCTATCTATCTATCATCTATCTATCTATCTATCTATCTATCTATCTATCTATCTATCAATCTAGCTATTCACACCTATCTATCTATCTATCTATCTATCTATCTATCTATCTATCTCCTATCTATCTATCTATCTATCTATCTATCTATCTATCTATCTCCTATCTATCTATCTATCTATCTATCTATCATCTATCTATCTATCTATCTATCTATCTATCTATCTATCTATCCATCTAGCTATTCACATCTATCTATCTATCCATCTAGCTATTCACATCTATCTATCTATCTATCTATCTATCTATCTATCTATCTATCTATCTATCATCTATTATTATTTTTCTATCTATCGATCTATCATCGCATCACTCTCTCTCTCTCTCTCTCTCTCTCTCTCTCTCTCTCTCTCTCTCTCTCTCTATATATATATATATATATATATTGTGAGAGAGTAAAGGGTGTGGTCTGGGAGAACAAGTATGTTCCAGCCAGGCAGCTTAAAGGGTGTTTGGTAAAGACCCACACCAGGGAGGTCAGCTGACTAATCAAGGCCTGATATTAGATTGTGTGTAGTGCTAGAAGCTGTGGCACCACACGGACAGAGCTGACCAGCCAAACAGAACCTACAAACCAGGTACTGTGCCACTCACTGTTGTTACCAGAGCGGGAGTCTGGCAGCCAGGCTCCTGTATAGTCAGGGAAAAGTTTCCTATGTTATAGTTAGTTCTCAGCCGAGAAGGCTTTTGTTTTGTTTGTTCGCGCCTTTGCAAAGCCAGTTTATGCACCTGAAGTGAAATAAACGCTGAACTTAAGTACAACCCAGTGTCTATGTCCCTGTTTCCTGCAATGCTACCAAGCATCTACTTGAGCGATTGCCACTATATATATATATGACCAAAAGTATTCAGGCACCTGGCTGAAAATGACTTACAAGTTCATGGCGCCCTCCATCAGTAATGGAGGGGGCTTGCACCCCTTGTTGTTTTGCGTGGCACTATTACTGCACAGGCCTACATTGATGTTTTAAACACCTTCTTACTTCCCACTGTTGAAGAGCAATTCGGGGATGGCGATTGCATCTTTCAACACGATGGAGCACCTGTTCATACTGCACGGCCTGTGGCGGAGTGGTTACACGACAATAACATCTCTGTAATGGACTGGCCTGCACACAGTCCTGACTTGAATCCTATAGAACACCTTTGGGATGTTTTGGAACGCCGACTTTGTGCCAGGCCTCACCGACCTACATCGATACCTCTCCTCAGTGCAGCACTCCGTGAAGAATGGGCTGCCATTCCCCAAGAAACCTTCCAGCACCTGATTGAACGTATGCCTGCGAGAGTGGAAGCTGTCATCAAGGCTAAGAGTGGGCCAACACCATATTGTATTCCAGCATTACCAATGGAGGGCGCCATGAACTTGTAAGTCATTTTCATCCAGGTGTCCGGATACTTTTGATCACATAGTGTATATATATATATACACAGAATATTATGTTGTTACATTTATAAAAACCACGAGATGGCGCTATGTGAACATAGTAAAGCATGGTCTAATTGCTCCACAATCTATCGCCATCCCTTTTTGCACTATACTGTACATAGTGTCATCTCGTGTTACTTTCTCTACCTGTGCTGGTAAAAATATAAACTATTGTAGTGAGCACATCATATCGACACGAGAGTGATTTCAATAACCTTTGTTTTTTGGGTTCCACTGTAGATAATTTTAGGTTGGGAACATGAACAACATCCTAACAGGAATGTAAAGCGGAACACATAGAACCCTCTCATTCCAGCGCTGTCACCTATATATGCAGTAGTTTATCATCCGCAGTGGGAGCCAAACACTGAGTCCTTAATCTTCATAGGCAGTAGGCTGCACCCGCCCCCCACTGTAGATTGACAGCTTTGTCCCTATACTGTACATAGTGACAAAGCTGTAAATCTGCATAGGGTGGACTGGGGGACATGACAGGTGATGAAGCTCAAGGGCTTATCACTGTATGCTGAATGAGCCTCTTTAATTTACAATATGAGACAAGTATGAATGACAACCAGTATGATAGTCCATTATGGAGTTCACTATTCTGCTGGTCATTATTAGGCAGAATGTCATCAGATATATCTTTAAGGGTTCGTCAAGTGAAGAACATCCTGCATTATTCGAAATTCAGAACCCGCTACTGCAAAAAGCAACTGAGGTCACTGTGAAGGACTTGGAGCGTCCATGCACTGTACAGAAAGCCCATTGAGTTCAGCATGGACTGTAATTCTTTATGTGCCCTGTAGGGGTGCTGTAGAGATGCAACACTTCTGGTCAGCTGATTGTTAGGGGAACCATTTAAAGAGGACCTTTCACCACTTTTGGGCACATGCAGTGTTATATACTGCTGGAAAGCTGACAGTGCGCTGAATTCAGCGCACTGTCGGCTTTCCCGATCTGTGCCCGGTGTAAAGAGCTTACGGTGCCGGTACCGTAGTGCTCTATGGTCAGAAGTGCTCTATGACCATTAGCCAGGAACGTCCTTCTGCCTCGCGGCGCCAATCGCGCTGTACTGTAGAGCGGGGAGGCACCGTAAGCTCTTTACACCGGGCACAGATCGGGAAAGCCGACAGTGCGCTGAATTCAGCGCACTGTCGGCTTTCTGGCAGTATATAACACTGCATGTGCCCAAAATTGGTGAAAGGTCCTCTTTAATACAAAGGAAGCATAACTGATTAGAAATAGTTAATTTCTAATCTACCTTGTACTAAACCTCCATCCAACTCCGGCTTCACCATTTAGCCCATCTCCCTGCACAGTACCAGGGACAAGAGTGGACTGCGGAGGAATGGGGGAGGTGAGTAGTTTCTTTTTTGTTTTTATTCTGTGCATTTTCTGCTGGAGGATGGGGGCACAGGGTGAGGGCTATTATACTGGGGGACAAGGGGCAGGCATATCAGAGGGGACATTATACTGTGGGGGCCACAAAAAAATGGATCATTATACTGTAAGGACCACAAGGAGGGGGCCATTATACTGTGGGGACCACAAGGAGGGGGCCGTTATACTGTGGGGACCACAAGGAGGAGGCCATTATACTGTGGGGACCACAAGGAGGGGCCGTTATACTGTGGGGACCACAGGAGGAGGCCATTATACTGGGAGACCACAAGGAGGGGGCCATTATACTGTGGGGACCACAAGGCTGAAGCCAATATATTATGAGAACCACAAGGAAGGGACTATTATACTGTAGGGGACACAAGGAGTGGGCCAGTATACTGTAGGAACCAAAAAGCGGGGGCCATTATACTGTGGGGACCACAAAGCGGAAGCCATTATATTATGGGAACCGCAAGGAGGGGGCCATTATACTGTGTGGATAACACGGAGTGGGCCAGTATACTCTGGGAACCACAAGGAGGAAGCCATTATACTCTAGGGACCACAAGGCAGAGGTCATTATACTGTCTGTACTACAAGAAGGGGGCCATTAAACTATTGGGGCCATTAATGAGAGGGCCATTATAGTGTGAAGGCACAAAGGAACATGGTTGGGAATGGGTAGGGCCATGGGCTTGGAGGCGTGATAAATTGCATAAATATTGTCCCTCTTTCAGTTCTTTGAACATTTGTAGGTATGTATATATGTAAACCACTTCCCAAATGTATATTATGGGATTAATGGTGCTGTGAAAATAACTACTACTAATAATAACTAAAACACTATAGTAGAGTAGTAAGATAGATCGGGTAGAGCTGCCCCCCATTAGCTGGCAGTGATCTCCATGGGTTTATTGGGGCTTTGGCGCACCTTGTACAGACTCCCTTATGGGGTTTCACCACATGTGACCATAGGGTATAGTTGCTGTATTAGATGCCAGTGTAATAGTGTGACAGCTGTACGGGCACATCACAGGGCACCCCCTCAGCTGCAGCCCATTCTCTAGGTTGCTTTCTCTTTGTGTCGCGTGGTCTTAATAATTTCAGATTTTTAATGAACTCTCATTAACTAAACCGGCTCCGATGACGTCCGTTGCCCTTTGAAGCCGCTGAGAGTAATGTGTTGTACCCACAAGTCATTAATCCTTCACCAGGACGCTAATAAGGTGGCTCTACCTGATCTGCAGTAACATAATCCTCCAGAGCCCTGCCAGGGTAAGAGCTTGTCCTGCCGTGCACTGAGTCTTGCAGGAATCTGCCAGGACGTATCTACATTTCAAATCCTTCAGCAATTTCCTTTTCTTTTATTCATTGTACATAACTCCTGGAGCTCTGCCCTGATACATTCATTGGATTTTAGATCTCACCCACTTAGGCTACTGGATATTATACTGATCACTTTCCCTAATGTCTAAAGCTTCTCAGGGATCCTTCTGGCTGTCTTCTAGTGTCCCTAGTATTCAGAGTGGTTTCTTTCTTCTTAGTGTAGTTTCCTTTAAGATGCTGCCCCCTATTGAGGTGCTACATAACTGCACAGAAGGACTTAGGGTGGGATCAGATGTCCCTCTTGACCAGAAGGTGCCTTATAGGGGTTGTCCAGCCGCCACACTGATCAGGTGTACAGGGCCACTTTCAGCACTCCAACTACACCCAACATAGCGCCGCAGGCACAAAGCTCTGATCCCTGTATAGTGGCAATACACCATCACTGCACCTCAGCTGCCATTGCTCTAAACATGGAGCCATCAGTCCAACACATACCACCGCTCATCCACTAGAAGCTTTCAGCACCTGTATACTGCTAATACAGAAGGCCTGTGTGGATATGGGTGTTGGATAGGTCATCAGTATGAAAATTTGATTTGGGGCTGGTCATCCCCTTTAATCTGTCGATCTCCATAAGAGCTTTAGGACTCATGCAAATGTAAGAGGAGGTAAATGTTCCTTCCTTTCAGGTAAAGATACTATATATATTGCACTGCTGGTGTATATAGTATATACTGAGAGACTACACAGTTGTTTTGCCTTGTCATCAGTGGCGTAACTACCAAGGTAACAGCTGCCACAGGACCCGCGACATTAGGACCCAGCGACAGCTGCTACCGCTGTGGGGTTTTTTTTCTTACTAGGCTGTTACCACCTGTAGGACAAGTGACATCACTCATTGCTCTCGCCGGCAGGACTCTCTCAGCTAATGCAGTTTTGCTGATAAAGCCTGGTCTGTTATATTTCTATGTAAACACACAGATAACACTGAGTTCATTCTGTACAAGCATCTGCATATTATCTGGCCTGCATAAGTGTTGTGATACTTCTCAGGCCCATTCAGCAAGGAAGGGGGAGAGAAATGCAGAAAGTGAGAAGAAGAGACTGCAGTCAGACTGCTAAAACAGTGAAAAGGGAAAACCCCTTTAAGGAAGATCAGTAACATCACATTAGCTGGGACATGATACCCATCACCCAAATTAGTTAGCTTGTCTCAGCGCCTGATATAGAGAGAATGGAGCAGGAAGCAGACAGCGCTGGCCTCTGGCAGTGGCTGAATCACTAATGCACAGTACCTGACCTGACCAGTACATACTGTAGAGAATGAACAGAAGAGCGGTGGGTCGCAGGTCATGCCATATTGCTGTGTCAGGAGGAGGTGCCGGTGCATAGACCCAGACAGATCCTGCCACTAATGCGGACATGTGCGCTGTGATACTGGAGCCTAACAATGGTGGCTTCTTTACTGAAGCATTGGGTTTAGAGTCCGAGAGGCTCATCCATTGGCGATTAGAGATGAGCGAGTACTGTTCGGATCAGCCCATCCAAACAGCACGCATGCATTGAATTGAATGGACGTAGCCGGCACGCGGGGGGTTAAGCGGCCGGCCGGCATCAAAGCGGAAGTACCAGGTGCTTCCATTCATTTCTATGGAGTGTGCTGTTCGGATCGGCTGATCCGAACAGTACTCGCTCATCTCTATTGGCGATGAAATTTCGGGAATTTAAGACTGAATATGATTTGTACCAAATATCTTTGCTCATTTCTAGTTGCAAATCATTAATTGAATTGCTTCTGCTCGGTTGTTTGTCTCTCATTGACTTAATGTGCTGTTTTTCTCTTTTGTTCCCCCGTGTGGGGCAGGTTAGGGGTTGGGTTAAAGCTATACTGGATTTATCTTTCATGTATTGCACAATATATTATAGGTCGGGATGGGGATGTTTATAAGTGAAAAATCAAATAAATAAATCTGCTGTTTTTCATCGCCAGCGAGGATGGTCCCTTTGTGGAAGGTCCCAGCTGGCCGAGCACATGGAACCCGGAGAAGTCCGCATGCTGGCAGGGCTCGAATTCATGCAAAGGTTAGAGCAATGAGCGTAAGAACTCCGCTGCCAGAAAACCTAATGATGTAAAGTCAGCAGAAACCTTCCTGTGTATTTATCAGTGTGTCTGTGTGCATAGTACCCCATTGTGTATTTAGATAAATGCATGCCGTGCAGCCAAAAACAATTTGTGTGTACCGAGATGTTTTCCAAGACATGATCAAGATGGGAAATCTTCCTTTCTGCATTATAAGTTACTTTTTATCGTGATTCCTTTTCATATATTTGTATTGGCGTTTGTTGAATAAAGACAAATAATTGTCAGAACTGGAACGGAGAGGAAGTCATGTCTTCAGCTACCAATTGTTCTTTGGCTTGTAGACAGATGTAGAAATATACATTGTGGTATGCAGTAGCCAAACTCATAAACCTTTGTAATATTGGACCCCAGTAAATAACCAAATGGAGAGGGATGTGTCTACCACAACTTATACAACAATAGGCTCCAAGCCTACCCACAGATACCGGAAACCATGGATAGCATCAAACGTTACTTTTCATAGTATACAGAGCCAGAAGTAGACGGCTCTCGTATAGGCCTGGTCATTGCACAGTGTATGGAGCCATCTGCTCGGCTGTGTACACAGCTCAGATAGTAGGTGACAACCCCCAATGATCTTATATCAGGATAGGTCATTAATATGAAGTCTTGCATAACCCCCTGTCACTAACCACAATTACGTAAAATTTACTGTATTGCCATGTTTGTCAATATGCATATGTGGTTTATGGAGCATCAAGGGCATGGCCATTGCTCAGGAGTGAGGTAATCGGCAACTCCTTCATTGCTCCAAATAACTCATCTGATGACAGATTCCCTTTAAACAAGAATTAACACCATGGAATTAATATATTAATGTCCAGCACCATGGCATTAATATAATGATGTCCAGCACTATGGAATTAATATAATAATATCCAGCACCATGGAAGTAATTTAACAATGTCCAGCACTATGGAATTAATATGATAATGTCCAGGACCATGGCATTAATATAATAATGTCCAGCACCATGGAATTAATATAACAATGTACAGAGCACCATGGAATTAATATAATAATGTCCATCACCATGGAATAAATATAATAATGTACAGAGAACCATGGAACTAATATAATAAATAATGCCCCACACCATGGAATTAATATAATGATGTCCAGCACCATGGAATTAATATAATAATGTAGAACACCATGGAATTAATAAAGTAATGTCCAGCACCATGGAATTAATATAATAATGTAGAACACCATGGAATTAATAAAGTAATGTCCAGCACCATGGAATTAATATAATGATGTCCAGCACTATGGAATTAATATAATAATGCCCAGCACCATGGAATAAATATAATAATGTACAGAACACCATGGAATTAATATAGTAATGTCCAGCACCATGGAATCAATATAATAATGTCCAGCACTATGGAATTAATATAATAATGTCCAGCACTATGGAATTAATATAATAATGTCCAGCACTATGGAATTAATATAATAATGTACAGCACAACAGAATTAATGGAGCTCTAAAAATAAATAATAATAATAATAATAATGATACTGGAGCATGAAATGGAAGCGGTAAGCTAAGCAGCAGCTGAGATGAGTGTGTCGTGACTGCTGAAGAGCATTAATCTGTAAAGTCTTTACTATAGATAAATCTTTATTTCTATGCTTTTATAAGCAGTACTTGAAGTCTGGATCCCAGGCCATATGGAGGCTGCTCTGGGCCCGCACAGACAATGGACACAGTGACTGGAGACTCCCAGATGGTCAGCTTACAGACAGCAGCTATCTACAGTATGTCCTAAAATATATTTACTCACAGATGTTGTCTTCTGTCTGGGACACGTCTTACAGGGATAGCAGCGTGCCGATACAATAGACATATTTGCTATTAGATCTATACTATAGAGCTATGCTCCTGGTATGTCACCGTATAGCATGCATGTTACATTCACTCTCTGTAGAGATCCATATGGGGCGATGACTGCACACGTGTTCACTTCTATTACAGATGGTCCTTATTTATAAGGCTCGTCCCACTGCTCATCAGAACATGGCTCTATATACTGGTCTCATCCTGTTCTAGATTTCTTGGAATAAAGAGCAATTCTGACGAAATGCAAAAAATCAAAAGCATAACCTTCTGTAGGCGATTAGAAAGAGTAATACAGTATGTGGTGGCTAAATATAGATGGAGGGTTAACTAAAGCGTATTCCATTGCTATGCCTGCTCTTCAACTCCAAGTTACATATTATAAGCTAAGGCTACGTATACACTACAGTGCAAAAGTTTTAGGTAGGCGTGGAATAGAGAAATGTAAATCCCATCGATATTAGGGGTGACCTTTGCCCTTTGCCTTCCATCACTTCTCAGTACTTGCAGACAGTTTCAGCAAGGAGATTGTTGGAGAACTAAGCACAGATCTTCTGCAGATAATGGCCAGCTCCAATCCGTCTGTGTCTTCTTGCAATCCCGGACAGACTGGATGTGTCGTCACACCAAATATTGATGGGATTTCGATTTCTCTTTTCTTCATTCCCTTCATTTTGTTAATTGCCAAAAATAAACTAGTAACACTTCTGTTTCTGCAAAATTCTTCTTACTTTTTCCCACACCAGCCTAAAATTTTTGCACAGTACTGTAAGTATACCAGCTGTTCATACCAAGGTATTGTGGCTCTTTAATTCTACTTATATATATCCTCAATATAATATTGAATAATATTACTAATCTTTCACTGATCCTATTACAGAATTATAATGGATTATACTCCAGAGCTACATTCACAGTTCTGTTGTTGTCATTGGAAACAGTCAACAAGCTTGATTGCAGAGGGTTTACCACAACTGGTTAGTTAAAAAAATTACATAAAGGCAGCTAATGTATAAAATAATAAAATAAGCACTACTCATCTTTTCTTCCCTTACTTGGGGTCACTATGTTTTTTTTTTTTCACTGATTCCAGCACAGTTGGAATTTTTTGTCTCTAGCCCCCGCCATTCCTGGTGCCTGATTTGCTCTTAAGCTCTGTAATGTCAGTTGGGCGGTGTCAGACAGGGGACGTGATTCAGAGCTCCAATCAAAGGCAGCCAGTGTCAGAGCTCAGAATCACACCCCTTGTCTGCTCCTGCCTGACACCGCCCACCTTACAGTACAGAGACTAAATAGTATATCAGGCACCAAAACTAACAGCACTGATTGCTCAGGAACGGTGAGGGCTAGAGAAAAGATTCCAACTGTGCCAGAATCAGTGGAGTGACTCCTAATAAAAGATGCTAAGAATTGGAGTTAGTAAAAGGTCCTCTAAGTTTTGAGCAGATACTGTTTTTCATTGACGAGACAGAGCAGTGTATGGATACTTATCGTTCAGCTATTGTTCCTTAGGAAGAAAAGTATATACCTTAGTTCATCGCAGAGATACCAGAGACACCCATCTGTATGCAGCTGTCTAAGGGTCCTTTACGGTGGAAGGCCAAAGCAAAGCTTCCGTTTATTAGCAGGTTTATTAGCTAATTAGCCTCCGAAACAATTAATCAGCTTGAGGCTCCTACCACATCTTCTACTGAATTAGCCACGGAGACCATCATAACTTCCTGTATTGGTCTCTGCCTTCCATTGAATGCAAGTGGTAGCAGATCAAGGGGGCGTTCACACGGAATAAAATGGCGCTGATTCTGCCACGATAACTCGCGGCAGAATCAGCGCTGATGATTCCCATCGACTTCAATGAGTTCTGTTTTCCACACGGAACACATTGAAACCAATGGGAGGCTTTTTAACCCATTGATTTCAAAGGGTTCCGTGAGGAAAACGGAACCCATTGAAGTCAATGGGAGTCTTTTTATCAGCGCTGATTCTGCCGCGAGTTATTGTGGCAGAATCAGCGCCATTTTACTCTGTGTGAATGCCCCCTTAGGAGCTGATTTTGAGAGAGATCTGCCTCAAAATGCTGTAAATTTTCCATGTGAATTTACCCTTATCAGTACAGTCCAGGATTATGGGATGGCTGAATGAGTTTACTTAGAAGCTGAACCTTCAATGATCCAATGAGTGTTGTCCCCGGATTCAGTCTAAGGACAATCCATATTCCGTGGCTCTTCCTATTGCTAACCAGATTATATTGTGCATCAGATTTGCAATACAACGAGGCTAATAAGATTAAAATAGATCAGAATCTCTGGTTGTCAAAGTCATGACTGTTATTCATGTTTTCAGAACAATGGAGGTCAACGGGTATGTTCACACATCTGCATTTTTAGACCGTGATAGGACATGTCCTTTTGCTGTTTTCATGGCTTTACGAACCTAATACAAGTGAATTTGCATTTGCATCCAAGTGATGGCCGATAAAAATGGATCAGTGGGTTGGTTTAAAAAACCTAAATAACACCCACAATATAAACTCTATGGGGCTCCATGCCCTACTTAGTGACTGGGCGCCATACTGCAGCTAAGTTACCATTGACATCAATGTAAACAGGGCTGCTGTACCATCGGCCGACCACTATACAGGAACTTTCGGCGTCAGAAGTGGCCCCATACAGCTCATCGGTTGTTGATCATCCCCTTTCATAGCAGATCTAAATACAAAGTAGGTTAAAGTAGATCATCAAGTCCATCAAGTTCCACCCAAGTCGTTACTCAAGTAATTTATTCGAGCATTACAAGCCACTTATTGCCCATTTGCCATGTGAATTGCCATAGGCACCTGGGCCGACTACTTAATATTAGATCTCCTTCTTAGGTGAGGTTGCTATATGGGCAGGGTGTACCCGAAAATTTTTTGTTACACCTATCAAAGCAGAATAATTGAACAAAGTGTTCACGTAACCGAGTGTAGAAACCCATGCCTAATGTCCTGTGACGGCGGGAATTGTTCGGCTCCTTGATACCTCCTTAATCTAATCACATTGTAGAAATGAAGCCTCCTAATGGGATCTCTTTGTGTGTTAATCCTCCGTGATTAGCCCTATGTTTTTAGCACAGTGGGGACAAGGGTAGTAATGTTGGGTCCATGAATCTCCTTCTAAAGCAGCTTATATCCGGTGCACCAAGCCAAAGACGTAATCTATTCTAAGTCACAGTGCAGACTTTAATGAAGTGTGTCGAGTTTAGATGCTTTTGTTATCTAGGCTAAATCTCCCAGATGTTATACGTCTCATTGGCAGAATCCAGGAGCAGGTTACAAGAGACACAAACATGCAATCTAAGAGAGGTGCAGACCAGATGCCGTATCTTTTCAGTACGAAAGCATGAATAGTGTTTGTGAAGTTGTTTAACCCCTTAACGCATGGTGCCATACAAGTTCTGCAGAGAAGGTCTTGGTATACGGCAAGCTCTGCTCATGCCGGAGCGTACACGCCGGCACTCCCCATTCACTTCAATGGGACTGCACGGAGTGAAAGAAGCAGCCCATTCATTTCTATGGGGAGCGCTCGTATCCCCGCTCCCATAGAAATGAATGGAGCTGCTTTAGACGCCGCTTATTCTGAACGTGTTTTACGTTCAGAATAAGCTAGCGTTTACTCAGTGTGAATTCACCCTTAAGGTGTAAAGTTGACTTAGAGCTTAGAGCGTTCCAGCTAAAATATGCTAAAAAATTTGGTTTCCTAGAAGCGCTATTGTTATACCCCAAGGTCTCCTCAGACCCCAAAGTATAAAAGGTAGAGGCCTGGGTAGTTGGAAAAACCCAAGATTTTTGGAACATTCATAATAAATGTAAATCGTGAACTGGTTACTCATCTCTACTAATAACCAAAAGGATCATTAATAATAATTTTGCAAGAATGATAAACTCTAAAATTGTTACAATTGTTAAACCTGAAAATGAAATGCCCACTTTAAATATTGTGCAAACTAAAGACACATCTTGAACTGCTTGTGTCATCTTGTCTGGTATTGTGAACACCCCAATGTAGTAAAGAACCCTATAGCGAAGTTATCGTCTCCATTAGTGGGAATCTGATGACACATTGGTCTATGAAGAGCACAGTGTTGACCATGACTTAGTGAGCTCCATATTACGCACCACTCCCCAGACGGTGGGCCAGGGTGTGCACCACTAAGCAGTAGGATGTTGTAATGATGGATTCTTTGTGCAAGTTCAAGTAGGGCCTGGGCTCTGTTCTTGAAAGGAAAAATATTACAGGTTATAGGTAGATTTTGGCGAACTCGAGTTGATCCAGAGTTTTATAGTTAAAGTTGGGAAGAAATTTTTTCTTTTGACAGGGGGCAATTGGCTTCAGTCTCGGGTTTTTCTTCTGCAACAACACTGTAGGGTTATAGGTTGGACTTGATGGACCTGTGTCTTTATCCAACCTCATCTAATATGTAAATACATTAGGGCTTAGTCACATGGAGATTTTTGGCAGTGGACGCGGAATCCGCCTCAAAATTTGCTGTCAAAAACTCCGATTGACTTCAATGGGAACCACTCGCTTCTTTTTTTCTGGTAGCTAGTGGCGTAAAAAAGAAGCGACATGCCCCTTCTTCCAGTGGATTCCATGACGGATTCAGTCGCACGTCCACAGGGCGAGACTTCCTCAGGATTAGGCCGATTCATGGAATGCTGTGATGGGATGTCAGTGCACTGCATCGGCATTCCGTCAAGGTTCACATGTAGAATCCATTTGCCGCCATGAGAACATACCCTTATAGTCCAGGGATAAGCAACCTTAGGCACTCCAGCTACTCTAAAACTACATCTCCCAGCATGCATACTTGCTCTGCTGTACGTGGAACTCCCATAGAATAGAATGGAGCAGTTTGGGAGTTGTAGTTTCACAGCAGCTGGATTGCCAAAGCTTGCTGCGCCCTGTTATGGTCTATACTGCTTTATATACGATGCATTTGAAAAGGTAATGGTGGACACATCTGTAGGATAAACAAAATCGCCAGACTGTTCCTTTAGAGAAAAGTGTTCGGTTAACCTTTGAACGATAATATTCTGTCCACTAGTCTATTTTCTATTGTGAATGAGCCCGACCCCGCATGTTTCTGTTATGGCGACCCCAGTAAGTTCCTGCACCCCACACCTCACTGGAAAAGGATTTGACAACAACACAATGTCGGAGTGGCAGAGGCTGTGAGAAAGGCACCGGGATGTGAGGGGCCTCTGTTCTGACTTGGCTCTCGTTGCAGAAAAGGTTTGTTGGTACAAAGGAGGAGAATTAGGAGAGATGCAGCTCAAACACTCCACATTTTCCCACACTGGATATCCTGTGAAACCCAGAAAGAAAGGGATGCAATGTGCTGCTCTGTACGTTGCTGGGAGCATGGGGCCATGCCAACCTTTAATAGTCTCTCATTAGCAAGAAACAAGAGGGAGGCTTACAGCGCCTCTCAGATCCTCCGTCGTATTTTTCTAGTTTCCCTGCCAACTGCACATTGAACTTCTTCCCATTTCCAGAAAATTCACACTTTACATTGCCCACCGAGTTGGCAGAGGGGTTAAATGCTATGTAACCATTGCAATAGTTTATTCTAGTAGCTGCATTGCAAGCATGCTTCTTCTGCCGTCCTGTTTCCAAGGTAACTGCGAGACGGATACAATATGCCTATGTATATAAGGTGCTGGGCTGTGCAACGTGTCAGGTTGGGGGTCTAATACCATGAGCCGGAGACTAGTTGTCACTGCTTTGGCTTTGCTTGCTGTGTCAACGCATGACTGCCTGAATTTGCATGCACTTATTTTTGCCGTGAGCAACACCGTCACACGTGTCAAGTTCTGTCTTAATATCCATGTCAGTTTTGGAGAAGATACCACGACTGAACACATGGGGAGCTGTTGTACTAGTGATGGAGGCAAGCACATAGCTCATCCGGTGATAGCTGAACACACATGACGCTGCTCAGGGTGTGCATTGAATAAGTCTATGCGTTGTACAAGGGTCCTAGCAGCGGCAGCCTGCTAATATGTCCAGGCGTAATAAAGAGCTTTTAGCGTCTATTCACAGTATTCAAAGAGTCATAGCTTGACACAACAAGTAAACACCAAAAAAAACCTGCTTTTATACATTCCCATGCCTAGAGCTATAGGCAGGGCTGTAACTATAGGGGTGAAGCACAGGTAGCAGGTGATACCGGGCCCTGGATACAGAGGGGCCCAAAAGGATGCTTTGCCACATCACATACATCACTATTCTAAATGGTACAAGGAGATTCTCATTGCAGATTTTTCACTGGGGCTCAGGAACTTCAAGTGACGACTTTGAATATATAGGTACTCGCTGTGCTTCCCTATGGCCATGTTTTTAGACAATGACTTCTCAAACACCAAGGCACAAAGGTGAAAAAAACATATCTTAAAAATGGACAAAAGTGTTTGTTTCTAACATCCGCTTTGCGTCCGTGCACCACATATTTTTTTAACCATTTTCCATGTGTCATTTTGCTCCAGGTTGTCAGCCATTTTGAAATGCCAGTTAAAAAAATGGATGAACATAATTTTTTTTTTTACCCATTGAGATCCTGGGTTTTTTGAAGCCTCAGGACTGTGCAGGATCCGGTAGCTGTAAGCTACAGCAATGGACATAGAACATTTGCAGAATGTAGGCTGTAGATCTGCATATACTCCATGTCCCTAGAGCATTCTGCACATGCTCCATGTCCCTGCTGTATCTTAAAGCACGCAGAAGCCGTCAGATCAGCTGATCTGTGTGGGGCCCAGGTGTCGGCCCCCCATAGATAAGTCCATGATGACCAATCCTGTGGAGAGGTCATCGGTGTGAAAACTACATTTGCAGTCCTGGCAGTTGTAGGGCAATGAATGTAGCATTGCTCACGTAAGTGCTCTGGCATTTCATTCATAGGGAAGATCCCAGGGGGCTTTCAGCCCTTCATTCACCCAATGGCAGGGGAACACAACAGGATAAGGGATGTTTCTGCAGTAGTGGATAGGAGCTATAATGCCAGGCATATGCTGTTATTTTTTTCCTTCACTTCTAAGTCATTGCATTGTATTTGATTCCCATGCTGCGGGCCCCCCTGGTCACGGGTCTTCTATCATTGCCCTAATACTAAATAATCAGCCCCCTCTGTTACTTACATAGCAGTATGATATAACTTCTATAAAAATAGCCGATTACATGATTATACATAATCCAGCATATACGTAACCTGGCAGATTGTTCCTTAGATGTCCTACTCTCTGCAAATGATTGTTCTGTACAGGCAGCTGCTAGATGGAAGTGACCTTGTACAATCTATGAGCTTCACAATAGCCGCCTGCTCTACTTTACTTTCTAGGGTATAAATCATCACCCAATCAGTCTTCTTGGATCAGAATCACACCTCTCACTTATCGGGCCTGCTCGTGTTGTCTTAAGGGGACACATACTTCTCATGGACTTCTGACGTAGCAAGTATCTGCCTCGTGCTAAGATAAAACCCAACAAATATGAATATATGGGTGACCTAACGTACAGTCAAATTCAAGGATATGAAAAGTTTTCTTCAAGGGTTTGCCCAATTTGGATAACGTTCTTCCATATGTTAAATTAGGCATGGGGTGAAAGGTGCCCCACTCGAGTAATTCCTTTATGAACTCGAAACCCATCGCTCCTGCTCTGGCAGATCTAGTGCCAATATAACATTATAGGTCATATCCTATTTTTGTGGATCTGTGAAAATGGGCGTTTCTCGAGTGCAAGATGGCTGGGAAAAATGGACGATTTTCATGACCGTTTTGCTCCTCACTGCGGGACACTAAATAAATGGCTGCATGAGGCTTTTCCCATTTGTTGAAGGTGACCATTGGGGATTAGATCCCAAGAACACGACCATAACTGTTTTCCATATATTGATAGTATATGATCTATTCATTCTATGGCCCCCATGTACATGTCCATAGGTTTCACAGATCAATGTCTGGGTCATAGAAACCATCCACAATATATAGAGGAGGTCGTAGTCCTGTCTGTGTTTTTAGCACAGACTTGTCCATACAAGTGTATGGGATTATACAACACTTTGTGCCGACCTGTGATTATGGATGATGCAATGTGGAGAAGTAATTTTAAAGAATATGGAACTGTGTTTGCAGACAGTAAAAGTCACTACAGTTAGTCTTAGGCTACATTCACATGACTGAGGTTCACCTATGTGTGAGTGTAAGTTACCAACCTGACCAGTATGCTGGGCGATGGACTACTAGTATTATAGTCATGTATGATACTACGGTAGGAGTCACTGCCTCCCAGTGACCAGGGGCATAACAATCGTGGTCATAGGGAGTGTGACTGCGACCAAGCCCGGCAAGGTACAGGGCCCGCAGCCAGTGTTGGGGGGGCTCCAGATGAAAGTTTGCACCGGGGTCCATAAGACAATTATTACGCCACTGCCATTGACATACCATTCTGTACTATAATCACTAAGGAACTGGCCTGTAACTCAGTTGTGTAAATTTAGCCTTGTGTTAGGTTTACCCATGTGATGGTCAGTTCTGATCCATCGGAGGACCAGAAAATTGCATGGGTTAACCACTACAACACCAATCACATACGGAACTTGGTGGATCCCATTAACTATCATCGGATCTGTCAGGTGTCTTATAAACTGAAACTGTCTGATGAAAATGTCGGACTTTCTTCTAGAGATTTTTAGTACACATAGTGTCTCCAAACTGGACCAAATTGGAGACTCCAATGCAGAAGTGAATACAGCCTGATGCTAGGTTCACACCTGCATTGGGGTTTCCGTTCTTCAGGTCCACTTGGGGACCCAAAACCAGAAACCCCATAAACTATAATGGGGTCCACCGTGTTTTCACAGGATTCCACCTGAAAAACATGGAGAGAAAAGTCCTGCTAAATAGAGATGAGCGAGTAGTATTCGATCGAATACCTCGCCGCCACAGGTATGCGAATGTTCTATGCACTTAACCCCTTGGTGTTCGGCCGCTTACACGCATTCCTATGGCGGTGAGGTATTCGATCGAATACTACCCGCTCATCTCTACTGCTTACCCAACTTTTCTCTCTGCATTGTTTAAGCGGAATGGGGGACAGAAACCCCAAACGCAAATGCAACCCCAACCCTAGAGAAACTGGACCTTTTATCATCACCAGATTGCTGGAGCGAGTAGTTGTGTTGATGGAATAATCCACTGAAAGCTAAGTATATGGCCCAATTACATAGATAGATGTAACAAATAATTAAGAGTTAGCTTGTTCATGGGAATTAATAAGGACTTTAGTAATTGGAAAATCACACCTTGTACACACCTGATCCTTCTTTTCTCATAGTCTTAGCTTGTGTTCCTAAGCTGCTTTCACCGGGTGCATGCAGGAGTGTCCAGGGATGGGCAAACTTCCTACTGCTCGGCCACCCATGCTTTAATAGGATTACATTTAATAGCAAAGCCTTTAGGAAAATACAACACAACTGTAAAGTGCATATGAGATGTGTGTGCATTGCCATCCTAAAGTTGGATGAAGACATCAGTCCATCCAATAACATTGATTCAGAGAGCACCAGCAGCAAATGCTCCAGTGAGAATTGAACTTGCAACCCCTGGTTTACAAGATCAGTGTTCAAACCACTGAGCTATGAAGCCCATATTTAAATGGCTTTCTTTTTTTCTGTTTAGCGTGCCGCCATGTATATCATCAGGATTTCACTACATCCAGGGTATTTTCCTGTGATCCCCTGAACCGTGACTGTACGACTCTGACTAATTATATGACAATTTACTGTATAAAGCCAATTGCCTGTTCTGCTAATAGTACATTTCCTATAGTAACTCGGGTTAATAATTACAATATGTTATGTATTACAAATGCAATGAGTATAGATCTTGTTATTCAGATTTGTTTCCCTTTTCCTGCTGATCAGTGTGGTATTTTTCCGCAGTGTGTGGATGGGATTCGCTTTGCAGCGACTGAAAAATGTCATGGTGGCGATTACACCACATGGGACCCCAGTCTAACGTTGACATATCCACCACTAGATACCAGAGGGGGGGTTCCTGTCTTAGGTATGGTCCCCACTCAAGATTGCTTAAATAAGGAGGTTGCCTGGGGCCACACGGTGGTTCAGTGGTTAGCACTGTAGCCTTGCAGCACTTGAGTCCTGGTGTTCAAATCCCACCAAGGGCAAAAGAAAACATCTGCAAGGAGTTTGTATGTTCTCCCCATGTTTGCATGGATTTCCATCCCATGTTCCAAACAAGACATACTGATAGAGAAAAATGTACATTGTGATCCCTATATGGTTGACCTTCACCTCCTTACTCAAGTTGTATTTTGCCATATCTAATGCTTTGTCCCTGGGAAATAAGAGGTATCAGGCAGAAGATTTCTCTCCTTCCCCCATTGAGAACACATACATGGTTAACTGAGGCAAAGGTGCGTAACTATGGAGGGGATCAGCAGGGACAGATGTTGGCCAAACAAGTGTTCGGGCAGGAGTTATTGAAGATGTATAGGTCAAGTCAGAAGCCTTAAATTAGTGGACATTTGTGACTGGGGACATCCACTCGTTTTGCAAAAAGGTGGACTATTCAGCAGGACCTTGCATATCAACTCAGTCTTACAGATAGATCGTAGGCAGTGTTTCACAAGGGAAAAACACCATTTGATTCAGGTGACCTTAACCTATCTATCTGTGGGGCTGATTGCTGCAGGGGCAGCGACATTAGAGGGCCCGGCTACCGCTGCATATTTTATTTTATTTTTAATAGTACATTACCTGCAGGAGTAACTCCAGGTCCTATTTACTTACCAATCCTTGCTCCTGTTCACAGCTGTCAACACTTCACCATTTGAGGAGGTGGCTGTGAGCAGGAGCCGGGATCGGTAAGTGAAGCCGTGGATCCACGAACACCACAAACACTAACATTATACTCAGAGGCCCAGGGAAGGTGAAGTTAACATAAAAAAAACACTGTTACTTACCTCTCCTGGCTCCAGAAGGCTTCAAGCCTACTTATGTGACATCACGTGGGCTGGGCTTGAGTCCTTATATATGGCAACGCAAGACCTGGCTCAAGCGACGTCTCTTCCATCATTGAAGAGGGCTGACATCAGCAGGGAGTGCACTGGAGCCCAGGAGAGGTAAATAACAGTGTTTTTTTGTTTGTTTTTTTGTTTGTCACCTCCTGGGTCTCTGATTATTATACACTGGGGTGTGAAAAGACAGTATAATAATTGTTCATGAGGGGCCCACAATGGGGCATAATACTGTGTGCAAGGGCCACTATGGGGCATACTACTGTGTAGGGGCTATTATGAAGCATAATACTGTGCAGGGGCTACTATCGTAAATAAAACTGTGTGCAGGGGCCACTATGGGGCATAATACTGTGTGCAGGGGCCACTAAGGGACATAATACTGTATGCTGGGGCCACTATGGGGCATAATACTGTGTGCAAGGGCCACTATGGGGCATACTACTGTGTAGGGGCTATTATGAAGCATAATACTGTGTGCAGGGGCTACTATCGTAAATAAAACTGTGTGCAGGGGCCACTATGGGGCATAATACTGTGTGCAGGGGCCACTAAGGGACATAATACTGTATGCTGGGGCCACTATGGGGCATAATACTGTGTGCAGGGGACACTAAGGGACATAATACTGTATGCTGGGGCCACTATGGGGCATAATACTGTGTGCAGGGGCCACTATAGGCCTAATAGTGTTTGCAGGAATGCAGGAGGGCGGGTAGGGAAGGTGGTTGGGGATGTCAAAAGTTCACCATGAGCACCGCCATTCCGAGTTACGCCACTGGTTGATGTGATGGGTTTTGGTGACTGAATTCCTGTAAATGGCAAGAATAGAAGGAATTTCCATTTCCAGGTGTACAGTCTGTATGACCAGACTATTGAGTGTCCCCTTGACCACCCAGGTTTGGTGCACTGGCACGTGCCCCTATTTGCCTTACAATAACACCTTTTCTAGTAACATTCCTACCAATCCTCCTAGTCTTTAAAGAAACATTTTGTACGTCAGAATATTTTATAGAGCTCCTCATTATGCTAATCCCTGGGTGGTGAGAGGGCAGACCTGAGATCTTTGCATCATCCTATTTATTAATATTGCCTCTTTGTTATTTGTCACCTTATCCTTGTTACTTGCATAACCTCAAAAATTAATTAGGTCAAATTAAAATCTGTCAACATATTTACAAACTGTAATTAAAAAAAAAATCGACACTTCACACGTGGTGGAAAAACTCTACACATAGTCTAGTACATGATGTCCAACTTCAAATCCCTAAGCACTATGTGACATTTGTTGTGAAATTTTGACACATTTTTCACAATTTTTCACTGCAAAAATTACATGCAAAGTAAATCTAGATTTTCAGCAAAATTTCCCTGAAAATTATTTATCTTCATCTGAATGTAACGGGCAGGTAACAGGCCCTATTTATTTCCCGATCCTGGCTCCTGCTCATGGCCGCCGCGCTTACCCTTCTGCGGAGGCTGCTGTGAGAATGAGCCAGGATTGATAAGTGAGGCTGCAGGCCCGTGAACCCCACAAACACTATCATTATACTCGGGGGTCTTTGCAGGACCCCTGAGTATAATGATCGGAGGGCTAGGGGAGGTGAAGGAACATAAAAAACACTGTTACTTACCTCTCCTGCTTCCGGAAGGCTTCTTGCCTGTTGGTGTGAAGTGCCAGATGTCAGGTGGGCCAGGCATGCATCCTTATGTGTCGCGACACAAACCCCGGCTAAAGTGACATCTCTTCCATCATTGAAGATGGCCGACATCAGCGGGGAGTGTTTGTATCTTCCCCTGGGTCACCAATTATTATACTCTGGGGTCTGAAAAGACCCCAGAGTATAATAATTGTTCATGGGTGGTCCACAATGGGGCATAATACTGAGTGCAGGGGCCACTACAGGGCATAGTACTGTGTGCAGGGGCCACTATGGGGCATAATACTGTGTGCAGGGGCCACTACAAGGCATAGTACTGTGTGCAGGGGCCACTATGGGGCATAATACTGTGTGCAGGGGCCACTACAGGGCATAGTACTGTGTGCAGGGGCCACTATGGGGCATAATACTGTGTGCAGGGGCCACTACAGGGCATAGTACTGTGTATAGGGGCCACTATGATGCATAATACTGTGTGTGCAAGGGCCACTATGGGGCATAATAGTGTGTGAAGGGACCACTATGGGGCATAATAGTCTGTGTAGAGGCTACTATGCGGCATAATACTGTGTGCAGGGACAACTATGGGGTATAATACTGTGTGCAGGGGCCACTATTGGCCATAATACTGTGTGTAGGGGCCACTATGAGGCATAACACTGTGTGCAGGGGCCTCTATGGGGCATAATAGTATGTGCAGGGGCCACTATGGGGCATAATAGTGCATGCAGAAATGCGGGGGAGGTCGGTCAGGGTCTTCAGGGGGAGTCAGTCAAGGGGTGGGGGCATGTCAAAAGTCCACCACGGGGCCCCGCCATTCCTAGTCACACCTCTGAGTTGAATTAAACGATGAAGTGTGGGGGAATTGAAGCAGCCTGGACATGCATGGGTCAAATCTATCATTAACGTAAAGGCCTCTTTACTTGGGGAAATAATCAGGCCGCTTATTGAGAACAAGTGTTCCTTGGAATATCCATTCCCAATACTTGACTTGTGTAAATGTACATATTATCACCATTCTATTGGCTGAAACACATTCATTGGGTGACCAAATTGCTTATCTCTCTATATTATAAAAATGAATTCTTATCTGTCTGTCTGTCTGTTCTTTATGTGCGACCAAACGACTGGATCGATCTTCATCAAATTTGGCACACACATACTTCAGGTGTCCGGGAAGGTTTAAGACAAGAACCCAACTCACTCGGAGTACCGTTCAGGAGATACAGCTTTCCCAAAACCCTGACCCCCCCCATTAGCCAAAACAAACCTGCAAGTCTTTTACTCATATTCCAACTGCAATACATACGGTCACTCCACAAGCCGAAGGATTAGATACCCACATCTGCACACTGTTCCACATGCCAGAGGATTAGATATGCACGTCTGCACACAGTTCCACACATCAGAGGATAAGATACTCGTGTCTGCACAAAGTACCATACGCCAAAAGATTAGATTTGCGCGTCTGCGCACAGTTCCACAGGCCAGAGGATTAGATACATGCGTCTACACAAAATACCACACACTGAAGGATTACATACACAGGTCAGCACACAGTATCAAACAGCAGAGGATTAGATACATGTGTCTGCATACAGTTCCACACACCAGAGGATTAGATACGTGCGTCTGCACACAGATCCACACGCCGGAGGATTAAATATGTGTGTCTGCAGAGAGTATCACAAGCCGGAGGATTAGATACACAGTTCAGCACACAGTCTCACACACCAGAGGATTAGATACACAGGTCAACATAGAGTATCACACGCCAAAGGATTAGATACATGCATATGCACAAAGTATCACACTATGGAGGATTAGATAAACACGTCTGCACAAAGTACCACACGTCAAATGATTAGATACATGCGTCTGTACACAGTTCCACATGCCAGAGGATTAGATACACCTGTCTGTACAAAGTATCACACGCTGGAGGATTAGATACACAGGTCAGCACACAGTATCACATGCCTGAGGATTAGAAAGACGCTTCTGCCCACAGTTCCACATGCCAAAGGATTAGATATGCGCGTCTGCACACAGTTCCACATGCCAGAGTATTAGATATGTGCATCTGCACAAAGTATCACATGCTGGAGGATTAGATACATAAGTCAGCACATAGTATCACACACCAGAGGATTAGACATGCGCATCTGCACACAGTACCACAAGTCGGAGGATTAGATATGTACGTCTTCACACAATACCACACGCCAGAGGATTATATACGCACCACTGCACACATTACCACATGCCGGAGGATTGGATACGCACGTCTGCACACAGTTCCACACACTGCAGGATTAGATACGTGCCACTGCACACAATACCAAACACCGGAGCATTGGATACGCGCCAATGCATACAGTTATACATGCCGTGGGATTAGATACATGCATCTACACACAATTCCACATGCCAGAGGATTAGATACGTGAGTCTGAACACAGTTCCACATGCCGGAGGATTATATACACACCTCAACATATAGTACCACATGCCAGAGGATTAGATACGCACGTCTTCACACAGTTCCACACTCCGGAGGATTAGATACGTGCGTCTTCACACAGTTCCACACTCCGGAGGATTAGGTACATGCGTCTTCACACAGTACCACACACCAGAGGATTAGATTTGCACGTCTTCACACAGTTCCACATTTCGGAGGATTAGATATGTGCGTCTATACACAGTTACACATGCCGCAGGATTATATGCACATGTCTTTACACAATACCACATGCTGGAGGATTAGATACGCATGTCTGCATACAGTTCCACACAGTGCCGCACCTCCCATGAGGCGACCTGAAGCAACCGCTTCAGGCGGCACTATGCCAGGGCCCCAGGGAGGGCGGCATTTTTGCTGACCTAAGCCAGTCCAGGACACGCTGTCCTGGACTGACTTAGGGTCACCGTCACTGAGCGGTGCTCCAGCGGCCGCCCCTCACGCTCAGGCAGAGAGCAGGTCCTCTCTGTGCCTGCTCTCTGCCTGCTAAAGACGATCGCTCCACTCGGCCAAGGCCCCTTCCACTCGGCCCTGCCCCCTCCGCTTGACCCCGCCCCCTCCCCGGGGGGGGGGGAGCGGCTTTCTGACGTCTGCTTCAAGCGGCAGAAACAAATGGTTCACCCCTGGTTCCACATACCGCAAGATTAGATACGCACTGTTACACAAGGTCACATACACACAGCTTTACTCTAGGTCTCCATAACAACCGATTGCAGGTTTTTCACTGATGCACTGAAGGATAGGAAGGATACGTCTCCACAGCCCAGCTTTCATAAAATTTAACTTTTATTACATGAAAAAATTTAAAAATACAAAACAGTGTGCAAAGGTAGAAAAAATACATAGTGAAAAATGGTTAAAAACTGCAACTGACGTGTTCAGGATAGTCAATCCCTTAATCATAGCATGGTCAAAAGATAATCTGCTTCCTCTTCCGAAGCATTTGGAATTTTCTCTCCAGCCCCCACTATTCCAGAGTAACAAATGCAGGCAGTTTTGGTGCCTGATGTGCTATCTCAGCTCTGTAATGGCAGAGGAGTGGTGTCAGGTAGGGGGTGCGATTCAGAGCTACAGTCAGAGGCAGCCAGTGTCAGAGATCAGAATCTCACCGCTTGTCTGCTCCTAACAGTACACAGTCACGGGTGTCAAACACAAGGGCCACAGGTCAAATCCGGCCAATGTCCTTGTGTTTTTTGTCCCACGGTCCAGAGCTGACTCTGCAATAAAGTTTCATGGCATGCACTGGGGGAAGGGGGCCACATTCTTTTTTTAATCGGCTACTGCCTATTGTGTTATTGCAATTGGTAATTTACTCACCCATCCACGCTCCTGTCCGGGCCTGACTGCATGTTATGTCACACTCTGTATTCTTCAGCATCTGGTACAGCGCGCCCTGGTGGTGCCAGCAAAGGTGCCAGCATGAACAGGAGCATGGATGGTGAGGTCCAAAAACAGCGGGCCATATACAGTGTGGGGTCAAAAAAGGGAGCCATACTGTGATTTCCCATACTGTGGGGAGGCCAAAAAAATGGGGTCATATTATGTGTGGGGGCTAGTCAGCCATGTTACGGGACATCACTTTGTTCTGTCTTCGGCCAAAAGGTCCCCAGTACTCTATAGCTGTAGAGTGCCATGGACTTTCCAGCCAAAGACAAAACAAACAGCTATAGGGGCAACAGCAGTAACCCTTGGGACTGGCCCCTAAACCAGGGGACCCCATATGACACTACTCTTTCCAGGTGCAGGGATTCGAATACTTGAATCTTCTTCCTGCAAAGTGTTGATGTGCGCCCGGCTGTGGTCTTGCGGGACCATAGTTCAGATGACAGGGCAGGACAACAGAAGAGGGGCACAGCTGAGGGCCACATGAAACAATGGTAAGTATGTGCGAGCTGTGTGCATGCAACATATCCTTTCATATTAAAGAGAGTTGAAGATTGATGTAGATTGAAGACTGTTGTAATTTTCTTCTTCCACATGAAGGAACTGCTGAGCTATTTCCTGATTTTCTGCCTTGAACTTGCGATGTACAGTACGAAGAGAATTTCTCGGAACCTCAGACTCCTTCTTCTCATCTTCACGACATCTGTAATTGTTTTGGATATGTTCAAGAAATATTCTGTCATGATAAGAATGGCTCCATTCCTCCACTCCAGGGCAATGCTGAAGTTTGTTGAAACTTAAGAAAGAAGCAATTGTTTTCTCCCATATTTTACTGTCATTGTCCGCCCTTACCTGGAGCTTCTTTTCATGACTTGACGGTTTCTTGGTACTTGATATGGGATTCAGAAAAGATTGCAGAAGGTTTCATCAGCCAAATACACAATATACACTGGCCTGAAGGAAATAACATAGAGCGCATGAGCATCACCTCTGTGTC
The DNA here is from genome assembly GCF_031893055.1 of Leptodactylus fuscus. Taxonomy (NCBI): domain Eukaryota; kingdom Metazoa; phylum Chordata; class Amphibia; order Anura; family Leptodactylidae; genus Leptodactylus; species Leptodactylus fuscus. The sequence continues at coordinate 25,509,523 of NC_134273.1, read as the reverse complement.
ATCTCTCCATCTGTCAGACATGGCGAGCATTAGAAATCTGCTCTAGGTGATATTATAGGACGTGACCTCCATTACAGCTCAGCTGTTCCGATGTTTGAATAAGGCTTTATTCACACAGCCATGTCAGTTTGTCGGCCATGATAAATGGACAGATCGTTCTGTTTTAATGGACATTTTGCATCCGTTCTGTGTCCATTTGTTAATTTTTTGATGGCCAAGTGTCTTATCTGTTTTGCATTACTTGTTAAGGGTTTTCTGACTCAACCAACTCTGTTAAAAGTAGACCCATTGATTTGTATTGAGTCAAAAAGCACATTGAAATCAATACGTTCTCATAGCAGCTGTGTGATGGACGTGGCAAAAACAGCCATTTTCTAGGGGCCCACTAGGCCCTGTATGGTCACGGACCCGCATAGCAGCCGCTACGACTCCTACGGTGGTAGTTCCGCCACTGATAGTGAATGACCTATTAAAATGGTTCATTAGACAGACCATGTGGAAAAAGAGTACCTGGCACCCGTACTATGGTCCTTGGTTTGGGACCTAGTGGTGTACAGTTGCAGCTCTTACCAAGGCACCATCCTGACAAGATGGTGAAAATGTTATGTGATAGGGAAAAACTTGAAAAAAAACCCCATGAGATTAAAGAGTGCTACTGGTTCCCACGCTCTGACAATCCAACAATAATTGGCCTGACGATGACACCGGACCAGTGTCGAAACGCATAGCCCTCTACTGTCATTGGAACCTAACAAAACAGCTTATTTTTAATGATAGTCTGTCATCTCATCATTGCCCAGTAGCGCTCTTTAATCCCCCATTAGACAGACGTGTGTTCACTCATTGGCTTCCATTGTTGTAAGAACGGATGTGTGACCGAAGTCAAAAAAGTCAATTGCATGTTTATATGGTTGCGTGCATTAGGCCTTACCCATTAACCTTAAAGACTCACTTTTTAATATATCCCTACTCCTGAAAAGTATCAGGAGCTTCATGGCGGTGTGCAAACCTTGGCAGAAAGTATAAGTTTGGGGCAATGTTTTTAGCTTGTTGTTACGGTAGAGTTTTACTTTGTCTTTGCTTTACATTGTCAGTGAGAACTACCAACATTCAAGGCTCTGCCTCCTTATCTTTATTTGGCAGAGTAAGAGAAGAGGCAATATCCCGAGGGCAGACCTGATTGTTGTGCTTCCAAAATTTTTCCCATCTTCCGGGAATCAATAACAGGTCTGTCAGCTTACCTACACTGCCTCAAGAAATGTAAAGAGTAACTTAATGTTATTCACCACTTACTAGCAGCGCCAGAATGAGTATTGGGTCAAATGGGGATATTTTTCCAAGAGCCAACTAGGCCTAAGCAAAACATATGCCCTGTAATGTAAAATAGCCCAGAGTAACCAGCGTTACTATCGTAGAATTATGTAGAGGGAATGTCCAGGTCCGAGAGATGTTCCATCCTGTAGTGATAAATTCCTGTGGTGATAAATTAAGGTCCATGAGTTGCCATAAAACATGTAGAGAGTATCAATGGGAAGTGTAGATCTATGAGAATAATCACAAGAATAATCACCCATAGGGATGTATAAGATTGCATTATGGGGGAACCAGAGAAAGCCTCATGATTGTGACCTTCATAAATCTGTTTGTATTGCAGTATTATTAGGAATTACAGAACACTGACATTAGGTTACTTTGTATATGTGTAGTGGGTGAGACCAGGAGGCTGGGACTAGGAGTATCAATGGTCACTGTGCCTATAAACTCAACCATATCATCCAGGTCTCCTCCCGGGCTGGTGCAGTGCTGAGGAGGTCTGCATGGTAGCTGATGGTGGTGGTAGAATTTTGCCCTGGGGTATGTCCTAGTTGATGTTAGTCTTTTTTTAGCCTGATGGGGGTGGGAGAGTCCATGAGGGTCACTCAGAAGACAGGAGGTTTGTAGAGCTTGGGTATCCTTCCAGCTGCTTGATGGTACCCCTGTTGCTAGTTTGTGTCCTCCATGCTGTGGCACTCTTCACATCAAATAGTGTGCTATAGTGTCCCACAAAGTCCTCATATGTTCCTCTGACAACCTTTTCTCTTGTCCACTAGTTGAACAGGAATCAGTCCCATCTCTCCACTCCAGATAACAACCCATTACTACAGACAAAGTAGAAGATATCACTCAAAAAAAAGGGGGGCAGCAGATGGGACGATTATCTACAGCAAAAAACCTAAATCAAGTAATTTACTTAAGAATAAAACACTTATTTTCATGAAAATGGAGCCACAATGCAGAGTAAGAAAGATATCTTTGGAAAGTGTATAAGCCTCCCTACAAGGTTTTGTCATTAGTTTGATACCCCTTTTCCGGCTGATAGACTCCCTTTAACACTCCTTTGTTTTATGTTATACAACCAGAATATACTGTGAATGGGCGCAGGACTGTTCTTCTGCCAATTTTCTTGTGTAAGATGTCACACCCAGTTATTATGAGGAAAGGCTCTTCTATTTCACTTTGTTCCAACCTGTCTTGTCTTTTGCACCAGTCTGGGGTGACAAGGCGTGTATAAAGAGTGAACAGTTAACCTTATTATAATCCAATTATTGCAAGACGGTATTTTTATGTAACTGCACTCCTTACAAAACACTTGGGATAATACAGTCATGTAATAGAGACTTACCTACTATATCCACCTCACTGACTTCCCACCTCCCCATTTGGACAGTTCCCAGTGACCGGCTGATCTCTACTCTTTGGTCCCCTATTGACACATGAAAACCCACTTCATTCCGTGAGTCAAGTAGGTCAAAGCGCGTACTGTATAGAACAGGCTGGCAAAAGATTAATACTTAGTTTGCAGAATCTTATCTGCTGAGAGTATTAACAAATTAGATACATAAAGTCCACAAATGGTCTGGACATATATACTTACATCACCTCATACTGCGATAAGGTTATAAAAGAATGTACTATACTTATTAATGGAGATTATAAGTGTGTGTGTGATAAGAAACATGCTTAAAGGACTTGGAGAATACTGAAACGTCTATGATAAGTCTCATAGATCAATAGAGCAGGTGATAACAGAAAACTTAGTAATATATTCTATTAAAGAAAAATGCTTCTTTCTCCTGCTATTTCCATGACATCTGCCCCTGAAATGATCTCTGTTTCTGAATGCAAAGATGAAATAAATTCTCTGCAGACTATGTACAGCTTACTGCTCAGTCAACTGAAGTCTATGGAGAAGGAAGGACGAGGAAAAGGACAGCAAGACAGAAGTCAAAGCAAGAAGGAGACTAGTTAGAGATGAGGCCTGGGGAGCAGGACCTCAGTCACCAGCTGGAAGAGTTCCAGAATGGATGCTGAGCCCAGGACAGGTGAATATCAGTATTTTTATTTTTAATCACCTCCCCTGGTATGACATCTGATGAAAAGGGGTTGAGCGATCACCAGGCCTCTCTCCATTAGCAGTATGTATAGCAGTCGGGGAACCAGGCTTTCACTTACTGCTATCATGGTAGCATGGTGGGACCCCTTGGATGCGGTGGTCATGTTTTACTGAGGCCTCCAAGGGGTTAAAACCCCCAATCAAAAGCTGTGTGATTCATTACCACAAAGGGTGAGGAAATCCGGATTCAATGCGAATAGAATACATCCTTAAATTCAAGCAAATTCCATTTTTTCAGCTTCAATTCACTCATCTCTAATGCTAGTGTTAATAGGAATGCTTCTTTGGCTGATTATCAGGGTGGGTGCAGTACTCTCCATACGCTGACCATCCTGCTGGTCCGTCCTGCTGGTCTATCATACTGTAGGGGTATGAACGACTGCATTAACAATTGTTTGCTCCCTTACAGAGGTAACACCTAAAATATAGTGTGGGAAAAATGAATCAGGCATGAGGATTTTCAAACACCTCTGGATATTGGTGACACCGACTCCCTTTGATGATGCTACTCCTATATAGCTACCGCCACTGCCACAATTTGAAGCATAACATCTGATCTTTATATGTTTGCACCCTTTTTAATCCAGACCTGGTTTTCATTTCAAAAACTGAATAAAAAACCATGACAGGCGTCCTTACCAGGGGCATACACAAGACTCTCCAGCTGGTGGGGTCAACGATGCGTCAGGCAGTAGATCTACCCACATATAGTATAATGCCCTATAGGTGCCTCTCACACATTATAATGCTCCCCCACTTGTTATATTGTCCCTTAAGTGTCCCTACACTTTATAATACCCCATCAATGGCCAGATAGTGTAATGCCCCAGATCAGCCCCTGCACTTTTTCATTCCTCCAGCGACCACAAAATGTAATGCCCCCATTCCCCACACAGTATGTGGCCTGGGGATGAACATCTTCATTACTAACCTCTCGTAAGACTCCCCACTGCCCGTACACAGTAAGTTAGAGCAAGAAAGTAAGAAGAAGCAAACTCAACGTCTCCAATCTGACTTGGAAAGCAATGGGATACCACTCTCCTAATAATGGTCGTCTTCACTAAGGCCAGTGGTGGGGGAACCCTGATACCACCCCTTATATATTCCCCTGTTCCTTACTATAGAGACATTGATAAACACATTACATCACTTACATATACAGAGAAAAAAACATAAAAAATGCAGAAAGACCCAAATGCTGAATGTGAATGATGTTTATAGAGTCTTTTCAGCTGTGACCTATCCCAGTGCAAGATTTTTATTTTCTTGAAGTGACTAAGCTTCTCCGTAGAGAACAGTGCAAACATCTGCAAGCAACAAAACAGATTTAGTCTCTTATCCGAACAGTAAACATACAACAGTTCAGCGTCATGGGTGGATTTCAGCTTGAGAGTGTTCTAGAAGAGAGAACTTTTTGATCTCTGGTTACGGCTGGTACACCGTCAGTCTTGTCGCTGCCAGGAATATTTTTGTACAGCCACTTTACTGTAACAGAGATTTATTTCCTATTTAAAGCTCATCAACACGTCCATTCTGTACATGGGTAGTGAGGTGTAGGGGTCACATGAGGTCACCTAAGGAATCCATACTATAAATGATGTGGGATAGGTGAGGAGTCCATTACAGGTCTGGTATAATGGAAATAATGGAAACGTTTTTTGGTCTATTATGGCCTTCGTCAGACTCTGCTCATGCTATACATGAGACAATAGTGTACAGTGTAGTATATAAATCCCAGATAATAATATATAAATCAAAAGTGGATAACCATGTGTATATACTGACAAGCATAGGGCAATATCTAGAGATGAGTGAACAGTAAAATGTTCGAGGTTCGATATTCGTTTCGAGTAGCCCCTCAATATTCGACTACTCGAATCGAATATCGAACCCTATTATAGTCTATGGGGGGGGGGAAATGCTCGTTTCAGGGATAGGCAACGTTCAATCAAATTATACATACCAAGTCCACAAGTGAGGGTCGGGCTGGATCCTCCGAGAAGTCTTCTCCGTGCAGCAACCCCGCGGCATCTTTCGGCTCTTCATTCACTCTGCCAGGCATCGGGCACTACAAGCGGGCATACACAGACGGCTCTGCCCAGGCAGAGTGAATTCAGAGCCGGAAGACGCCGCGGGGAAGCTGCACGGAGAAGACTTCTAAAGGTAGGAGAAGAACCAGCATTGATTGGCCGACTGTATAGCATTCGGCCAATCAATGCTGGTTCTGCATCGAACTTTTACATTCGAACAGCGAGTGGTACTCGATCGAGTACAAGTATTTCGAACACTGTAGTATTCGATTGAATACCTACTCGATCGAGTACTACTCGCTCATCTCTAGTAATATCTCATCACCCACTATGGTTTCAGACGTGAGACTACCATCCCTTTATAGACCATCATCTTGACTATCTCATACATAAACTTGACCGGTAACTATTTAGCATATGATTAGTTATGCAGATTCTTGTCATGTAACTGTATTGTTACTGTTTTGCTCCTGGTGGTGGAAAACCTTTTGTCTTCTTGTATACTACAACCTGTTCTTACATTCCCTAATAGCCTATTGTGTTATTAGGCGATTCCCAATTAGGTGATTCTTGATGGCTCAAATCAAGGATCAGCCATGAAGAAAATTTCCCAAGAAAAGAGAAACATCATCCAGCTCATCTATAGCCGTCTCTCAGCCAAGAAAATTGTCAAACTGCCCTATGTGAATGCCATGGCAGCTGGAAGAATACGAAATGAAGTCTGTCCATATGTTTAAAAGCCAAGAGGTGGACGTCAAAGCAAAATATCAATAATCAACAAGTTGGCTCATCACAAGGTCTATCAGTTCTGGTATGACAAACCCGGCAGTGGTTGTGGCTCGTATGCTTTGTAATAATGAGATCATGGACGTCCATGCAAGCCCTGTCCAATGAAAGTTACATAAAAGTGAAATGGCGGCCCGAAAAAAGGTGAAGAAACCTTGACTTCAATATTGTCATAAGAAGCAAAGTTTTGCAAAAAAGTACAAAGTATGAAGTGCAGACAGCAGACAATGGGAAACATGGTTTGGACCAATGAAAAAAAAGTCAATAGACTGGGCTCTGATGGGTGAAAATGGGGCTGAAGAACCAAGGGAAAAGGGGGTTGACGCATTGAACATTGTAAAGGTAGAAGTTCTATTCTTGTTTATGCAAATTGGGGTCTATTAGACAAGTGGGCGGATATAGTCTGGTTTCTTCCAGGGTATTGTCTCTGTGTGCCATGCAGTGTTACCACCTTCTAATTTCCATATACAATAACAGGCCTTATAGCTTTGGAATGGCTGACAAACAAATCATCAAAATTCTCAAGATGACATTGGATGTGTGTCATTGAACCTTTGAGACTGTTGACAGATCCTCTTAAGCAGTGTCCATGACATATTCTGGCTGCTTATACAACACAGAGGTTAAAGAAATCCATCACCACATAGTGCCCAGCTATTGTATAACTTGTTATTGTTTTATTGTCATTTGTAATTTGCCCTTCGGTCTGTATTATAATGCGTCTGAAAAGGTCAAACTATTAAAATAGAGGAAATGCCATTTTTTTGTTCCAGATTATTCAGTAGTGACTCAGATTTTGTGGAAGGTCATATCAGTCTAGTTCTTCCAAACTCCGACTCTGCTCACTTTACACCAAAATAACATTTATAGCCTATTGCATAATAGTGTAATGTAATAACATGGATTACACAGACACCGCTCCTCTTCTGTATCATTTTATCATCTGTGAGAAATATCAGGCTGTCATCCTTGGCATTACTCCATTAGAACACTTACAAGGAGCTCAGAGTCTACATATACAGAGCATACATTGTACTCTCTCTCTATATATATAAACATATATAATTAGAGATGAGCGAACAGTAAAATGTTCGATATTCGAAATTCGTTTCGAGTAGCCCCGCAATATTCGACTACTCGAATTGAATATCGAACCCTATTATAGTCTATGGGGGAAAAATGCTCGTTTCAGGGGTAGGCAACGTTCGATCAAATAGAACTTACCAAGTCCATGAGTGAGGGTCGGGCTGAATCCGCCGAGAAGTCTTCTCCGCGCAGTGTCCCCGCGGCGTCTACCGGCTCTGAATTCACTCTGCCAGACATCGGGCCTGGGCAGACCCGACTGCGCATGCCCGCACTACAAGAAAATGGCCGCTTACAGTCAAAGCAGCCATTTTCTTGTAGCACGAGCATGCACAGTCAGTTCTGCCCATGCCCGATGTCTGGCAGAGTGAATATGAGACTTCTGTCTCATATTCCTCGTCCGTTTCTGCTCCTCTGGATTTCCACCATGGCTTTCAGTCGCTGACTAGCCCAGAGCAGTGGCTCATGCCGCGGACCCTGCGGATAAATGAACTGCAGAATCTGCATCAAAATTGAGCAAACAATGGAAGGCAGAATGACAGAGAATCAGTGTCAAATCCCGCCATGTGAACCTACCCTAATAGGTTTACTACTTTTAATCCTGAAAACTTTTCTAGACCAGTAGGTTTAACTTCTTCCTCTGGATTGTGTCTTTATTTCTATGTGATGTATATTATTGCTGTATTGATAACTAGGGAACCAGAGCAGTCGGACAGAAATACATCTTGTGTAGTTGATTTTTGCTTATTTTAGGAGCCTGAAATATAAAAACTGCAGTTTTCTCAGAAAGGTTAGACAAAATATCACCACCCGTATTGTCACACAGTCAGGTTATGGGCATGGTTTATATTACAGTTGATAAAATTGTTACTTCTTCTTTTCTCAAAGTCTGCTTATTTGTTATAGGGGTGTGATATGTTCCAAAGGGGACTGATTGTTGGGGTGTGCCTGCGACCCGAGTTGTTGGGTGTGTCGAGGTCTGCCGCTTGCGTGATCACTTCTCAGTACGTAAAGACCAGCAAAACATTAGCAGCTGTCAAGATACATTAAAGTCCTAAGATAAAAATAAGAGGACTTTAACCCATTCAGGTTCAATTTTGGTCATTCATGCTTTCGTTTTTTACTCTTTGCTTCTAAAAACCAGAACTTTTTTATTTATTTTTTGGACATAGCCGTGGCATGGGCTTGATTTTTGCAGGACAAATTGCATTTTTATAGTGGCACCATTTAATATTCAGTATGATGTACTGGGAAACTGAAAAAAAATCAGAATGGGGTGGAATTGGTAAGGGGATAATTTAGTTGCAAACTCCTTACAGTGTTTAGAAAAAAGGCCATCTTGGCCAGGTACTTCTCCATCTTCACATTCTTAATAGCCCAAAGTACCGCACATCCTCCGCTGTTATCTCTGTTTAATACCGATGTTGGCCACAGTGCTGAGCTACATGTGAGTATCCTACAAGACGAGTTACTTCATTTACTCAAGAACTATGGTTATGGAAAGGACTACAATGACCTGAAGCAAACATGTTTCAATGACAATGAAGTAGAGGTGTTGGATTGGCCCCCACTGTCTATATTGTGGGTAGAGTTGAATAAAAATCTGTATTCATACCCAAGTGAGTTGACCAGAATGCACCAACATTGGGAGAATGTAGCAGAGACCGTGGATCATGTTCTGGTTAAGACACACTTGAGTCTGATTGAGAACATGCCCAGAAGGATTAAGGCAGTGCTGAAAGCCAAAGGTGGATTTACAAAATATTAACAAAATAATCCAAATTAAAATTTAGATTTTTAGGAGTAAAATAGTAACAATGCAGATACATGACAAGAATCTGCATAACTAATCATATGCTAAATAGCTGCAAGTCCCATTTATGTATGAGATGCTTTGTGTATACAAATCCGGTCAGCCATTTGAAAGATACAAGCCCTGTTATTGTATATGCACAATAGGTTCAATTTAGCCAAGTGGACAGTAACACTACATGACAACACTCAGATTCCCCTGGAGAAACCCCAGTGTTACCACCACATTGGTTCAGAAAAAGGAGCCCACAGAAGGTGCTACAGTTATACCATGTGTACAGAGGTTACCTCCAAGGGCATATGTGCTGTAAAGACAAACCAAGCGGTTTGGTGAGAGTCTGTGTCAGACCCCCTTCTTCATATGAATTGTAAAATTGTAAAGTTAGGAAAATGGCCCAAGATATCCCACGGTAAGGATAAGGAGGCAAGTGGAGAAATAATCACCAGACCCTTCAGCCCTGGGTTGTAAAACTTAGCACCATAATGGGAAGCTTCACCTCTACTATGAAGACTCTTCTCTTCCATGTAAGAGAGTCAGAACAGGAACCTGTGTTTTTATAAGAAGTTGATTGGAACTTCCACCACTGGGACCAACATTGTTTCCCATTATGGGGTTTCTGAGCCCGCCGCCCCATAGATTTTTGAATGGTGTGATGAGGGACCCTACCATACAATCCAATGTCTTTCAGAAAAATGGGAATAGATAATTCCCTTAGCACTGTAATGGGGGAGCTTCATCTTTACTATGGAGATAAATGTTTGTTGTAGGGGATTTTCTGGAACTATGATATTAAAGGGTTTGTGCAGGACTTTGAAAACATGGCTGCTTTCTTCTTCTTTTTAGGAAGTTACATGATTTCTGTTGGTCATATGGCCATGCTGCAGTTCAGCCCCATCTGTTTAATGGATGGAGATGAGGCTTTGCCATGTGAGCAAGAGATGTGATGTCACTTCCTCAGAATGTTTTGAGTCCTTCTCAACCCCTTTAGAATAGGTCATCAGTATCAGATTGGTGGGGTCTGACAAGAAGCACCCACACCGATCAGCTGTTTGGAAGGGCATGGCTGTGGGACAAGCTCTGCAGGCTTATCACTGCCCGGCATAGCCCTGCTCACAAGAGCTGTACACTATATACTGACTGAGCTTGGTATTGCAGCTTTGTTCCATTCAGTTGAATGGGACTGAGCATGTCACAAACAGACGGGGTGTCACTTCCCGAAGAAGAAGAAGTGATTGCCAGAGCTCCATGGCCTCCAGTAGTCAGATCCTCGCCAATATGATTGACCTATTCTAAGGACATATATTTTAGAGCCCTGGAAACGACTTTAACTACTATTGGGCAGCCTGACATTTCCGAAAAGGCAGCAGCCTTTACACCAAGCACAGCCTGTCCAAACATGTAAGGTGCCAGACTGAGGGATTGCACACTTGTAGAGCCCGGTTAACCAAGTGTCATGGGTTGTGCCGACAGTCAATGTCATGTACACGAGTAATTCACTGGATTAATAAGTAACATAATATTAATAGGTTCATGTAAGAATGCCGGAGCTTTCACCGCAAACTTCTGAACTGTTTTGGGCTACTTGATCTAGATTCTTTTGAAACTTTCTAAGTACAGACATTTCTAGGAACAGAATGATCAGAGTGATGCGTAAACTTTCCCAGCTGCGCTCCTTGAGTTTCAAAACAACCCCCTGCCTCATGGCTGCAGAGCCGAGCCCTCCCTCATTACTTTAGTCCCATATACACAGCCAGTCTGCCCAGTAACAAGGAGCTGCCCAATCCCCTGCACAATAAGATCAAGTTCCCAGGAAAACATGTTTTCTTTCCCCGTCTTTAAACAAAGTGAGGTTATATGAACGGGTCATTTCTTAACTCTTTACCAGGACAGAAAGCTTCCTATGGAAACACTGCAAGGTGCAAGCATTACAAGTGGCATTTCTATGGTTGAAAGTTGTAGGCTTCATTCAAGAGATTTCTGTATATCTGCAGTGTGGAGAATGCAAATCTGCTCCAATGTACAGTGCAATGCATGTAGACGATCCATCTGCAAAAACCCCAACTACACAAAAATTCAGATGAAAGTCATTGCATGATACAGATTTTACATTTTGCAGCAAGCTTATTCTTATGCAGAACTTTCTTCTGAGCGATCACCTTTTATTTTTTGCCCATATACATGTAAGGCCCGGTTCACATCTGCGTTCAGGTTTCCGTTCAGGGAGTCCACTTAGGGATCCCCCCCCCCCATGAACTGAAACCAATCCTCATAAAAAAGCAATTACCTAAGGAAATCTGCGGACCCCATAGACTATAATAAGGTCCGTGTGGTTTCCGCATTAAAAATGTGGAGAGAAAAGCGCTGCTTGCTGGACTTTTCTCTCAACATATTTCATGTGGATAGTCGAACAGAATGGCCCGAACGCAGGTGTGAACCTCCACCAGTACTCTCCCATGAATTAGGTATTTCCAGACAACAGGTTCCTATGGGCCATGTGGCTGCTGTAAAGCACCTCTCTGAATGCTGTAAACAGAATCTTGGACATCACCATAATTATGTACAGGCATAGCTTGAAGTTCCTGGACCCACAATGCAAAATAGGTAATGGGGCCTCTACTTATCTTGTACCACTTTCGGTCCCCTCGGTATACAGAACCCAAAGTATAAATGTAGTTTGTTAGTGGTGAATCTGGAACCCAAAAGTTTTGGGTTTGGGCTGAACCTGAACCTTTTGGAAAATTTGGACCAAATATGGTTTGTTCGGAACCAGTTTGCTCATCTCTGCACTTTACATGTACATGTATTACATGTATGAAAATCCAATCCTACATGTACATCATGATGAGATAAATTTTAAAACATAGAGTATATGGCGGTATTACCGTAGAGTAATATTCATAGCACAATCTGCTGTCTTGCTGAGTATTACACTGCACGAATGTCTAGCAGAATTTTAACATGATGTCTTCATCACCGACACCTGCCATATCACAGCTGAGGGTGCTGCCAAGTAAATCCGTCACATGTAGTACAGTTCTAGTACTTGTGTCCTACTATTGTTTTGTTCCAAGAATTGTTTTTGGTCCTCGTGCAGTTGTTACGCTATGGAGTAGCGCGTCTTGTCTAAGCAGTGCGTAATACTGTATATCCCATCCCAGACACAGTCTATATAGATCTAATCTTTGGTTTCTAACCCTTTAACCATTTAGATGCCTCTGTGTGTAGAGACCCCTATACTTTGCATCCTCCTACTATTGCTACTATGTTTTATGCTATTTCTATTGTTTGTTCTGTACTTGTCTATTGTTTTATCCCTGTTTAAGCCAAACTGTTACCATAGCTCCAACAAGGACAGTAACTCGAATGTTCTGTTTACATTAGTGACCAAAACCAATCCATTTGCCTCAGACAAACTAAAATGGCTGTCCCGAGTAGATGATAAGATAAGATAATCCTTTAATAGTCCCACAGTGGGGAAATTTCAGTATGTTAAAGCAGCATAGTAATACAGATACAGGATAATACACAGTAATATATTACAGACGTAGGCACACATATGCTGAGAAGAGAAGATATACTAGGAGTCCATAGCAGCTAAGGAAGAGAAGAAAGAAAGAAGGAAGACTTCAGGGTCATATTAGTTCTCTGTGCGGAGTGATCTTCGCTTGTTCTGATGTAGATTATGTAGCCTGATCGCGGTTGGAAGGAAGGACTTGCGATAGCGCTCCTTCTCACATTTGGGGTGAAGCAGTGCTATCAAGGTCTCATACATGGGGTGGGACTTGTTCTCCCGCATGGAGGTCACCACGGACAGTATCCTTCTGTCACCCACCACCTGTACTGGGTCCAAGAGGCTCCCCAGGACAGAGCTGGCCCTTTTAAATAGCCTATCAAGTCTATTTCTGTCCCTGGTTGATATACTGCTCCCCCAGCAGGCCACACTGAAAAAGATGGCTGAAGCAACCACAGAGTTGAAAAAGGCCCTAAGAAGTGGCCCCTGGACTCCAAAGGCCCTCAGCCTCCTGAGCAGGTAGAGACTGCTGTGGCCCTTTCTGTGCAGCGCCTCCAGGTGATCAGCCCAGTCTAGTTTATTGTTGAGGATCACACCCAGGTACTTATAGGTTCTGACTATCTCAATGCATGTCCCTTAGAGCTCCACCGGGATCGGAGAAATTCTCCGTTTACTAGAGTCCACCACCATCTCCTTGGTCTTCCCAGCATTAACCCTGAGCTGGTTCTGCTGGCACCATTCAACAAAATCCCGGTTTAAGTCTCTGTATTCCCTATCATCACCATCAGTGATAAGGCCTACTATAGCAGAGTCATCAGAGTACTTCTGTAAGTAACAGCTGGATGAGTTGTGCCTAAAGTCAGCAGTGTACAGTGTGAAGAGAAATGGGGCAAGAACTGTACCTTGTGGTGCCCCCGTACTACAGATCACAGTGTCAGACACACAGTCCTGGGCTCTAGCATATTGAGGTCGAATTGTGGTCTCAGCCTCTCACTTAAACCAAATCAGTTCTCTCTATGCTGTGCTGATGAAGTCCAAAGAGTCAGAAACGGTGCCGTCCGTAGCTGAGAAATTGATTTGGTTATAACCTCGCATTATGCAGCAAAGGCTTCTGGGAAGTCGGGCATGATGTTCAGGGTGCTTGCTATAGAGGGCAGCATAACAGAGGCACTGTCTGCCTGTTTACATCTTGGGAGACAGATTTGCATATTCTTCCCGAATTGTGAGATAGTCTACTATCCAGTTGGTCAGATGGTGGTCCACTCCACCAAGGTTCAGCTTCTCCTTCAGTGGTATAGCAGGACCCTCACTACTATTATCAGATCAGTGTGGGCTCGACACCTAACACTTCCAACATTTGTTAATTGACAAATATTAACTATTAAAACTTCTATTTTTGAAAGCAATCTTAGGCTAAGTTCAAACTTGTGTTAGACTCTACATCGTTTAGGTCCACTGGTGGACCTAAACATTGGACAGCTCATCCACTAAAATAGAGGTTACCCATGGGCACCTTCTAAAATGGACCTTACCGAGTGTCTGTTTAGTTTCCATTTTTGATACTGAAATTGGTGAAGACACTCAGAAGCAGATGTGAACCTAGCCTTACGTTGCAGAATTTTTCCACACCTACCTGCCACTTAGAAACCCTGCTGTGAGGGCAACATATGTTGTCCTGCACATATCACTGAGCTGTTAGTGTCCCTTATAACACTACTAGGGATGACGGGCTGTCATATGTGATGGCACTGGGGTCATGTCACATGATGTCACTCCTCACCAAAGGCAGGATGGAAGCGCTCACCACAAGGGATTCCATACTTGACCCAGTCATTGGATCTCAAACAGAACCTGGATTCATCACTAAAGACAATATGGTTCCAGTCTGTAGCAGTCCAGGTTTCTCGTTCATGACACCACTGCAAACAAAGGTGACGTGGCTGTCAATGGCAGGACATGTAATGGTTTCAGTGACACCCAATTACCTTCAGCTATGCATCTGCAGATGGTTCGGGCACAGACAGGGGTTTGCATTGAAGGTGTCATCTTTGTCTGGATGGCGGTCAGGAAATTTGTGGGAACTGCTTGGGCTTGTCAGTGTATCACATTATCTCTTCCACTGGTGTCTCTCTGGGCCATCCAGAGCCTGTCCGCTGTGTGTGCATGGTCTCACGTCACCATTGTTTCCAACACCTCCTAACAGATACGTCAGAATGGCCTAGTTCAGTGATGTGTCCCCACTCCAAGTCTGTCAACTGGGCAAAATGTATTTAAGTACATCATAGAGGCTTGTCTAGCAGTCAACAATTTCTCACCAAGAGGTACGCTACCCAAAAGTAGCCACTGAGAGCCTTTTAATAGGGCAGCAAGTGGAAGTATTTTTTACACCCTGTTGTGGCAAGACAAGTGTCTGATTAGACCACACCTGTTACTAGTTACATATCTCCCTGAGACATAACTTTTGCAGTAATCTGACATTTCTATTTTCTGTATGGGGGTTACTTATCATCCCCCCCTTTTGTGGCCATACTTTTTCCAAGTGCGTCTTTTTTTAGACTAGTTTTAGGGAGCTTTCACATAAAGTTACAATGCGCTCATTCTGAACGTAAAAACACGTTCAGAATGAGCGCGTAAAAAGCAGCTCCCATTGACTTGAACGGGAGCCGGCATACGTGCGCTCCCCATTGAACTCAATGAGGGGCTTTTTCCCTATTGCTATCAATGTGATACGCGCATAATACATTGAAAGCATAGGGAAAAAGGCTCCCATTGATTTCAATGGGGAGCGCACGTATGCTGGCTCCCGTTCAAGTCAATGGGAGCTGCTTTTTGCACGCTCATTCTGAACGTGTTTTTACGTTGACAAAGAGGGCAGCGTAACTCCGTGTGAAGGCTCCCTAACGGTGGTGCTTATTTAGGATGTAGGGGCACCTCCTTGATAAAGGTTGTGCACGTCAGGTAGTTTAGATGTGTATTTTTTGGCCATGTGCACTTTGGCCCGTTTTTGGTCAAAAAGGCGAAAAACTGACCCAAGTAGCTCAATAAATGTGCCCCTATGATTGTAGTTAAAAAATGGAGAGTCCTTGTGTTGGTTTTTGGGAACAAGCCCTGTAGTTATAGGCACATCTTAGAGTACAACAGCTTTCCAGTGCCAGAACTGTGCATAGCCCCGACCAGTTCGATGTACTAGTGCACCAGTTTAGCTCCGGGAAGGGACTAACCGGGATTATACAGAAATCTGTATTGAGTGACGCTGCCTACAATAGACTATGGGGGAAGGGGGAGCAGAAAGCAGTGTCAGTCAGCAGGAGCTATAAGAGGAGAGCACAGAAAACGGGGAATATCCCGTCTGATTCTGGGAAATGGTGGGAGGATTTTGGGTTGGGCCAGATCTGACCGGTTCTGTCTGGTTATAACATCTGACACTTGTTTTTGTACGGATATGACACCCTGCTGCTGCTCTGTTCTGCACCTTTTATTGGGGAGGGGAACAAGACCTTTCACCTGATTTCTTGTGCCATATTCGCAAAGTGAAATGTATGTCTACATCTAGTCCTTGCTAGGATGGCAGACACCCCCATTAACCCTGTTGTTGACTGGGCTGCATTGTATTGCCCTGCAGCATCTCATAAGAGGAATATGTCTGGAATCTGCAAGGGTGACAATTACGGTATTTCTGATTTTTATGTCTTCCTCGGTACAGTACATCACAGTGCCGGCTCATATGTCTTACAGACACTGTTTAGCAATCCAAGGAAGGGCAGATTGTGTGGTTTGAAAACAGCTGAGTCATGTTGTTCATCGCAGCGAGCTTGCAATTACGTGTCTCCATCCGTCACCAAGCGCCGCTCTTATTCCAAATGTCAATGCAATCCAAACTGTTTAGACTTGACATAAGTACAGTAATAAAAACACTTAAAGGGCTCATCCTGCCTCCCTCAGTATTATGTTTAATTAATAAAGTCCCATTTTAGAAACCATACTTTTCAACTTTTTGGACTATCAAAGAGGGACAATTCTGATTGACTGCCCTAGCGACCCAATTATATAATATAAAAACATCTCTATGTAGAACTAAAAGAGTTACGGCATTTACTTTCATGGTATGGCTCCACCTGGTGTTCATAATGTGTGGTACGGTGCACGTCCATCTCATAAGAGGAGTGCTGGTGGACACACATGCCCAGTTACTCTTCCCACAGTAAGGATGGCAGAGCCTCTTGTAGCATCACGGCAGTATAGTCCAGAGGACGGTTTTTGAAGGGGAAGCAAGAATGCATTATATTACCAATTGCAAGAAGTAGAAGGAGACATGTTGTATCCAGAGTCCTGGAAGGATGTCGAAAATGTATTTTTTATAATAGAAACTCTGAAACCAGAGTTATTAACAGTATTTTGGGACTTGACATCAGCAACTCGGACAAGGACAGAAAGAGGGACAGAATGTGGGCACGAATAGCACACCGCAGCTACTTTATATTCACCAACTTCTATATTGACCCTCCCGTTTCCCATACATTTCTTTTTGTGCCCCCACACACTATAATGCTCTTACAATCACCCTAATATTATGTGCCCCCACAATATAATGTTCCCCTCAAATTGCCCCCACAGTATAAAGTCTCTCCCCTGATACACCCACAATTTAATGTCCCCCTCCAGCTGCTCCATAGTTTAATGTCCCCCTCCAGCTGCCCCCAAGGTTTAATGCCCCCCAGCTACCCCCACAATTTAATGCCCTCCTCCAGTTGCCCTTAGTTTAATGTCCCCCTCCAATTGCCTCCAGTTTAATGTCCACCTTCATCTATCCCCAGTTTAATGTCCTCCGTTATCTTCCCCCACAGTTAATATCCCCTCTATCTGCCCACAAAGTTTAATGTCCCCTTCCATCTGCTCCCCACAGCTCTTGGGTCAGGAACGCACATGGGCGCAGTGGAAAAGCAGGGAGCAGACGATTTCTGCTTCACCACTATATTGAACTAATTTGCGTCCTACGGACATAAGTAAGTTGAGGCTGGGACATACCTCCCACTGAAAGGGACAGCAGGACAGGACCCAGAATCAGGGACTGTCCCACTTAATCCAGGACGGTTGGGAGGTATGCCTTAACACATACCTTTCAGGTTTCCCACTTAGTCCCTTTGGATTCTTCTTTACGCAGCAGTGTTCAGAGTATTTCCTTTGATCCCGAGATTGTTGGTGAATTTCTTACACAGCCTAGGAAAAAGCTACAACTCTCTTTTGGGAAGCCACATGACATTCACACGGTCCATAAGGAACCATGAAGCAGCACCTACTGTACCTTTTATATTAAAGAGGTTTCTGCTATCTTAATACTAGTGGCCTATCCTTAGGATAGGCTATCAATATCAGATTGTTGGACGGTCTGCATTTTGACATTTTTAGTGATTGTGCCCATTCACTTTAATAAGATAAAGCTACAGTAAGCCAGAGCACAACCACTGCAACATCTACTGAGCTGTTCATAAGCAATGAAGAGGCTGTAGTGCTTACCCAGGGGAGTACACCGCTTTATCTAGCCCATAGGTAGGCCACCACCAATCTGATAAATAGCCTATCCAAAAGATGGACGATCAATAATAAAGTCTTAACAATCCCCTGAAAAAGAAGAGAGTTTGCTTATCAGACCCTGAGCAAGACAGTCAAACGTAAAGGCAGGAATCACACAGGCGGTTTTAGTGTTGCATCCAAAAACTTTTCCTCACTTTTGTAGAAACAGAAACTATTTGGAGACTCTCCAAAACTGATATTTATGATAACTAAGTGTATCTGCATTTCCTGACCTCTAGAGGGCAGAGACACACATAGCGGCTGCGAGGTGGAATATCACGACCACATAAACCACAAGTCAGCAAAGTTTACAAAGTGGCTGTTAATAGTCACCTATTTTGTGGGTACGACTTCTGTTCACCTGTGAAACCAAACCAATTTGAAAACTGCACTAAAGTTACGCTAAAGTTGCATATTAGCATAGCCTTCGGGCCTTGATGTGGCCAATGGGTTTTGATAAGAATTGATTACATGTACTAATTTAAAGTGTAACTCCAGTTCTAAACAACTTATTAAAAGATATTCTCTACTTTTCAGGAGTTATTTTCTACATATAAGTCTATGAAGGGGAGGATAGAAAAGACACTGCAATAATTCTGCTGCTGCACTCTACACTACTCTGAGCTTTTTTAACACTGTTAGGTTGTAGATAAGAGGCTGACAGTGCACAGACTGAGGCAATAAGTCAATTAACCCACGGACAGCAGCCACCTACTTCACATCTCAGTTCTCCATAGAGCTCTATGTGTGAAGGGAATGAGGAGATGAGTCAAATGTAAACAAGCAGACAGATTGAAGATAAGGAGCAGGAGAACGGCTTAATAAGTGGACAAGGAAACAGATCTCCTTAATAAGATATATTACAAAGTTTCTTATATTCACATGTACTATTCATGTTTCTTAAAGATACCTATCCTGAAGTTCCTAAGCACAGGAGGATTTGGTTCTTGTTCTTCCATATTTTTTTGCATAAGGACCCCACTCCTCAAGATCCTCACTACAGTTCACTCAGCTGGTCTGACTCCAGGACTAACATGGACTCTTCAAACACCCGGATCAGACTCCAAAACGGCCCAAGAAAACTATTATAGTGAGTTTTTCCTGATGAGTAACTGCAGGACAACCTATACGTACTAAGTTCTGTCCCTGGGGGGAATCATCACATCACCTCTTCTGTAGAAATGCTAGAACAAGAAGTGGCAGGATGATTCAGCAGTAATTAAAGTGACAGTACCATAATACAATCATATACAGTAGTATCATAGTGCAAACACGAGGCATCAGAAAACCATACAACCCATAGACACTGCAAATAACTGTGGAAGGGGGTGGCTTCCACTAGATTACACTTTTATCATTGTCCTTCCCAAATTTAACAATAAAGGTACCAAGATTATTATAGACCCATGTGGATCATAAACTGGCCCCAATTATTTTATTGAACACACTTAGACAGAGCCCTACATAATAGGGCAGAGGATAATAGGTGGAGGCCCAGGAAAGGTGTAAAAAATAAATAAATATATATATATATATATATATATACTCACCTTCCCTCTTCTCTCTTAGGCCTCCTCTCATTGTCTGGCGCTCTCTTAGTCTCATCAGGGATGTCATAGGTCCAGGGTCACCACTGAGGCCTGTGATTGGACTTCAGCAGTCACATGGGTATGCCATGACATCATAATGTTCTGCAGGCCCAATCACAAGCCTCAGCAGTGACCCTGCAACATGACATCACCAGGAGAGCACCAGAAGCCACCAGGAGGCCCAAAAGAGGTGGGGGAAGGTGAGTATAAATATTTTTACTTTTTATTTATTTTTCACCTCTCCTGGGCCTCCACCTAGTATACTTTGGGGTCTTCAATTCGTACCGTCCTAATTTGACGTGAAACAAAGCAGGGGCCCAAGTCCCCAGGGTTTAATAATCTATCACAATGCAAGTCATGGTGGTCATTATAGTTTGTCTGAGATGCATACCCAATTGTTCCATTCAGTTACAAACCAAACTATTTGGGATAATCGAGTTGAACCTGGTTGGACATCACTTTGCATTTTATCAATGAAGCAAATGGCCTAGGTCAATGGGGCTCAGTGTATACAAGACATCGTTTATACAAGGCATCGTTTATGATGTCCTGTCTCCTGCTAAATGGACTTGGGCCATAGACACAATGCTCTTGGGTGGGCCCCATTGACTTCCACCATGTGTTTGCTAACAAGGAGTCCAGAATACCTCTTAACCAATAGCAAAGGGGATAGACCAATCCCAGTATTGGTAGGAGTACAGTAGGAATACAACAGCTATTTGGGGAAATGGGATGACAGTGGGGTAAGATAATTCACCCTGGTCCTAGGGGTGACAAGTAGGTAAGTGCCAAAGTTGTTATAGGGTGCCCAATGGCTGCTGTATCCAATATACGGAAATCGCAATGACTAACAAAGCTGTGGAGGATATTGTAGATGCCGGCATTGTTACGTGGGTACAGCAGTTTAGAAAAGCGATTTATTATTTTCAATGGAAATATTACACCCTATAATAGGTGACTACAGCTCCTCTTATTCACAACTGTAATAAACACATTAACACCATGTTGTGCAGACGGTAGCAATACCTCCTCAGTGTAATAACATGGTGTATGGCAGAGAGTGAAATCTAATGACATGTTTGTTCTGCTTTATTGCTATTCTTTGTATTGTAGGATTCCTCTTTACTTACACAGAATACTGCGAAATGCCTGAGAACCGAAGATGCGGAGGAAGGGCGGCAGCTGGTAATGCTAGAGGCGATACAATTTACCAGAAATATATTGCTTGAAAGATTTTTTTTATTGTCTTGTTATGTACAAACGTGTCAATAAATCACTCAAATTTTTGCATTTGACATTTTTGCTTTTAACACGATCTCTGTTTTAAAAGGGAATATGTCATCAGAAAGTGACATCTATCTATCTATCTATCTATCTATCTATCTATCTATCTATCTATCTATCTATCATCTATCTGTCCATCTATTATCTATATATCATCTATCTATCTATCTATCTATTTACGTAACTATCTATCTATCTATCTATCTATCATCTATCTGTCCATCTATTATCTATCTATCTATCAACATAACTATCTATCTATCTATCTATCTATCTATCTCATATCTATCTATCTATCTATCTATCATCTATCTATCCATCTATCTGTCCGTCTATCTATCTATCTATCTATCTATCTATCTATCTATCTATCTATCTATCTATCTATCTTTCCGTCTATCTATCTATCTATCTATCTATCTATCTATCTATCTATCTATCCATCTATCCATCCATCTATCTGTCCGTCTATCTATCTATCTATCTATCTATCTATCTATCTATCTATCTATCTTTCCGTCTATCTATCTCCTATCTATCTATCTATCTATCTATCTATCTATCTATCTATCTATCTATCTATCCGTCTATCTATCTATCTATCTATCTATCTATCTATCTATCTATCTATCTATCTATCTATCTATCTATCTATCTATCCGTCTAACTATCTATCTGTCTATCTATCTATCTATCTATCTATCTATCTATCTATCTATCTATCTATCTATCTATCTATCGCCTTGACATCTACTCATATCCTCAAGCACATGCGCAGAATTTCTGTCATGCTTGCTTGGTCAATGACACTAATACTGTGCATGCACCAAGAATATGGCAGGAGTGAATGTGCCACAACTAGATTACATATACACTGCTTGCCCCTGTGGACCTGGGAAAAGGGCAACACAGAGCAATGAGAGACTTACCACTCTGGAGTAATGGTGATGTCCTCATTGCTCCAAATAGCTTATTTGCAGATTGACAAAAACAGCAATATCGCAGCAACGGAGGAAGCGATTTACAAGGGGAAAACACTTTGATCTAGATGATCCTAACCTATCTATCTGCTGGGTTCTGGGGACAGACTCCCAACAGTCGCCATCACTTTGTTTGGTTTCCGCTTGCTGCAAAACATTTAATAAAGCAACTTACCCATGCCATATAAGTACATTGCAAACAAATCCCTCGTGACTCCATACAAATAATGAAGATTAGAGATGAGCGAACACTAAAATGTTCGAGGTTCGAAATTCGATTCGAACAGCCGCTCACTGTTCGAGTGTTCGAATGGGTTTCGAACCCCATTATAGTCTATGGGGAACATAAACTCGTTAAGGGGGAAACCCAAATTCGTGTCTGGAGGGTCACCAAGTCCACTATGACACCCCAGGAAATGATACCAACACCCTGGAATGACACTGGGACAGCAGGGGAAGCATGTCTGGGGGCATAAAAGTCACTTTATTTCATGGAAATCCCTGTCAGTTTGCGATTTTCGCAAGCTAACTTTTCCCCATAGAAATGCATTGGCCAGTGCTGATTGGCCAGAGTACGGAACTCGACCAATCAGCGCTGGCTCTGCTGGAGGAGGCGGAGTCTAAGATAGCTCCACACCAGTCTCCATTCAGGTCCGACCTTAGACTCCGCCTCCTCCGGCAGAGCCAGCGCTGATTGGCCGAAGGCTGGCCAATGCATTCCTATGCGAATGCAGACTTAGCAGTGCTGAGTCAGTTTTGCTCAACTACACATCTGATGCACACTCGGCACTGCTACATCAGATGTAGCAATCTGATGTAGCAGAGCCGAGGGTGCACTAGAACCCCTGTGCAAACTCAGTTCACGCTAATAGAATGCATTGGCCAGCGCTGATTGGCCAATGCATTCTATTAGCCCGATGAAGTAGAGCTGAATGTGTGTGCTAAGCACACACATTCAGCACTGCTTCATCAAGCCAATACAATGCATTAGCCAGTGCTGATTGGCCAGAGTACGGAATTCGGCCAATCAGCGCTGGCTCTGCTGGAGGAGGCGGAGTCTAAGGTCGGACCTGAATGGAGACTGGTGTGGAGCGATCTTAGACTCCGCCTCCTCCAGCAGAGCCAGCGCTGATTGGCCGAATTCCGTACTCTGGCCAATCAGCACTGGCTAATGCATTGTATTGGCGTGATGAAGCAGTGCTGAATGTGTGTGCTTAGCACACACATTCAGCTCTACTTCATCGGGCTAATAGAATGCATTGGCCAGCGCTGATTGGCCGAATTCCGTACTCTGGCCAATCAGTGCTGGCCAATGCATTCTATTAGCTTGATGAAGCAGAGTGTGCACAAGGGTTCAAGCGCACCCTCGGCTCTGATGTAGCAGAGCCGAGGCTGCACAAGGGTTCAAGCGCACCCTCGGCTCTGATGTAGGAGAGCCGAGGGTGCACTTGAACCCTTGTGCAGCCTCGGCTCTGCTACATCAGAGCCGAGGGTGCGCTTGAACCCTTGTGCACACTCTGCTTCATCAAGCTAATAGAATGCATTGGCCAGCGCTGATTGGCCAATGTATTCTATTAGCCTGATGAAGTAGAGCTGAATGTGTGTGCTTAGCACACACATTCAGCTCTACTTCATCGGGCTAATAGAATGCATTGGCCAGCGCTGATTGGCCAGAGTACGGAACTCGACCAATCAGCGCTGGCTCTGCTGGAGGAGGCGGAGTCTAAGATCGCTCCACACCAGTCTCCATTCAGGTCCGACCTTAGACTCCGCCTCCTCCAGCAGAGCCAGCGCTGATTGGCCGAATTCCGTACTCTGGCCAATCAGCACTGGCTAATGCATTGTATTGGCGTGATGAAGCAGTGCTGAATGTGTGTGCTTAGCACACACATTCAGCTCTACTTCATCGGGCTAATAGAATGCATTGGCCAATCAGCGCTGGCCAATGCATTCTATTAGCGTGAACTGAGTTTGCACAGGGGTTCTAGTGCACCCTCGGCTCTGCTACATCAGATTGCTACATCTGATGTAGCAGTGCCGAGTGTGCATCAGATGTGTAGTTGAGCAAAACTGACTCAGCACTGCTAAGTCTCTGCATTCGCATAGGAATGCATTGGCCAGCCTTCGGCCAATCAGCGCTGGCTCTGCCGGAGGAGGCGGAGTCTAAGGTCGGACCTGAATGGAGACTGGTGTGGAGCGATCTTAGACTCCGCCTCCTCCAGCAGAGCCAGCGCTGATTGGTCGAGTTCCGTACTCTGGCCAATCAGCGCTGGCCAATGCATTCTATTAGCCCGATGAAGTAGAGCTGAATGTGTGTGCTTAGCACACACATTCAGCTCTACTTCATCAGGCTAATAGAATACATTGGCCAATCAGCGCTGGCCAATGCATTCTATTAGCTTGATGAAGCAGAGTGTGCACAAGGGTTCAAGCGCACCCTCGGCTCTGATGTAGCAGAGCTGAGGGTGCACAAGGGTTCAAGTGCACCCTCGGCTCTCCTACATCAGAGCCGAGGGTGCGCTTGAACCCTTGTGCAGCCTCGGCTCTGCTACATCAGAGCCGAGGGTGCGCTTGAACCCTTGTGCACACTCTGCTTCATCAAGCTAATAGAATGCATTGGCCAGCACTGATTGGCCAGAGTACGGAATTCGGCCAATCAGCGCTGGCCAATGCATCCCTATGGGAAAAAGTTTATCTCACAAAAATCACAATTACACACCCGATAGAGCCCCAAAAAGTTATTTTTAATAACATTCCCCCCTAAATAAAGGTTATCCCTAGCTATCCCTGCCTGTACAGCTATCCCTGTCTCATAGTCACAAAGTTCACATTCTCATATGACCCGGATTTGAAATCCACTATTCGTCTAAAATGGAGGTCACCTGATTTCGGCAGCCAATGACTTTTTCCAATTTTTTTCAATGCCCCCAGTGTCGTAGTTCCTGTCCCACCTCCCCTGCGCTGTTATTGGTGCAAAAAAGGCGCCAGGGAAGGTGGGAGGGGAATCGAATTTTGGCGCACTTTACCACGTGGTGTTCGATTCGATTCGAACATGGCGAACACCCTGATATCCGATCGAACATGTGTTCGATAGAACACTGTTCGCTCATCTCTAATGAAGATCAGTGTAACTATATTTCCGCTTTAATATATTTAATATGACTTAACCTGACGTTATTGAAGCAGAAAGTTCAGCCACAGAACACGGTGTTCAGGGTGTAGAATACGAGGCTATATAGCACAACTTGTTCCATTTATTGTAAAGATCAGAGGGCTGGCAGGCAGAATGGATTGGTTAAGACGTAATAAATTCTAACACATTCAATAAGTTTCTCTGCAATAATTGGAAACGATGAGTAAGTGAATTGTTTTGAGTTTTTTTTCTAAAAATTTCCCAAGCTCAGTTTGAAAGAGTGTAACTACTGTTTGGGATGAGAAGATTCTGTCAATGAAGGCGAATACAGTAATTAATGGCCATTAAAATGAACAGTCTTAGCCAACATTTTGGGCCGTCCAAGTTCAAGCCCAGTATTTCACAACTCCTTTTGAGGTGCAGATTACAACTTAGTGAGGCTTAGTTATTTTCCTCTCGGCTGCTCTTCCCTATTACATGGATCACTCCCTCGATTTGGGCAACAAAGGTTAAATTAGTGCATTGCTGGTAATGTTGTTAAATATGGCGTAATATTTCTAGGTATTGTAATAAACACATCATTATTTCCAATATTTAAAGGTAATCCCCAAGAGACCATCTACTTTAACCCTGGAAGAAACTGAATCTTGTAACACACAGATATGTCCATCCTTACACAGTGACATCATTACAATCTGTTGTTCTGATCAGTACAATGGACTGAAACACAGACAGAGAGGCTGATGTGGACAGAGTGTCCTTCACCCTCTTTATTCTGCCTGAAGAAGAAAGCTTCCATCTTGTTTTTAACATTACAGGGAATGGAGAAGGCCTCCTGCATCAGTCCTTCTGTCAATCTTTCAGTCTGTTACTCTGATCTTATGATGAATGAGAGCAATGGACATCAATGACAGCAGTGTGAACATACTCTTAGCTGTCCTCTTGGCTAGACATGTCAGTACAGGGAGAGGGGGCTAGTGCGCGGATAGGGCAGCAGTGCAGGGATGGGACGGCAGTGCAAAGATAGGGTGGCAATGCAGGGATAGGGCGGCGATGCAGGATTGGGGTGGCAATGCAGGGATAGGGTGGCAGTGCAGCGGTAGAGAGGCAGTGGAGGGATGGGGCGGCAGTAGAGGTATGGGGCGGCAATCCAGGGATAGGGTGGCAGTGTAGGGATGGGGCGGTAGTGCAGGGATAGGGTGGCAGTGCAGTGATAGAGCGGCAGTGCAGGGATAGGGTGGCAGTGCAGTGATAGAGCGGCAGTGCAGGGATTGGGGTGGCAGTGCAGCGATAGAGTTGCAGTGCAGGGATTGGGGCAGCAGTGCAGGGATGGGATGGCAGTGCAAGGATAGGGTGGCAGTGCAGTGATAGAGTGGCAGTGCAGGGATTGGGGTGGCAGTGCAGCGATAGAGCGGCAGTGCAGGGATTGGGGCGGCAGTGCAGGGATAGGGTGGCAGTGCAATGATAGAGCGGCAGTGCAGGGATTGGGTGGCAGTGCAGGGATTGGGACGGCAGTGCAGGGATAGGGTGGCAGTGTAGGGATGGGGCGGCAGTGCAGGGATAGGGTGGCAGTGCAGCGATAGAGCGGCAGTGCAGGAATTGGGGCGGCAGTGCAGGGATAGGGTGGCAGTGTAGCGATAGAGGGGCAGTGCAGGGATAGGGTGGCAGTGCAGTGATAGAGCGGCAGTGCAGGGATTGGGTGGCAGTGCAGGGATTGGGGCGGCAGTGCAGGGATATGGTTGCAGTGTAGGGATGGGGCGGCAGTAGAGGTATGGGGCAGCAATGCAGGGATAGGGTGGCAGTGGAACGATGGGGCAGCAGTGTAGGGATAGGGCGGCAGTGCAGGGGGGGGAGGTTTCCTATTGTATTTGTGATTGATGGATATAGATGTATTGTATTGTATTCTATAATAAAATAAAAATACATTTTAAAAAGTTGCATGCACACACCATGCTTTTTATGCAGGGGGTCTCCATAGTCTTGTTCTGCTCCCTCAGGCTCTATCTTATACAGCAGCATCTGAGTATAGTAACTAGTTTCCAGAAATCAAGCAGATGGCTATGAGGACCTTGTAATCCAGTTCTTTCCATCGTCCATCTACAAGGAGAAAGGTGACCCGATGTATTGTGCGCTTTGTGTTTGCACTAGGATAAGGCACATTATGTTTCCTGGCACGGGCTGCTGTAGAGGGCAGAACCTTCGGCACATGGACTGGGTGCTGACAAATTCTGTTTTCACGAAAGGAGAAGGTACAACTTGTTTTTCTACTTGCTTTGTATCTCTGCTGTGGGAAGGAATCTCATCTGACTATACAGAGGGATTAACCTGGTATTACCATTCGCTGTTTTCTTTATTGTCCAGACATATCACAAGTCACCAGTCTGATAAATGTGCCTTAAAGGGAGTCTGCCAGCACAATATGGCATATGAAGATACACACTGCACCTTGCAGGGCTTCAGACAGTTTAGAAAATCGTCTTTTTATTTTGCTGTCTGCAGTTCTACAAATATGCAAATGAGGTAAAATGGCTTTAGGGTCATGTAATCTTCAGTTTGGGTTCCATCGAGTGTTGCATGTTCTTCCAGGTGCACTCTGATGTCATCGGGCATAGCAGTGTGCACTGCACTTGCCGAAGGTTTTCCCAAACTTGAGCCAGGACAGTGGGCTATTCTTCTTCTGGCGGGCGGACCTCGGAGGGCTTTAGGGGCCTGTAATCTGCAGCAAACCAAAGCCCAAATTGCAGATTATCTGGGGCAGGTGTAAAATAAATTAAGAGAAAAATTTCACCTGTCCCTGGCGCTCCAGTGTCCATTGACGATTTGGTTGTACACTATGTGCCCCTTGTAACTGCCAAGTTCAATCAGTGGCCTCAGCAATTGCTAAAGAGGACCAGCAATGTATGTGATGTCCCTGGTGCTCTAGTGTTTGCCCCCTGGTCTGTTCGGACACGTGTCTTCCCCTGCACCACACCTGACCACTTGGGCTAAACAGTGGCCAAAGCCACTTCTGTGGTGGACCTCCACACTCACGTGTGGTACAGACCTTCCAATGGTGAAGGCATGTGGCACGTCTGAAGGGACATTGGAGCACTGGGCATGGATGGGTATGAATTTTTTTAATGTTTCACCTTCACCGGCCTCCTCTGTGATTTGTCCAATTCTTGGCAGCCCATTGGTCTAGACCAGGGGTAGGGAACGTCCGGCTCTCCAGCTGTTGCAAAACTACAACTCCCAGCATGCATACTTGCTCTGCTGTTCTTGGAACTCCCATGGAAGTGAATGGAGCATGATGGGAGTTGTAGTTTCACAGCAGCTGGAGAGCTGAAGGTTCCCTACCCCTGGTCTATACCCTCCCCAATAAGCCTTGTTATACTGAGGATTTTATCCATAGACAATCCCTTATATTTTACAGCTCTGAGCCAACTTTGACAACAACCGTACATTAATAAGCTTGACAACTGTGGTTACATAAAGAGCTGTGTTCACGTCCTGACATGAAGGCTCTATGAGGCTTCTTACCCGATAAATCAATGAAACCAATAAAATCTTGTGACAGGTCCATAAAACTGCCAACATTCGAGAGTGCAGGTTCACTGGGCATTGCACTGGTGATATCTGCACATGGAGCCTTGGACGTTTCTGTACTGCAGCTGCATGGTATGGATTCGCTGGTTGCACATACACCACTTGGAGATGAGATTGTATGCAGCTTCTACGCCTTTTAGTTTCCCAGTTTGACATGATCTGAATGTTAAGATCCGTGACCCCCGGAGGCCATTATTGTGTTGGGGGGAAACACAAGAGAGGCCTTCAGTAAAGGGGCTTTACTGCGGGGGTCCAGGCTAACAGTCATATAGATATTATCAGGGGAAAAGCTTTAGTGGAAGTTCTCATGTATTCGGATGGGGCTTGGATTGTCATTCTCAAGTAAACTCACCCAATTAGGGAAGTCACATGAATACAACTATGGCAGTTTTCAGGTAAAATGCTAGGCAAATTGGTATTAAAGGGATTTTTTAGGTTAAAACTATTGATGACTTAAAAGTTAGAAATACCAGATTATGGGGATCTGACACCCGTAGCCCCATCACTCAGTTGTTCTCAGCAGCTGATACTTAGAAAATGGAGCAGGAAGCAGACAGCGCCATTCTCTTTGTAGTGGCTTGATGCGGTATTGCAGATCAGCTCCATTCTCCATGAGAGGTGGCTGGATGTCAGACCCCCACTATCTTATAGCCCAGAAAACCCCAATACTCACGTTTCTACATTTAAAACGCAAATGTTATGTCCCTTCAGCTTTACCAATGACATGTTTACAATAGACCTACATTCAGTACCGTGTAAAAGTTGTAGACATGTTTGGAAAAATTCTGCAAAATAAGAATGCTTTACAAAATAGAAGTGTAAAACTTGTAAAGTGTAAGACTTTGGCACAGACCCATAACAACTGAAGAGTTAAGGGTCTGCGTGGTCAGTGAAGACACATGCAGGGGCACTATACATTGGTATAGACAGTCTTTATGGTTGATATAGTCACTGTATGAACTGCAATATGGTTCCTCCACCTCCACCTGCATCATAGCTTTTAGGAGAGAACGCCTCTGTAAATGATGCCACAATTTGTTTTTGAACAGATATATAGAGAATTCATGATCTAAAAACCTCTGTGTCCCTCTGTATGTGGCCTCTTGCACATACAGTAACAATGTGCATATATTGGGTCCATGGTTGAATGACCTGGA
The DNA here is from genome assembly GCF_031893055.1 of Leptodactylus fuscus. Taxonomy (NCBI): domain Eukaryota; kingdom Metazoa; phylum Chordata; class Amphibia; order Anura; family Leptodactylidae; genus Leptodactylus; species Leptodactylus fuscus. The sequence continues at coordinate 25,479,568 of NC_134273.1, read as the reverse complement.
CGGTGCACGGATGATGTCTGTTTTTGCCTGTGCCTTCACGGACCCATTTGTTTACGTCAGTGAGCCCGGGCCACAAAGTAGACAGGAATAGGACTTGTCCCAAGTTTTGCCCTGGGTTCATGGCCCCGTACATGGACCCATGATAACACATGGGCATAGAGATGTAGAATATTATAGGCCAGTATGCTAGCCATGAATAACTTAGCACACTGACATGAGGTCTAAAACCAAGTCGCACATCCGAGAGCAGCTGAAAGCAGATACTCATGGAGCTATATTATATTATAGGATCATTGCTGGTAACACAGTTCAGTACCCGTTTGCAATATTGCTGTGCACATGGATACAATGGGTGCATTGCAGGACAGTCCGTGAGACACCCGTGGTATTGTAGAAGAGCGGGACATACCTAGGCCCATAGATCTGAGGAATGCGTATAATCGGATAATGACTTGATGGCACGTAATCTCCTGACAACCTGTTTGGGCGGCCACAGGTCACTGCGTAAAGTGTGTACGCAATTTAGGATATGAAACGCACATACTCATCTGGTATAGAGGTCAATGTAAGAACTCATAGAATATACTAAATGTTACTTATATTGTATCATTAGAATGAAAGCAAATAATACATGGGAGAATTACTGCCCCCACCGAAAAAAAGTATAACAATGAGCCAATATGGTATCTGAAGTATAACTCATCCCATAAGACAAGCTCTCATATAGCTGCATCGATGAAGAAATGTATTATTTATGGCTCTCAAAAGGACGGGATGCAAAAACGAAAAAAGGAGCGCGGCGTCCCGAAACATCTGGAAGAGGTTAATCATGGCTGCTATGCCCAAAACACTCTCAGGTGAAAGAGAACATTGTTTTGCAGGACTAGGCGTGCACATTTTAATTTTCACACCTGCAATGGGAGTCTCAGTGATGATTGTGCCTGCGGCAACAGTTCACACCTCACTAACATGCGCTGGGTTTGTCTCTGCAGAGCTTGTAAAGATACTAAGGTATTTTATAATATCCATGAAGCAATGTCGCTCAGTATCATGTAAACACTAAGTGGGTCGGACGTCATTGGCGTCTCCTCTGCCAATTCCATCTTCTTCCCTTAGGGCTTATTGGGAAAGCTTTAATGCAGCCATAAACTATGGATCATATAATGACGCAAATCGTCCTCAACGTACATATCTAATGTGCCAAACCTGCAACCTCAGAGGGATATACTAAATTAGATTTAGTATTGACTACTCCTTACTACTACCAATAAGCACAGACATGGCTTCTTACCTGTGACCATGTTCACATGGCATTAGCACAGTATATGTAAGACAAAACCAGCGATGGGGCCATATTGTCACTACAAGAGAGGATGTAGCAGAGATGCAGGGACTCCTAGCCTCATGGATAACTATAATGTTAGAAGTCCGGCACCCGGTATGAAACAAGCCTTAGGGGATTAAGGGTCATTGCACTCAGAGTTTTTGGGCACAGATTCTGACGCGGATTCTGCATCAGAATCCATGCCCAAAAACTCCATGTGCATTAACTGTGTACAATTAACTTGGGGGACAGATCTTGTGCGCCAAACTAAAGGATCCTCTTGGGCATAGAAAACTGATGCCAACAAGTAATTTAGTTTTTACAAAACTTGCCACAAAGGGAACCTTTAATGGTTTGACCCCACTAAACCTCTAACTGCTGTATAGATATTTAGGAGCCTTTCCCAAACATATGCATACGTGCCAACAGTAATAAAGAGTATTTTACAAAAAGGTCTTGTTCTACGTGCAAATGATTTGGTGTTTCGTCAGCAAGTGTCCTGTGGTCTCAATGACAACCCCTCCCAACTAGGTTTGATCGACATCTCTTTGTAGGACACAATTGATGGCCATACTTATCAACTTTCCTAGAATTTCCTCATGAGGCTCTTGATAAGAAGGGGGCATCACCGACTCCCAGAAGAGGGGGCAGATGTGAAATGCCCTGTCAGCAACCTCAGCAGGATTGCTGGTCATATCTTGAATAATGGTCGTGACCAGCATATAGCTTGCCCATGTCACAAAAAATGGCATAACACTCCTCAAAAGGGGTGCAGAATGATATAAACCATTTGCATCATATCCCACTCAACCAGTAGGAAGTTTTTCTTTTTTGTAGATTGTGAGTCCCATATAGGGATCACAATGTACAATTTTTCCCTATCAGTATGTCTTTGCAGAATGGGAGGAAATCCACACAAACATGGGGAGAACATACAAACTCCTTGCAGATGTTGTTCCCAGAGGGATTCAAACCCAGGACTCCAGCGCTGCAAGGCTGTAGTGCTAACTACTGTTGCCCCAACAAATATATAGGAAGTTCTTATATTCCTCCCTTCTGCTCAATCTACTCCTGGCCTTGTCTCAAAAAAGCGCAACAAAAAAAGCTGCGCTTCCGCACCGTGGGGCTTTAGCCTTATCCAAACTTTATTCTAGGTAGTCAAAACTAATCGTGATGTTAGTATTAGCCAATCTGAACTAGGCATTTCCAGTAGAGATGAGCGAGTAGTATTCGATCGAATACTACGATATTTGAAATACTCGTACTCGATCGAGTACCACTCGCTATTCGAATGGAAAAGTTTGATACAGAACCAGCATTGATTGGCCGAATGCTATACAGTCGGCCAATCAACACTGGTTCTTCTCCTACCATTAGAAGTCTTCTCCGTGCAGCTTCACCGCGGCGTCTTCCGGCTCTGAATTCACTCTGCCAGGCATCGGGCCTGGGCAGAGCCGTCTGTGTATGCCCGCTTGTAGTGCCCGATGCCTGGCAGAGTGAATGAAGAGCCGAAAGATGCCGCGGTGAAGCTGCACGGAGAAGACTTCTCGGAGGATCCAGCCCCACCCTCGTGGACTTGGTAAGTATAATTTGATCGAATGTTGCCTATCCCTGAAACGAGCATTTTCCCCATAGACTATAATAGGGTTCGATATTCGATTCGAGTAGTCGAATATTGAGGGGCTACTCGAAACAAATATCGAATCTTGAACATTTTACTGTTCGCTCATCTCTAATTCCCAGCGATATGTATATATAGTCCTGCTTGATTGCAAGATCTTGTCTTTTTTCAGATTGCGAGCACACGAGGCAGTAATAATTAATGTACTTTTGAGAATGTTTTTATATTGTATGGTGAAAAGCAATGTTCTCTCGATGCATGGTCTTATTATAATGCTCATTACTGGCACATTGAAGAGAGAGCTAAAAATATGAACAGTTAGCTGAACAAGCTTTCTGCATGGCTGTGCGCCCGGGCTCCAACCGAGACACTTTGTTAGAAATTCTCTTCCCATGGAGTAGAGAGCACGTGCTTCCCCGGATTTATTCCTCAATATATTTCCATCTGACTTCTCAATATTACATGCAGGTATAGACAATGTGAATTTGACATCTTTATACCTATCCTTAGATACTGGGCAGTCATTCACTGGTTGCATCCATGCATTACATGGACAGGAATGTAGCTATTGGACAAGACATGGTAGCACATGGCTCTCAGTCCATGTGGGGTCCAAAGTCCTCTGTGCTTAGAAGATGACTCCTGTTTTATAAATGCAAATGGTAGCTTTGTTACAGAACATGAAGAAGATTAGCAAACTGGTTTAGTACAAAACAGATTCGTTCATAATTTTGCAAAAGTTTTGGGTTCAGCCCAAATCCAAAAATTCTGGGATTCGTGCCACTTAGTAGTCCCCGGGGCCTGTAACATCAGCCGGTGGAGGCTGGAAGAGGACAACAAGGGACCATTAGATGCTTCAAGATTGCCCACGAGAGGTGAGGCAAGGTGAAAATAAAGTTATTGTTCCTACGCCTCCCTGAGAATCCATCTATGGAAATGTAACACATGGATGAACTTTGCAAAACAAATCTTGCAAATTTCTCCCATCTGTAGTGTAGAACCCCATTAAAGATTATGCATTGGGGCTGGGGTGGCCTATAAACAGTCAATTGGTTTCAGTGGGAACTGCATAACAATTGAAGGTGCAACGTGTGCCACTGAAAATGCTAAAATGTGATGTCCCTGCATTTTCCAACCACAGATAATAAATATTATGATGTCATAGTACAGGGATAATGACCACCATTGATCTATGCTTTTCAGCAAAATCTACAAATTTTATATTTTATAATGATTAGTATACATTTTGCTCAAGGTGTACAAGCCCACTCACACTCTGTTGGGTATGGCTCTGTATGGTGACCACAACCACCGCTGCTCAGTGCCCAGACCAATGTATAATATTTGGATGTGCATTCCATGTCTTTCTTTTTTGGTTCTCCAAAATCTCATTGCACATCTTTGTTATATATGTCACATTTCTATATTTGGAGAAAAACTAGTTTGAATTATTTTGCAATGGAGGCAGTTGGTGCACTGGGGGCGGGCCTTCTGCTGACTGGAGCACTGTTCTTGCCACTCAGACCCCTATCATCTCCGGTCTGTGCCACCCCATCCAGTGGGAGTTGATCCTCCCACTGCTATGACGTCACCCATACTACTTGAGTGGCAGGAGTGGTGCTTAGGGAGCTGAAGCCCCGCCCCCAGTGCACCGATTACTTTATTTGCAGAAGATTTCAAAGTTTTATTTCCCAAATTTGCAATAGTGACATATATAACAAATGTATGTTGTTTATCCCTGTAACCTGCTGTGTAACAGGTGGTGACAAATATGTTATGTTCCCCTTATGTGTTTTTGCCAAATTGGACTAATAGATAATTCAGGCTACTCTTAAAGGGAGTTTTTCCCCAGAACCATGCAAATTCACCCGACACCACAGTTAGATAGGTTAGGGTCACCTGGTCTAACAGTCTTTTACCCTTATGAATGGCTGCCTCGCTTGTTGAGATATCACTGTTTTTGTCAAGATGCTCCAAAAAGCTCATATCTCAGTAATGGAGGCAGCAATTCACAAGGGGAAACCTATGATTCATGTGATCCTCCCTTTTAATAGTAAATAGGCTGTAAAGTTCCCATTAGCAACATTCTAACTATGTATTGCCAAGGAGACTCTGTCTGTACAGATGTACTCAATGCGGCATGTAGAACTGAAGCAATCCCCAAAGGGGAAATGGTCACTTGGAATGCTCTATCTCATATCCCACATACCCCATTTTTCTAGGAGGAATAAAACCGGAGATACAGCCATATCATATGTCCATCTTCCCTTTGGTAAATGCTTCAGCTCTGTATATTCACAATACAAATATATATGGATTTTCCCTACTAGCAGGCCAGTTAGAAGGTTACTATGGAGAATGTTACAGCCTGTTCTATAATAATAAGGAAGTTAGATAGGATAATAAAAAATATTCCATAAACAGTCACCAAACACCCCCGACACAATAGCAAAAAAAAAGATAGTTACACTTTAATCCCTTCTTGACATTCACCGTAATAGTACAGCGGATGTCGAGTATTTAAATATGGCAGATACCTGGTACTAACGCCTGCAACAGTGCGGAGACTGAGGCATTCTGCCAAGGATCCAGGACTCCAGTTCCCATGACAAATTCACTTTTTCTCCAATTCCACCCCATTCTGAATTTTCCAGCTTCCCAGTACATTGTACAGTATAAGGGTCCATTCACACGGAGTAATGTGTTGCGTGACCTGGCATGTATACGGCGTGTGAGATTTTGAGCGCTGTAAAAGCTCCCATTGATTTCAATGGGTGCCTGGATCGTATATGCCGCGTCATTTTGCAGCCGTGGGGCCTTAGCCTTAAACTCATGAGATATTTAGATAATTGAAGTTGGTGTACTGTCTAGCATAAAAAATAATCAGGTTATGGGGCGCCGTAGGGTGAAAGCCAATATTTATAACCCGGACTATCTAGAAAAACTTGATACTATGAAATACAATCCCGGTTATTCCTTTGCATTGTGCCTGTGTTACCCAGTGAAGTGGCGCTGAAAGTGTTACACCAGCCATCCTTGAAACATATTTTCATAGACTGGTCAGGACGGCCTTGTCCTGAATAGGGGTTCGCCTCCCGTGACGACTTTGAGCGGAGTGATAAATAGCAGCCCGCTGAGCATCCATCAAGTTCTGTATTTCATGGCAAGTCTTTCCTACCATGAATAGATTCACAACAAATGTTTTCTATTTTATATAGAAACTTACAGGGGAGCCCCTAGTGAGCCAGCAAGGGTTAAGTTCGAAGTAAAAACAACTTTGAATGTGGGGTCAGAGCACGGCCGGGGACTTACGTCACTGGATACTTGAGGTTTCTCGGTATAATATGTATCCAGCAAAGAATCAGAGGGTGGAAGCAAATCCCATATGGAAAATCTTACTACATGGAAGCATTATTCTGAAGCCCCCTCACATCTAGGGTGAAGGGTATTACATCAGCTTATATAGTTACATAATGTCATAGAATACAATAAAACACATAAGTATACGTATATAACCAATATAATGTGTCCCTAGTGGTTTTTTACATGGATGTTCTCATTTCTAAATAGTGTTTGTCTTTATAGGAACCAGAGCTCTAATCTTCCGACCAACGGCCTAGTTAGGGGTTCGGTACAGAGAAGGCCAACAAATCTAAATGAGGCACTTTCCAGGGGCCGCACGGTGGCTCAGTGGTTAGCCTTGCAGCACTGGTTCCTGGTGTTCAAATCCCACCAAGGGCACAAAGCCATCTGCAAGGAGTTTGTATGTTCTCACCGTGTTTGCATGGATTGCCATCCCATATTCCAAAAAGACATACTGATAGGGGAAAATAAAAATGTACATTGTGAGCTCTATGTGGGGCTCACAATCTACACAAAAAAAAAAGCGAGTCCCTTTCTAAGGTATACCAATATGACCACCATACAAGAGACACTGATGGGGAGATAACAGGGCTCTGCACAGGGATCTGCAGACCATATACATACAGGAAAAATTTAGCAACCACAAGTGAAATCTCTGATGGTAATCGTTCGTGTTACCCGTCTCTTCCATCTAGATCATAAATTTGTCTCGAAAATTTGCAACACAAACATCTTTGGTTTTTCACTTTTCCAGACACCTGACCTACTTTTTTCTTACTTACGCAAATGTTTCATCTTGCTGCTACCCCAAGTATAAAATATACAATATACAAATCCACTGGAAATAAATACTACCCCCTATGTGCATCTTTTAATAATGGTTTTGAGTGCCCCCTTAATTTAATAGTGCCCGTGCAAATAATAATTCCCCTTAAGTTAATACCCTCCCTAATGCCCCCTCTTCAATGTGCGGTACTATATAGCTCTAGAAAGACATCAGTGAGCTGCATTTAGTGCACTGTCGGAGTTGTAGTGGTATATAATACTGCACATTGATAAGGTCATAAAAGGTCCTCTTTGAGAACGAAGTTGGACAGTCAACTATCTTATGCATTGGGGGCATCCTGATTCCCCTCTGACAGATGTCAAGTAAAAATAAGGATATTTCATGGACTTTCCCCATTTTAGCATTCCCAACCAATCGTTCTCACAGGAGATAAGTAGGGTTGAGCCGATCTTGAGATTTCAGGATCGATTTTAAAATCCAATTTCCGATCATTTTCCAGCCGATCCCGATCGCGATTGTGAAATTTGCTCGATCGCCTATCGGGATCTGTTCTTTCCCGATCGCTGAAACCTATTAATGATATATACATTAATTGGGTTGAGCCCATCTTGAGATAACCTCCAACCTCAATCCCGCCGGAAAAGATCGGGATCGGAATTCTGATCGCGATCAGGAAATTTATTGATCGCCGATCGGAATCCGATCTTTTCCGATCCCGATCGCTCAACCCTAGAGATAAGTCATCGAAAACGGATTACTCCCCTTTACCCATTCATAACACATGCACTCTAGAATCGGTGGGGGTTCGAACACCAAGACCCTGCTCCAATCAAGTTACTCAGTTGCGGGAAGCAGCTCTTCTGTATCCCAATGCTACAGCTACAGTATGCGTCTCTGTACACTGTATATAGCTTCTGGCCTGTACACTGAATAGGAGCAGACCTCCACCAATCTGATACGGATGATATATCCCATGGATAGGCCATAAACATTCATTCTGCCTGGGTCTTGGACAACTGCTTTACCTAATACCCTTAGGAACGTACATCTCCATACTACAATGCCATATATCAGCACTATAGTATAGCACAGAGAGTGCCTATGAGACAATGGCTGGTTGTTACTGGACATAGCTGAGACATCAGAACATCTACCGTGAATTTTCAGAGCTGTGTACGATCCATAAAAATGTGGCAATAATACTAATAGATAAGGTTAAGCCCCTCGCTTTCTACTTGGTTCTTTTAAACAGTGTCGCCTTTCTCATAGACATGGGCCGCACCGCGCGCGGGCGTGGAGACGCTAATGCTCCCAGCGGTTTATATCACATTACACCTGAGAATATCACCATTAGAGAAATTATGAGAAAAGGAGAAGGAAAGAATGTCACAGCGAATTCTAAGAACAAAAAGTAAGACAACCAGATCAGACTGCAAAAAATCCCTAGAGATTAAAAAAAAAAAGGAGATTAAAAGGAGACGCGGAGAGGAAGCATTAAGACAATCAGGTCGCGGACATTTGCTGCACAGGGAGTTCTTACAGGACAATAAACAATTTTTTTTCCTTACTGGAATTTGTTCTAATTCGGAGCTTTCTTTGTGCTCTTCTCTTTAAATCCGCAGATAGGAACAAGAAGATCTTGTTTCTCACAGCCCAGCTGCTCCCCCTTGGCAGTGTCTGTTGTGAGATAAGTACTGTCCTGTCCTGGTACCACTTGTCTGCGGATACCCAGGGTAAGAGCAGAAGCCCCAAGGAGCCCGTCATACCGTATTTCATCCACAACAACAAAGTGACAAAAGCATAGCAATGTCATACGAGCTGTGTCTGGATCTTTCACCTATAATGATCTATTTTCCCTATTTATAGGGTTAAACTGGGCCATCAGAGTACCAAAGGACCATCGAGCGGCCCCTAAAATCCAATCTGGTTTAATCCTCTCCATCCACGAGTCTCTTGTAGTCAGTGTCCTTATTACACCTTACCAGAGTAGCAACTCCGCCACAGCCCAGTAGTGTGCAACAGTGGTGAACATCTTAGTGGTAAGCTTTCCTGAGTCTCATGGTGCTTGGGGTGCTCTTGATGGTGTGTGCAGGCTTAAATGGGTTGTGAAGGATAAAATAATATTCCTACACAAGGGTAACACACTCCCGTGCCTACCTTCTAATTTACTTAGTTTATGAAAGAGCTAAATTTACCTAGCTGCCGGGGCAGGCAAGTGACATTTTCAGATTTTCCGGTGACGTTTTGTTTCTCTATTTCCAAAAACGGAACATCAAATATACTAACGTCACCCCCACCCCATCATATTTAACTGTCTTTCAGTTCAGATCTTCTGGGAACGGGACATCACTTCCTTCTGGATCTATTGCGCAGGCCACAACAGACGCTAGGAAGAGGAGTAGCCAGTTGCCCAGAAGAAAGTGGTGTTTCATGGGCAGATTTTCCGGACAGGAAGACAGGTAAGTATGATGGGGTATGGGGTGGGTTGAATTAGTTGGGAAGGACTAGTAGTGGACGGGCTAGCTAGGGAAGCAGGGAGGGTGTGTGAGAGAAGGAGGGGGAGAGAGTGAGAGAGGGAGGTGGTGTGAATTAGCTCTGAGTGAAGCCCAAGGCATCATGGTAGTTGTAGGAAAACAGAACAGGAAGCTACCCATGTAACAAATGCAGAAGATGCCAGGAGCTCCCAGAGAAACCCAAAAATCACTCAAGACACTGCTAAAAGTATTTGGTTGCACTTATCAACCCATTGATAGAACTAACAGATCTTTTTTTTGCCTGGAAAACCCCTTTAAGACAGTGCTGCAAACAGAAAAAAACACATGGTTTAATGGAAAAATAGAGATGACCAAACTGGGGGAGGTGTAAAAATATAACAAATATTTATAATAACCTTCCTTCATATCTCCAGGGCATTCTTGCAGCATCCAGCAATCCCTCAGGATCCTCTTTCAACCTCCTGGGTGACATCATGTGCCCCAGGGTAATGAAGTTGGCATTCCCCATGTATCATCCCATAGGTTGCAAGTGGATCCCAGGGGAAAACCTGGATGCTGCACTAATGCCCAGGAGACGTGAAGGAAAATGAGTATTCCCTTTAAGAAAGCCAAAAAATTATGCTCATTTTGACAACTACTGTTAAGTTCTGCCCCGTCTGCTGTGAGGGAATTCAACAAGGCAACCAGAAATGTCCAAAAGCTTTTGGGCCCCCTTGGATACCAGGGCCAAGGTGCAACCGTTTAGGCTAGATTCACACGACTGAAGTTTACTGGCCTGGACTTAGTTATCTATGATGCTAGGAGTCCCACCCCTGGGATACCGTTCAGGCCGGTAAATCCACTCACTAGGTTGTGTAAATCTCTGCACCCCTTATAGCTACACCCCTGACACTATGGCTGCCAAAACAAATGGGACAAAAGTTGTCCACATCCTTTTCCCAAAGACTTGAGACTAACCTCCGTTATAATACAGCAGTATGGTGATACAACTGGACAGAACTGGAATGCAGGAACCAGGTGACAACATTTTTTGGGACTGTAATGAGGTCCTACTAGTTGTTACCTAGTTTACACATATTTAAGGTCACATGCACATTGATATACAAAAATCATGGACGCCCAACATGGTATGGAGTTATATTGGACATCTGGGCATATTGTACTCTCAATGTTTCCATGCTGCCCAAAGCAGCCCCCAACATTGGAGAAGTCTACTTTTTTGGATAGTCTGTATTGTGCGCCAACAAATGTATGATGTGTCATACTGAAATGTTCCTTACAAAGCTTGGATGATACTTCTGTACAATGGAATATACAAGCGCATGTGTTTGTGTGTGATTAAGACTTCATCAGCTGGAAGCCAATCACAAAGATTCTTGTAAGAACGGTCTTCTAGGGCTTGATGGGTCTACTGTGGAGAGCTAAGCACTCAGTGCCTACGGCATACTGGGATGCAATTGCTGCATAGTTAAAAGAGTTTTCTGATTTAGCTGGAAAACCTACTTGTAAGCTAAAAAAAAAAGGTATACTCACCTACCTCTGTTAGTTCTCTCCACTAGCATGTCCTTTGTTCCCTCTACTGCTCGAAGTGATGAGGTTCCTATGGCCACTGTGTCCAGGCACTGGTCTAAGCAGTCACATGTGCAAGACCAGTGATATCACTGATGATATGTCAAAGTCTGGCACATGTGACTACTGAGCCAGTAATTGGTTGCAGTGGTCACAGAAGCCTCACCACTTCTGGTCTGGCTGGGACTAGAAGCAGAAGGAACAGGAGCATTGGGGGTAGACACCTTCTTTGCTTTTTTTTACCTCTTCCCCTGGGCACCAGTTAGATTGGAAACTTGGGAAACACTAGAAAGTGCTCACTTTAGTGTTTGTACATAAACTTAGTGCACCACAGTCCCAGATCTGCCTGGTCAGTGGTCACCAACACCAGGACTACTCCAAGATGTAGCAACCTGGTGGTCTCCCTGCAGTGAAGTCTAGATGTGAAGTCATCTTCTTCCTCCCTGGTGGTTTAGTAATCCGTTCTTTATAATAATCCTGCCCTTGCTGCAATGGAAACACTCTATATATTGGTTTTATGAAATACAGCAGCCAATCAGAGGGTGCCACCAGAACCAATCATGAGCAAGGGGTGTGTCTTAAACTACTTCAGGCTCCCTGTAGACACTTTGGCCACAGATCCCAACTCTGTCCAAAAAGAACTGAGGAAAATGCAGCCAAGAACTAATATGTTAGGAAAATAAATGGCAACTAATCATCTTCTATAACTATTGACCTGCATTTCACTTTTCAGACTGTGACTGGATATTCACTTTAATAGGACCTCTCATGTACCATATCATCCAATCGTCATCCTAGTATAGTTGGTGGAAACCAATGGAGAAACCAATGCTATTGCTCCGCAGTTCTCTACTGATCAACAAAGAACCCGAACTGTAATGCTAAACCAATATAAATTTATAATAAAACACACATTATTGTTCCATCGCCCAGCCCTTAGCTGATATTCTAGATTTTCCACTTGACCTAGCCAGGAAATATATATCTAGTAATAGATAAACAAAAAAGAATAATAGTTCAACAACATATATATTATCTAAGGAAATATCACAGTATTATGTCAAGGCTTTAATAGCAGAGGGATTATTTTCCATGAGTCCATGCGTTTTCTTCTTCTGCCATAGTCAGGCCTTGCTGTGATGGTCAATATGGCTTCCACTACAGTTTCCACATGGATTAGCACTCAGCTGTCTCAGACTGCTGATTGTCAAATCTGCCTGGGAAAATAGTGAGACCTCCCAGAAGAGCCTACTCACAGGCAGTGCTGTTGACTTGCCTGCTGGATTGCTAGCTTAGTACGAGGCAATGTGTAGCAAGGTCAGTCTTAGAAGGCAAGCACCTGGGGCGGTTTCGGTAAGTGGCCAATCTGTTCGAATGCCAGAAACGTGGTTTTGGAATTCCAGGCATGTACATACATACCAAGAGTGAATACGGGAGGGGAACAAAGTCTTCTTAAGGGAGACATCATCTTCGAGGGCCACCTTTCGATGTTTACAATCTTACAGACCATACATGGTCTACTTCAAAATCCGAAAAAGTGGTCTCATACCGAAGACTCCAGAAGGACAATGTTGGAAAGATCATCTATTTTCCAACCAGGGGGATCAAATGGCAAGGTAGGTTGGTCGATTCCTGTAAGACCAGCTTAACATTTCCACAAATTGGGCAATTTGGTTGACTTTGGTAACCCACTGTTCAGTCGATGATGGTTGAGATTGATGCCACAGGAGGGGAATCAGAGATTTTGCTACTGCTAATAGATGGCAAATTAACAGTTGAGACTTCTGATCCAGTCCAGGTATGGGAAGAAATAGAATTAGTAGAGCTGGATTTAGGGTTAATCTTGAAACTCCAATTTCTGGATTCGAGCTGCAATCGATGCCCAGTAAGAGGACAGCAAGGGGCAAAACCACCACAACTGTAAAAGAGAGTGAACTACTGAATGTCATCTCCAGCACGCAGCTGAGGCAGAAAGCTTGTGATCGTACAGCCAGTCTGGGGACCGATACATCTGGAGAGTAGCTTCAAGTGTCTTTCCTGAAAATGGACACAGGTAGACATTCCATTGTCTCTTCACATAATGACCTTGAGGGACGATGAGCCCAACGTGACCTCTATATCCAACTCTCAGCTGATCAGAAAAAATGGTTTTGTTGCTATGTCAGGGCGGACATAATGATGGAGTATAGAAGACATCATAAACAACTTGTTATTAGCTAAAAGAAACATTTTCTCAAAGTCAGTATGTTGCCTACACCAGGCATAGGTAACTTCAAATTTCTGTATACAAGTCGAATAATGGTTAAGGTGCAAAGAATTCGGTAAGGTGTGATGTTGGAAAAAAAGGGAATCTCTCAGAGAGTCTGCTGCTGGTAGAACTCCATCAGTGCAAAACGTATTCAGTGCTTCAGAAGCGGCTTCAAAAAATCACTGAGATTTTATTTCCGAGAGTAGATGAGGAAGGAGAATAGAGATGGAAGAGATGCTCAATTTGGTTGCCATTTACTCCAGGTTGCAAACACCCCTCTCAAGAGAACATCTGTTTTAGTGGAAGGGAAGACCGGCGTCCCGGGAGCCACAGATCATATATTTTGCTGAGTGGGCCAAGTGAGACCTTCTACCTCTCCAAAGAAATTTGGAAAACAGTGAGCATAACGACTTGAAGAAGAAGGAAGGCAACAACACAGGTAGCATACAGGTAACATAAGTAATCTTTGGCAGTATGTATGTCTGAATGAGGTTCCCTGTCCGAGCTATGAGTTCTAAGTAGTTGAGAGAGTAAACACGGTCTAAGGAGCTGGGCATTTTAATGCCAAGATATTTAATATGTGAAGAAGACCAAGTAGCATTTACCTCTGTTCTTGTTGAGAACATGTGCACACTCAGCAGGAAGAAAATGGGTAGTCAGGAGGAAAAGTTGTCAACTGACCAAGCTCTTGACCGACTGGTACTTAAAGCGTATGGTCAGCTTAAATACTTGTACACACATTTGCAGAATTTTTTTGCAGTAAAATTACTAAGTAAAATACCGTATCATTGTAAATACAGGACATGTCATCAGTACGGTCTAAAAAGTTAATAAGGTAAGGTATGAATAGACTCCAAATCCAAATATTGTTGTCTTCTGTTGGACTTCTATGAAATTTCTGAGTCAGAGCCTGGGTCCACCAGAGCCTTCAGATCCCAGATGTGCCTGGCTTTTGCATGGCATTTACATTTTCCATGTCATGTTTAATATTAATGGCTTGATATTCTATGCGTTGTGCTTTCTACTAGAACCAGAACCACATGGGGACTGCATAGCTATGCACATATACTTATACAAGATAAAGTTCAGATGAAATCCTGCTGTTTAATGCATTTGCAACAACTATAGATAAGAAGTAAAACACAGAGGTCCTGCAAACTGATAGGAGTAGAGATCCCAAAATTTTCAAAGGAACATAACTGAGGTCAACAATGAAGGTCATAGAACTGATTGTGGATAATTGGCATATCACTTACAATAGTGTTTTGTGTAGTTGAGGTTGAAAGAAACCCATGTGGTCAATTTAGAAGACAAAACCACCCATAGGTTCTTATGGGTTCTTAGTGTTCCAAATCACCCTGATATAATACAAACCGCGCCTCATCTGACCCCCAGCGCCTGCACAGTTCTTCACTGAAACCGGCTTCATTGGACATGCGCCAAAGGTGTACTACTCAGGCTTTTTTATTTTCAAGAACTTTCACCATCTCCACCAACTTCATCTCTGTATTCTTCAATAGTTGCTGCTCCATTAATTCTGTCGCAGTTGGAATTTTCTCTCTAGCCTCTACTGCTCCTGAGCAATCTTTGCTCTTAGTTTCAGCCCAATTATTCTTTCCACTGTCAGGTGGGCGTGCCCTGACTTTCTGCTGCAGCCCAGGACCGCCCACCTGTCAGCAGAACATAATTATGCTGTAACTAACAGCAATGATTACTCAGGATCGGTGGGTGCTAGAGAGAAAATTACAACTGCGCCAGAATAAGCGAAGTGATGCCTACTTAAAGGGGTTGTCCAGGATAAACTGAGAATTAATCCCTAAACTAAACTTCCCCCTGCCCCCCTTCACATCTAACTTCTAATTTACTTCAATTAAAAAAAATCTACAATTACCCATATCCTTGGAGCAGTCACGTGACCACCCCAGGGACACTTTCTGATAATTCAGTGACGTTTGGTTTCACCACTTTCAAAATGGAATGTCACTATTATTCTTCCCCCTCCCCTATCCCCTTCAATACTTACCAAGCCTTTCTATGTTCGGGGAATGGCTACTCCACTCTTCCTTTCTGCTAGTAGTGGGTGAAATAGGTTAGCTAGGGAGACGTTGGGAGGGTGATAGGGACATGGGGAGAGTGGGAGGGGCTAGTAATGGGCAGGATCACTAGGCTTAGTGAGAAAGAGAGAGTTTTGTAATGCAGTCAGAGAGGAGGGGGGGCTGAGTGAGAGGGAACTAGTGTAGAAGCTACGCAGGAAGCAGCACTGCAGGAAGCTAACACCAAGTAAACAAAGGGAGGGAATGCAGCAGCAACCAGAGACACCCAGAAATCACTCCAAACGCTACTAAAATTATATGGGTATACTTATTAACCCATTACATACATTTTGCCCTGAGGCTCAGGAACTACAGGTTACATCTCTAATTCTATCCCGGAAGCTGCTGGTGGGGTCAGTTGTGTAACAAGGCAAGCACCCACCTGTTAAATCCCCTGCAGCTCTAATGCCAGTCTTTCTTTTTTTTTTCTCCTGCGGTGATGACATCCCAGCCCATACATACTGCAGCCAAACACTAGCCTCAACATATATGTGCAGCACATGCTAACATGTACATGCTGAGGCCAATGATTGCCTGCAGCAGTGATATGGATGTAGGGAGCATCAATGCTGTAGGCACAGACCAGTGAGACTACCAAAGTGTCGGTGCCGGAGCAGGAAGCTGGTTCTAATTCACTGTGGTTGAGCACTGGGGGATTTAACAGGGGGAGTAATGTTTGTTGGGTTTTTTTTACATTTTTCGCCATTTTCTGTTCTTAGCCTAATTTCTTGAACTCGTGGAAAATTTCTTATAACAATGCTGAGAATCTTTTATTGGTTCCAGATGAATGCGTTGTTTTATTTCCGATTCCTGTTTTGTTACTTGTCTGATGGAGATAAGTGGCAGCACATACTGTCCTTGAGCTAATATAGAGCAGAAGACACATTGCTCCATTTACAAGTGGTCTAAGCTAAAAAAAAGACGTCTAGTAGTATAGATACATACCGTACTGTCAGCAATAGCTGGGATAACCTTTACTGCTAGATAATGACGTACCAATATGGCCTCTGTTACTGCTCACACTGGACAAGGGAGCAATCTGGAAAATCCTTATGTAACTCAAATTGGGTAAAGGAGAATGTTTAAGGAAATTCAATTCAATATATTATTGTAACAATAGAGCAAAACATATGACAAGCTGAATTCTGGAAAACTAGAGGTAGGAGAACTTCACGAATATTTGTGAGATCAGAAGCCCGAGGTCTCTTTAGGTTTATCACATCTATTCCCATGTTCATAAGATCTCACAAAGTAAACTGGTACATGTGATATCACCCCAGGTGTTGGGTGAAAACATGCCACATGTATGGCTGGAACTTGCTATATTTATTCTTTGACTTTGTTATTGTTATTTAGGATATTGTATGATTAGATGTAAAGATGTGGGTAATCTACATGTTATATATACAGTTGGACTGGCCCAACAGAGTGCCCTACAGTGGATAATCCTTAAATAGCCCCACCATGGAGAAATTCAGTGTATTACAGCAGCATGGATAATACAGTAATATATTACAAGAAAAGAACATGTCCAGCGTGCGCCTACAAGAAATCCACTTCAAGTTACTAACCTGTTGGTACCATACGCCAGAATGGTTATTCTGTATGAAACTCGCTGATTCAGACACTTGCTGGAGAGACAAATCACATAAAGGCTCACTTTCTCACATTTGGTGGCATTGCCCTGATGGTAGAGGCTTCTGGGAGGATGTGCAATGTACCACAAGGCAATTGACCTCTCCTTCCTTTGATCTCTCTCCATCCATAGTCATCCTCTCCCTCCCATCCGAACATTACAAACCCTCCAGATCCAATCTTATCTCTTTACTCATCTCGGCCGCAAACTCATTGATCCCATCCAAGTGGTTAAGCACTGAAGCCCCAACAAAACATGAATGGATAGCAAAGGTGCATCAGATTGCAAGGTCGAGGAGTTGTCTTGTTGGAAGGCTAGGAGGCATCCCAAATGCTTAAAGATTTGGGAACCGTGGAGAAAACTGATGAAACTATAAACCTAAAATTGAGTTTGCTCTAGTGGAACTGCCATAACCTTTTCCTTTCCCCTCTTCCCCAGTGTATATACCTGTACTATCCTCTCCTCCCACCCTACCTCTTCTTCCTCCCTCTCATTTCCGTCATACTTCCTACTGAGACTTGTGTCGTGATTCCCCCCCCCCCCACTCTCTCCCTACAGCAACTTTCCATCTCTTCATACCATCCCATTCCCGGTCCATGGAGTTGTTTTTAGGATTTACTTTCCCTATATACTTAGCCACATGTCTGTTAAGTTTCTCTGGAATACATGATCTTTCCTTTCTACTTTGATCTCCTTTGTACTTTCTACAAATGCATAGTCTTTGTGCCAGTGTGTGGCACCTTACTTACTTTACCAGTTATACTTTTGTCTCTGTTTATATTATTTGTACTGTTATTTAGACAATTTCAATAAAAACATTATGAAAAAAAAACTTGTATAAGCTCAGAATACTACATAGAAAAGATACTAGGAGTCATAGCAACTAAAAGAAAAAGAAAGGCTCAGGATCATTTAGTTCTCTGTGCAGAGTGATCTTCACTTAGCCTGATGTTGATTATACAGCCTGACCGCGGTTGGGAGGAAGGATCTCCGATAATGCTCCTTCTCACACTTGGGGTGAAGCAGTCGGTCACTGGCACTACTGTCCAGAGCTATCACAGTCTCATACATGGGATGGGATTTGTTCTCCAGCATGGAGCTCACCACAGACAGTATCCTTCAGTCACCCCCCACCTGTACTGGGTCCAGTGGACTCCCCAGAACAGAGCTGACCCTTCTAACCAGCCTGTCAAGTCTATTTCTGAGCATCTTAGGGCCATCTAATTTTAGACCACTTTTTTAACTAACTGGACAAAGGGTCGTAATTTAGACAAAAGAGGCGTGACTTAAGATGTGACAATCAGCATCCCAATTCCACCAAAGTTCTGGTTAAAAGTAAATCAACTAATAGTTGATATAAACTTAGATGAGATAATCGAAAGATACATCAGGTTCTCATCCAGCAAGAGCCACTGTGATAAATCTGGTGTATTCTCAGTCTGCCCGTATTTGCAGCATCTCTTGGTACACATGCACTAATGTGTGAATTTTGGTGTTAACTTTAGTGTTGCAGAGACTGCCAAGGACCTGCCATAGAGCGTAGATATGCCATGGTCCCACCGTGGGAACAACGCAAATACAGGTATAATCAGCAGATAATAATAGAAATAATTCTGTTTCTTCATTTAATAATATTTTCTGGTATAAATCTCCATATAAATATGAATATCCTCCCACTCATATCGATTATGGTTACACCAACTAGGTTATTTTTGGATAAAGCTGTTCTCTAGTACAATACATCCTGCTGCCCCTCTTTTGTTTCATTTATAAAAATGTTTAACCCACGTACTAATCTGACTACATTATGAGAAAATCACAAACATTACAGATAAACGTCATGTACCTACAACTCTGCGAGTACCTTAACAAAATTAGAAGACCTTTCACCCCCTCTACCAACCCCAAGTCTTTGCATCCATGAATAGGGGCTGCAGCACTGATTCTGGCACAGTTGGAATTTTTTCTCTAGCCCCCACCATTCCTGAGTAATCGGTGCTGTTATTTCAGTCCCAATATGCTAATTAGACTCTCTACTGTCAGATAGGCGGTCCTGAGCTGGAGCAGACAGTCTGGAACCAACCGTTTGCCTATAGAGAGGCTAATTAGCATAATGAGTAAAATTAACAGAATTGATGTCTCAGGAATGGTAGGGGATAGGGAAAAAATTCCACCTGCATCGGAATCATGGGATTGGTGTTGGTAGAGGAGGTGGAAGGTCTTCTTTAAAAGGGATTGTCCCATTTTAGTAAGATATGCCCTATGCACAGGATAAGGGATAAGCTGCAGATTGGTGGGGGATCGATACCTGGGGCCACCACTGATCATAAGAATGGGGGTGTTAGGGTGCATTCACATGGACGTTTGCGTCGCGTTTTTGACGGTGCATGTTTGTGGTCGCGTTCTTGAGGAGTACGGGCAGGTGTTTCTATACACTGACTTACACACATCTTTGTGTTTTATTATCCCCTTTGATGGATTACAGAGGTGACTGTAACATCAACGCGAGTCCTGAAATAGGTCCTCAGGATTAGTAGAGGAACGGCGTGACCTGTATCCATGACAACAATGGCAAAAGTCAAAAAAGAAAAAATGTCTCTGCTTCTGTTTCCTGGCGGCGCTATCAGAGTCTGTCCGCAGGGAACTGAATCCAGATTGTTATTTTCTATACGGATGCGATCTGTATTGCGCTCCCATGTTTCCTGAGAGAATCTAAATACACCTTTAATAAAACAGCGAGAGCCATAGGGGCCTGATCCTAATGTACTCCGAACCAAAATGTAACCATGCTAACCATACAAGGTGCTGCGCCCATAGACCTGCTATTAGGAGTCAGGCTGGAGGCCTCTGTGGTGATATATGGTGATATATATATATATATATATATATATATATATATATATATATATATATATATATATATATATCGTGATAGAGCAGCAGGTAAACAGATTGTAGAGTCAAGTATGAGAATTGTGAACAGAAAATATAGCAATGTCAGCGCCAGATATTACAGCTATTATTGGAGATACAACAGGAGTATTACATCACTTTGTATTATCCTGTACTGTGACATCACTGTGTGTATTATATTATGTATTGTGACATCACTGTGTGTATTATCCTGTACTGTGACATCACTGTGCGTATTATCCCTGTACTGTGACATCACTGTGTGTATTATATTATGTATTGTGACATCACTGTGTGTATTATCCTTGTACTGTGACATCACTGTGTGTATTATCCCTGTACTGTGACATCACTGTGTGTATTATCCTTGTACTGTGACATCACTGTGTGTATTATCTCTGTACTGTGACATCACTGTGTGTATTATCCCTGTACTGTGACATCACTTTGTGTATTATCTCTGTACTGTGACATCACTGTGTGTATTATCCTATACTGTGACATCACTGTGTGTATTATCCTATACTGTGACATCACTGTGTGTATTATCTCTGTACTGTGACATCACTGTGTGTATTATCCTATACTGTGACATCACTGTGTGTATTATCCTATACTGTGACATCACTGTGTGTATTATCCTATACTGTGACATCATTGTGTGTATTATCCCTGTACTGTGACATCACTATGTGTATTATCTCTGTACTGTGACATCACTGTGTGTATTATCCCTGTACTGTGACATCACTGTGTGTATTATCCTGTACTGTGACATCACTGTGTGTATTATCTCTGTACTGTGACATCACTGTGTGTATTATCTCTGTACTGTGACATCACTGTGTGTATTATCCCTGTACTGTGACATCACTGTGTGTATTATCCTGTACTGTGACATCACTGTGTGTATTATCCCTGTACTGTGACATCACTGTGTGTATTATCCCTGTACTGTGACATCACTGTGTGTATTATCCCTGTACTGTGACATCACTGTGTGTATTATCCTGTACTGTGACATCACTGTATGTATTATCCCTGTACTGTGACATCACTGTGTGTATTATCTCTGTACTGTGACATCACTGTGTGTATTATCCTATATTGTGACATCACTGTGTGTATTATCCTGTACTGTGACATCACTGTGTGTATTATCTCTGTACTGTGACATCACTGTGTGTATTATCCTATATTGTGACATCACTGTGTGCATTATCCTGTACTGTGACATCACTGTGTGTATTATCTCTGTACTGTGACATCACTGTGTGTATTATCCCTGTACTGTGACATCACTGTGTGTATTATCCCTGTACTGTGACATCACTGTGTGTATTATCCCTGTACTGTGACATCACTGTGTGTATTATCCTGTACTGTGACATCACTGTGTGTATTATCCTGTACTGTGACATCACTGTATGTATTATCCTGTACTGTGACATCACTGTGTGTATTATCCCTGTACTGTGACATCACTGTGTGTATTATCCTGTACTGTGACATCACTGTGTGTATTATCCCTGTACTGTGACATCACTGTGTGTATTATCCCTGTACTGTGACATCACTGTGTGTATTATCCTATATTGTGACATCACTGTGTGTATTATCCCTGTACTGTGACATCACTGTGTGTATTATCCCTGTACTGTGACATCACTGTGTGTATTATCCTGTACTGTGACATCACTGTATGTATTATCCTGTACTGTGACATCACTGTGTGTATTATCCCTGTACTGTGACATCACTGTGTGTATTATCCCTGTACTGTGACATCACTGTGTGTATTATCCCTGTACTGTGACATCACTGTGTGTATTATCCTATATTGTGACATCACTGTGTGTATTATCCCTGTACTGTGACATCACTGTGCGTATTATCCCTGTACTGTGACATCACTGTGTGTGTGTACAGAGCACAATCTGAAATGTTTTTACACAAACGCACAAAGCATGGGAAACAAACAAGGAGAACTAGAGCTGATGATACACAAGGAAAACTATGACGTCATCGGCATCACAGAAACCTGGTGGAACGACATGCATGATTGGAACATACAGATGGAAGGATACAACTTATTCAAAAAGAATAGAACTAATAAAAGAGGGGGTGGAGTTGCATTGTATGTTAAAAAAAGAACACATCTCCAAAGAAATTACAGTTTTACAGAATGATAATCTACTGGAAATTATTTGGGTAGTAATTCAAGGGAAAAACAATGATAAGGACATCATACTAGGCGTTTATTACAGACCACCAGGACAGACAGAAGACATGGATGAGATTTTTTCACAGCAAATGACCACGCTCTCAAAGAAACATGAAATAGTGATCATGGGAGACTTCAATTACCCTGACATTCATTGGGAAACCCATACAGCCAAGAGTAAAGGCTCCATCAAATTTTTATCCTCTCTAGCAGACAACTTCATTGCCCAGCTAGTAGAAGAAAACACGAGAGGAACATCCATTTTGGACCTAGTCCTAACCAACAAAGAGCACATGGTTGAGGGACTACGGGTAGCAGGGACACTGGGATTCAGCGATCATGCTATACTTGAGTTTGGGGTTGCAAGAAGAAGAAGACCTGAGAAGACACAGACTTCAAGGCTCGACTTTAGCAGGGCAGACTTCAAGAGCCTGAAGGCAACGGTAAGCAGAATTCCATGGTGCAAAATTCTTAAGCACAAAAATGCACATGAAGGGTGGGAAATCTTCCGTAGGGAAATCATTAAAGCACAGGAACTAACAATACCTAGAAGGAAGAAAAATGGGAAGCACCTAAAAATATCAGGATGGATGACCAAAAAATTACATAACCTGCTAAAAAGGAAAAAGGAAGCATACAAAAAGTGGAAGATGGGAACTATACCTAAGGAAGCGTACACAGCAGTCTGCAGACTCTGCAAGACAAGCATTAAAGGAGCTAAGGCTGAACACGAATTGAAGCTTGCAAAGGAGGCAAAGAGTAAGGTAAAAGGATTTTGGGGATATGTTAAAAGCAAAAGAAAAGTGAAGGAGACCATTGGAGTCCTCAAGAATGACAAAGGAGAAACAGTTAACATGGTGGAACAGCAGGTGGAGCTACTAAATTCATATTTTGTATCCGTCTTCTCCCAAGAAACTAATGGAAATATCGACATTAATGGTGATGGAGATGAGGGGAAGGAGAACTCCAAGCTGACTATAAGCAAAGGTCTGGTAAGAGAGCACTTAGCCAAGTTACAGGAAACCAAGTCCCCAGGACCAGATGATTTACACCCTAGAGTCCTGAAAGAGATAGCAGAGGAAATAACAGAACCCCTTGCTATAATCTTCGGTAAGTCATGGGAAACAGGAGTGGTCCCTTTAGATTGGAAAAGGGCAAATGTTGTCCCCATCTACAAAAAGGGGAAAAGGGACGATCCAGGAAATTACAGGCCGGTAAGTCTGACCTCGATAGCAGGAAAAATCTTTGAGCAAATTGTCAAGGAACATTTACTTCGGTACCTGGATGGGAAGGCATTAATTAACCAGAGCCAGCACGGCTTTATGACCAATAAATCTTGTCAGACTAACCTGATTTCCTTCTACAACAAAATCACTGAATGGTTGGACCAAGGGAATGCCGTGGACATAGTATATCTTGACTTCAGTAAGGAATTTGATAAAGTATCACATAACCTTCTTATTGAAAAAATGATTAAGTATGGCTTTGACAAAAAATCAGTTAGGTGGATTCACAACTGGCTTAATGATCGGGCACAATGAGTAATACTAAATGGCTACACATCGAACTGGAAGAAAGTCAAAAGCGGGGTGCCGCAGGGCTCTGTTCTGGGCCCAGTACTTTTTAATATCTTTATAAATGATCTGGACGATGGAATTATTGGGGAACTCATAAAATTTGCAGATGATACGAAGATAGGAGGAATAGCCAACACTAGAGAGGAGAGAGAGTGTATTCAAAAGGACTTAGACACACTGGAACAATGGGCTGAGGCGAACAAAATGGTATTTAACAGGGACAAATGCAAAGTTCTACATCTGGGTAACAGAAATGTAAAAAACATATATAGTATGGGAGGAATAGAACTAAGTGATAGCATAGGGGAAAAGGACTTGGGCATAATAGTAGATCATAAATTCAACATGAGCCAACAGTGCGGTGCTGCTGCAAAAAAGGCTAATAAAATTCTGGGATGTATTAAGACAAGCATTGAATCTAGATCAAGAGAGGTCATTATTCCGCTGTACTCTTCCCTGGTCAGACCACACCTGGAATACTGTGTACAGTTCTGGGCGCCTCAATTCAAGAAAGACATCGATATATTGGAGCAAGTCCAGAGAAGAGCAACCAAAATGGTGGAAGGTCTGCAAACCATGTCCTATGAGGAGCAGCTAAAAGAACTGGGATTGTTTAGTTTGCAGAAGAAAAGGCTGAGGGGAGATTTAATAGCAGTCTACAAATATCTGAAAGGTAGTCACAGTGCAGAGGGATCTACCCTATTCTCAATAGCACAAGGAAGTACAAGAAGCAATGGGATGAAACTAAAGGGAAAGAGATACAGATTAGACATTAGGAAAAACTTTCTGACAGTGAGGGTAGTGAGAGAGTGGAATAGGCTGCCACGGGAGGTGGTGGGCGCTCCATCAATGGAAATCTTCAAGCGGAATCTGGATAAACATATAGCTGGGATGATTTAGGAAAACCTGCACTCGCAGGGGGTTGGACCCGATGGCCCTGGAGGTCCCTTCCAACTCTACCATAAGAAAGTATTATCTCTGTTCTGTGACATCACTGTGTGTATTATCCTATATTGTGACATCACTGTGTGTATTATCCTGTACTGTGACATCACTGTGTGTATTATCCCTGTACTGTGACATCACTGTGTGTATTATCCCTATACTGTGACATCACTGTGTGTATTATCCCTGTACTGTGACATCACTGTGTGTATTATCCCTGTACTGTGACATCACTGTGTGTATTATCCTGTACTGTGACATCACTGTATGTATTATCCCTGTACTGTGACATCACTGTGTGTATTATCCCTGTACTGTGACATCACTGTGTGTATTATCCCTGTACTGTGACATCACTGTGTGTATTATCCCTGTACTGTGACATCACTGTGTGTATTATCCTGTACTGTGACATCACTGTATGTATTATCCTGTACTGTGACATCACTGTGTGTATTATCCCTGTACTGTGACATCACTGTGTGTATTATCCCTGTACTGTGACATCACTGTGTATTATCCCTGTACTGTGACATCACTGTGTGTATTATCCTATATTGTGACATCACTGTGTGTATTATCCTGTACTGTGACATCACTGTGTGTATTATCCCTGTACTGTGACATCACTGTGTGTATTATCTCTGTACTGTGACATCACTGTGTGTATTATCCCTGTACTGTGACATCACTGTGTGTATTATCCTGTACTGTGACATCACTGTGTGTATTATCCCTGTACTGTGACATCACTGTGTGTATTATCTCTGTACTGTGACATCACTGTGTGTATTATCCCTGTACTGTGACATCACTGTGTGTATTATCCTGTACTGTGACATCACTGTGTGTATTATCCCTGTACTGTGACATCACTGTGTGTATTATCCCTGTACTGTGACATCACTGTGTGTATTATCCCTGTACTGTGACATCACTGTGTGTATTATCCCTGTACTGTGACATCACTGTGTGTATTGTCCCTATACTGTGACATCACTGTGTATATTATCCCTGTACTGTGACATCACTGTGTGTATTATCTCTGTACTGTGACATCACTGTGTATATTATCCCTGTACTGTGACATCACTGTGTGTATTATCCTGTACTGTGACATCACTGTATGTATTGTCCCTGTACTGTGACATCACTGTGTGTATTATCCCTGTACTGTGACATCACTGTGTGTATTATCTCTGTACTGTGACATCACTGTGTGTATTATCCTATATTGTGACATCACTGTGTGTATTATCTCTGTACTGAGACATCACTGTGTGTATTATCCTATATTGTGACATCACTGTGTGTATTATCCTGTACTGTGACATCACTGTGTGTATTATCTCTGTACTGTGACATCACTGTGTGTATTATCCTATATTGTGACATCACTGTGTGTATTATCCTGTACTGTGACATCACTGTGTGTATTATCTCTGTACTGTGACATCACTGTGTGTATTATCCCTGTACTGTGACATCACTGTGTGTATTATCCCTGTACTGTGACATCACTGTGTGTATTATCCCTGTACTGTGACATCACTGTGTGTATTATCCCTGTACTGTGACATCACTGTGTGTATTATCCTGTACTGTGACATCACTGTATGTATTATCCTGTACTGTGACATCACTGTGTGTATTATCCCTGTACTGTGACATCACTGTGTGTATTATCCCTGTACTGTGACATCACTGTGTGTATTATCCCTGTACTGTGACATCACTGTGTGTATTATCCTATATTGTGACATCACTGTGTGTATTATCCCTGTACTGTGACATCACTGTGCGTATTATCCCTGTACTGTGACATCACTGTGTGTGTGTACAGAGCACAATCTGAAATGTTTTTACACAAACGCACAAAGCATGGGAAACAAACAAGGAGAACTAGAGCTGATGATACACAAGGAAAACTATGACGTCATCGGCATCACAGAAACCTGGTGGAACGACATGCATGATTGGAACATACAGATGGAAGGATACAACTTATTCAAAAAGAATAGAACTAATAAAAGAGGGGGTGGAGTTGCATTGTATGTTAAAAAAGAACACATCTCCAAAGAAATTACAGTTTTACAGAATGATAATCTACTGGAAATTATTTGGGTAGTAATTCAAGGGAAAAACAATGATAAGGACATCATACTAGGCGTTTATTACAGACCACCAGGACAGACAGAAGACATGGATGAGATTTTTTCACAGCAAATGACCACGCTCTCAAAGAAACATGAAATAGTGATCATGGGAGACTTCAATTACCCTGACATTCATTGGGAAACCCATACAGCCAAGAGTAAAGGCTCCATCAAATTTTTATCCTCTCTAGCAGACAACTTCATTGCCCAGCTAGTAGAAGAAAACACGAGAGGAACATCCATTTTGGACCTAGTCCTAACCAACAAAGAGCACATGGTTGAGGGACTACGGGTAGCAGGGACACTGGGATTCAGCGATCATGCTATACTTGAGTTTGGGGTTGCAAGAAGAAGAAGACCTGAGAAGACACAGACTTCAAGGCTCGACTTTAGCAGGGCAGACTTCAAGAGCCTGAAGGCAAGGGTTAGCAGAATTCCATGGTGCAAAATTCTTAAGCACAAAAATGCACATGAAGGGTGGGAAATCTTCCGTAGGGAAATCATTAAAGCACAGGAACTAACAATACCTAGAAGGAAGAAAAATGGGAAGCACCTAAAAATATCAGGATGGATGACCAAAAAATTACATAACCTGCTAAAAAGGAAAAAGGAAGCATACAAAAAGTGGAAGATGGGAACTATACCTAAGGAAGCGTACACAGCAGTCTGCAGACTCTGCAAGACAAGCATCAAAGGAGCTAAGGCTGAACACGAATTGAAGCTTGCAAAAGAGGCAAAGAGTAAGGTAAAAGGATTTTGGGGATATGTTAAAAGCAAAAGAAAAGTGAAGGAGACCATTGGAGTCCTGAAGAATGACAAAGGAGAAACAGTTAACATGGTGGAACAGCAGGTGGAGCTACTAAATTCATATTTTGTATCCGTCTTCTCCCAAGAAACTAATGGAAATATCGACATTAATGGTGATGGAGATGAGGGGAAGGAGGACTCCAAGCTGACTATAAGCGAAGGTCTAGTAAGAGAGCACTTAGCCAAGTTACAGGAAACCAAGTCCCCAGGACCAGATGATTTACACCCTAGAGTCCTGAAAGAGATAGCAGAGGAAATAACAGAACCCCTTGCTATAATCTTCGGTAAGTCATGGGAAACAGGAGTGGTCCCTTTAGATTGGAAAAGGGCAAATGTTGTCCCCATCTACAAAAAGGGGAAAAGGGACGATCCAGGAAATTACAGGCCGGTAAGTCTGACCTCGATAGCAGGAAAAATCTTTGAGCAAATTGTCAAGGAACATTTACTTCGGTACCTGGATGGGAAGGCATTAATTAACCAGAGCCAGCACGGCTTTATGACCAATAAATCTTGTCAGACTAACCTGATTTCCTTCTACAACAAAATCACTAAATGGTTGGACCAAGGGAATGCCGTGGACATAGTATATCTTGACTTCAGTAAGGAATTTGATAAAGTATCACATAACCTTCTTATTGAAAAAATGATTAAGTATGGCTTTGACAAAAAATCAGTTAGGTGGATTCACAACTGGCTTAATGATCGGGCACAATGAGTAATACTAAATGGCTACACATCGAACTGGAAGAAAGTCAAAAGCGGGGTGCCGCAGGGCTCTGTTCTGGGCCCAGTACTTTTTAATATCTTTATAAATGATCTGGACGATGGAATTATTGGGGAACTCATAAAATTTGCAGATGATACGAAGATAGGAGGAATAGCCAACACCAGAGAGGAGAGAGAGTGTATTCAAAAGGACTTAGACACACTGGAACAATGGGCTGAGGCGAACAAAATGGTATTTAACAGGGACAAATGCAAAGTTCTACATCTGGGTAACAGAAATGTAAAAAACATATATAGTATGGGAGGAATAGAACTAAGTGATAGCATAGGGGAAAAGGACTTGGGCATAATAGTAGATCATAAATTCAACATGAGCCAACAGTGCGGTGCTGCTGCAAAAAAGGCTAATAAAATTCTGGGATGTATTAAGACAAGCATTGAATCTAGATCAAGAGAGGTCATTATTCCGCTGTACTCTTCCCTGGTCAGACCACACCTGGAATACTGTGTACAGTTCTGGGCGCCTCAATTCAAGAAAGACATCGATATATTGGAGCAAGTCCAGAGAAGAGCAACCAAAATGGTGGAAGGTCTGCAAACCATGTCCTATGAGGAGCGGCTAAAAGAACTGGGATTGTTTAGTTTGCAGAAGAGAAGGCTGAGGGGAGATTTAATAGCAGTCTACAAATATCTGAAAGGTAGTCACAGTGCAGAGGGATCTACCCTATTCTCATTAGCACAAGGAAGTACAAGAAGCAATGGGATGAAACTAAAGGGAAAGAGATACAGATTAGACATTAGGAAAAACTTTCTGACAGTGAGGGTAGTGAGAGAGTGGAATAGGCTGCCACGGGAGGTGGTGGGCGCTCCATCAATGGAAATCTTCAAGCGGAATCTGGATAAACATATAGCTGGGATGATTTAGGAAAACCTGCACTCGCAGGGGGTTGGACCCGATGGCCCTGGAGGTCCCTTCCAACTCTACCATAAGAAAGTATTATCTCTGTTCTGTGACATCACTGTGTGTATTATCCTATATTGTGACATCACTGTGTGTATTATCCTGTACGGTGACATCACTGTGTGTATTATCTCTGTACTGTGACATCACTGTGTGTATTATCCCTGTACTGTGAGATCACTGTGTGTATTATCCCTGTACTGTGACATCACTGTGTGTATTATCCCTGTACTGTGACATCACTGTGTGTATTATCCTGTACTGTGAGATCACTGTGTGTATTATCCCTGTACTGTGACATCACTGTGTGTATTATCTCTGTACTGTGACATCACTGTGTGTATTATCCCTGTACTGTGACATCACTGTGTGTATTATCTCTGTACTGTGACATCACTGTGTGTATTATCCTGTATTGTGACATCACTGTGTGTATTATCCCTGTAGTGTGACATCACTGTATGTATTATCTCTGTACTGTGACATCACTGTGTGTATTATCCTATACTGTGACATCACTGTGTGTATTATCCCTGTACTGTGACATCACTTTGTGTATTATCTCTGTACTGTGACATCACTGTGTGTATTATCCTATACTGTGACATCACTGTGTGTATTATCCCTGTACTGTGACATCACTGTGTGTATTATCCCTGTACTGTGACATCACTGTGTGTATTATCCCTGTACTGTGACATCACTGTGTGTATTATCCCTGTACTGTGACATCACTGTGTGTATTATCTCTGTACTGTGACATCACTGTGTGTATTATCCTGTACTGTGACATCACTGTGTGTATTATCCCTGTACTGTGACATCACTGTGTGTATTATCCTGTACTGTGACATCACTGTGTGTATTATCTCTGTACTGTGACATCACTGTGTGTATTATCCCTGTACTGTGACATCACTGTGTGTATTATCCTGTACTGTGACATCACTGTGTGTATTATCCTGTACTGTGACATCACTGTGTGTATTATCCCTGTACTGTGACATCACTGTGTGTATTATCTCTGTACTGTGACATCTGTGTGTATTATCCCTGTACTGTGACATCACTGTGTGTATTATCCCTGTACTGTGACATCACTTTGTGTATTATCCCTGTACTGTGACATCACTGTGTGTATTATCCTATACTGTGACATCACTGTGTGTATTATCCCTGTACTGTGACATCACTGTGTGTATTATCCCTGTACTGTGACATCACTGTGTGTATTATCCCTGTACTGTGACATCACTGTGTGTATTATCCCTGTACTGTGACATCACTGTGTGTATTATCTCTGTACTGTGACATCACTGTGTGTATTATCCCTGTACTGTGACATCACTGTGTGTATTATCTCTGTACTGTGACATCACTGTGTGTATTATCCCTGTACTGTGACATCACTGTGTGTATTATCCTGTACTGTGACATCACTGTGTGTATTATCCCTGTACTGTGACATCACTGTGTGTATTATCCTGTACTGTGACATCACTGTGTGTATTATCTCTGTACTGTGACATCACTGTGTGTATTATCCCTGTACTGTGACATCACTGTGTGTATTATCCTGTACTGTGACATCACTGTGTGTATTATCCTGTACTGTGACATCACTGTGTGTATTATCCCTGTACTGTGACATCACTGTGTGTATTATCCCTGTACTGTGACATCACTTTGTGTATTATCCCTGTACTGTGACATCACTGTGTGTATTATCCCTGTACTGTGACATCACTGTGTGTATTATCTCTGCACTGTGACATCACTGTGTGTATGATCCTGTATTGTGACATCACTGTGTGTATTATCCCTGTAGTGTGACATCACTGTATGTATTATCTCTGTACTGTGACATCACTGTGTGTATTATCTCTGTACTGTGACATCACTGTGTGTATTATCCTATATTGTGACATCACTGTGTGTATTATCTCTGTACTGTGACATCACTGTGTGTATTATCTCTGTACTGTGACATCACTGTGTGTATTATCCCTGTATTGTGACATCACTGTGTGTATTATCCCTGTACTGTGACATCACTGTGTGTATTATCCCTGTACTGTGACATCACTGTGTGTATTATCCCTGTACTGTGACATCACTGTGTGTATTATCCTATATTGTGACATCACTGTGTGTATTATCCCTGTACTGTGACATCACTGTGTGTATTATCTCTGTACTGTGACATCACTGTGTGTATTATCCTATATTGTGACATCACTGTGTGTATTATCCTGTACTGTGACATCACTGTGTGTATTATCCTGTACTGTGACATCACTGTGTGTATTATCTCTGTACTGTGACATCACTGTGTGTATCATCCCTGTACTGTGACATCACTGTGTGTATTATCTCTGTACTGTGACATCACTGTGTGTATTATCCTATATTGTGACATCACTGTGTGTATTATCCCTGTACTGTGACATCACTGTGTGTATTATCTCTGTACTGTGACATCACTGTGTGTATTATCCTGTACTGTGACATCACTGTGTGTATTATCCCTGTACTGTGACATCACTGTGTGTATTATCCCTGTACTGTGACATCACTGTGTGTATTATCCTATACTGTGACATCACTGTGTGTATTATCCCTGTACTGTGACATCACTGTGTGTATTATCTCTGTACTGTGACATCACTGTGTGTATTATCCTATATTGTGACATCACTGTGTGTATTATCCTGTACTGTGACATCACTGTGTGTATTATCTCTGTACTGTGACATCACTGTGTGTATTATCCCTGTACTGTGACATCACTGTGTGTATTATCTCTGTACTGTGACATCACTGTGTGTATTATCCTGTATTGTGACATCACTGTGTGTATTATCCCTGTAGTGTGACATCACTGTATGTATTATCTCTGTACTGTGACATCACTGTGTGTATTATCCTATACTGTGACATCACTGTGTGTATTATCCCTGTACTGTGACATCACTTTGTGTATTATCTCTGTACTGTGACATCACTGTGTGTATTATCCTATACTGTGACATCACTGTGTGTATTATCCCTGTACTGTGACATCACTGTGTGTATTATCCCTGTACTGTGACATCACTGTGTGTATTATCCCTGTACTGTGACATCACTGTGTGTATTATCCCTGTACTGTGACATCACTGTGTGTATTATCTCTGTACTGTGACATCACTGTGTGTATTATCCCTGTACTGTGACATCACTGTGTGTATTATCTCTGTACTGTGACATCACTGTGTGTATTATCCCTGTACTGTGACATCACTGTGTGTATTATCCTGTACTGTGACATCACTGTGTGTATTATCCCTGTACTGTGACATCACTGTGTGTATTATCCTGTACTGTGACATCACTGTGTGTATTATCTCTGTACTGTGACATCACTGTGTGTATTATCCCTGTACTGTGACATCACTGTGTGTATTATCCTGTACTGTGACATCACTGTGTGTATTATCCTGTACTGTGACATCACTGTGTGTATTATCCCTGTACTGTGACATCACTGTGTGTATTATCTCTGTACTGTGACATCACTGTGTGTATTATCCCTGTACTGTGACATCACTGTGTGTATTATCCCTGTACTGTGACATCACTTTGTGTATTATCCCTGTACTGTGACATCACTGTGTGTATTATCCTATACTGTGACATCACTGTGTGTATTATCCCTGTACTGTGACATCACTGTGTGTATTATCCCTGTACTGTGACATCACTTTGTGTATTATCCCTGTACTGTGACATCACTGTGTGTATTATCCTATACTGTGACATCACTGTGTGTATTATCCCTGTACTGTGACATCACTGTGTGTATTATCCCTGTACTGTGACATCACTGTGTGTTTTATCCCTGTACTGTGACATCACTGTGTGTATTATCCCTGTACTGTGACATCACT
Organism: Leptodactylus fuscus; assembly: GCF_031893055.1. Taxonomy (NCBI): domain Eukaryota; kingdom Metazoa; phylum Chordata; class Amphibia; order Anura; family Leptodactylidae; genus Leptodactylus; species Leptodactylus fuscus. Next base: position 25,446,194 of record NC_134273.1, on the reverse strand, counting down.
GTGTGTATTATCTCTGTACTGTGACATCACTGTGTGTATTATCCCTGTACTGTGACATCACTGTGTGTATTATCTCTGTACTGTGACATCACTGTGTGTATTATCCCTGTACTGTGACATCACTGTGTGTATTATCCTGTACTGTGACATCACTGTGTGTATTATCCCTGTACTGTGACATCACTGTTTGTATTATCCTGTACTGTGACATCACTGTGTGTATTATCTCTGTACTGTGACATCACTGTGTGTATTATCCCTGTACTGTGACATCACTGTGTGTATTATCCTGTACTGTGACATCACTGTGTGTATTATCCTGTACTGTGACATCACTGTGTGTATTATCCCTGTACTGTGACATCACTGTGTGTATTATCCCTGTACTGTGACATCACTTTGTGTATTATCCCTGTACTGTGACATCACTGTGTGTATTATCCCTGTACTGTGACATCACTGTGTGTATTATCTCTGCACTGTGACATCACTGTGTGTATTATCCTGTATTGTGACATCACTGTGTGTATTATCCCTGTAGTGTGACATCACTGTATGTATTATCTCTGTACTGTGACATCACTGTGTGTATTATCTCTGTACTGTGACATCACTGTGTGTATTATCCTATATTGTGACATCACTGTGTGTATTATCTCTGTACTGTGACATCACTGTGTGTATTATCTCTGTACTGTGACATCACTGTGTGTATTATCCCTGTATTGTGACATCACTGTGTGTATTATCCCTGTACTGTGACATCACTGTGTGTATTATCTCTGTACTGTGACATCACTGTGTGTATTATCCTATACTGTGACATCACTGTGTGTATTATCTCTGTACTGTGACATCACTGTGTGTATTATCTCTGTACTGTGACATCACTGTGTGTATTATCCCTGTACTGTGACATCACTGTGTGTATTATCCTGTACTGTGACATCACTGTGTGTATTATCCCTGTACTTTGACATCACTGTGTGTATTATCCCTGTACTGTGACATCACTGTGTGTATTATCCTGTACTGTGACATCACTGTGTGTATTATCTCTGTACTGTGACATCACTGTGTGTATTATCCCTGTACTGTGACATCACTGTGTGTATTATCCTGTACTGTGACATCACTGTGTGTATTATCCCTGTACTGTGACATCACTGTGTGTATTATCCCTGTACTGTGACATCACTGTGTGTATTATCCCTGTACTGTGACATCACTGTGTGTATTATCCCTGTACTGTGACATCACTGTGTGTATTATCCCTGTACTGTGACATCACTGTGTGTATTATCTCTGTACTGTGACATCACTGTGTGTATTATCTCTGTACTGTGACATCACTGTGTGTATTATCCCTGTACTGTGACATCACTGTGTGTATTATCCCTGTACTGTGACATCACTGTGTGTATTATCCTGTACTGTGACATCACTGTATGTATTATCCCTGTACTGCGACATCACTGTGTGTATTATCCCTGTACTGTGACATCACTGTGTGTATTATCTCTGTACTGTGACATCACTGTGTGTATTATCCTATATTGTGACATCACTGTGTGTATTATCCTGTACTGTGACATCACTGTGTGTATTATCCCTGTACTGTGACATCACTGTGTGTATTATCCTGTACTGTGACATCACTGTGTGTATTATCTCTGTACTGTGACATCACTGTGTGTATTATCCCTGTACTGTGACATCACTGTGTGTATTATCCTGTACTGTGACATCACTGTGTGTATTATCCCTGTACTGTGACATCACTGTGTGTATTATCCCTGTACTGTGACATCACTGTGTGTATTATCCCTGTACTGTGACATCACTGTGTGTATTATCCCTGTACTGTGACATCACTGTGTGTATTATCCCTGTACTGTGACATCACTGTGTGTATTATCTCTGTACTGTGACATCACTGTGTGTATTATCTCTGTACTGTGACATCACTGTGTGTATTATCCCTGTACTGTGACATCACTGTGTGTATTATCCTGTACTGTGACATCACTGTATGTATTATCCCTGTACTGTGACATCACTGTGTGTATTATCCCTGTACTGTGACATCACTGTGTGTATTATCTCTGTACTGTGACATCACTGTGTGTATTATCCTATATTGTGACATCACTGTGTGTATTATCCTGTACTGTGACATCACTGTGTGTATTATCTCTGTACTGTGACATCACTGTGTGTATTATCCCTGTACTGTGACATCACTGTGTGTATTATCCCTGTACTGTGACATCACTGTGTGTATTATCCCTGTACCGTGACATCACTGTGTGTATTATCCCTGTACTGTGACATCACTGTGTGTATTATCCTGTACTGTGACATCACTGTATGTATTATCCTGTACTGTGACATCACTGTGTGTATTATCCTGTACTGTGACATCACTGTGTGTATTATCCCTGTACTGTGACATCACTGTGTGTATTATCCCTGTACTGTGACATCACTGTGTGTATTATCCTATATTGTGACATCACTGTGTGTATTATCCCTGTACTGTGACATCACTGTGTGTATTATCTCTGTACTGTGACATCACTGTGTGTATTATCCTATATTGTGACATCACTGTGTGTATTATCCTGTACTGTGACATCACTGTGTGTATTATATCTGTACTGTGACATCACTGTGTGTATTATCCTATATTGTGACATCACTGTGTGTATTATTCTGTACTGTGACATCACTGTGTGTATTATCTCTGTACTTTGACATCACTGTGTGTATCATCCCTGTACTGTGACATCACTGTGTGTATTATCTCTGTACTGTGACATCACTGTGTGTATTATCCTATATTTTGACATCACTGTGTGTATTATCCCTGTACTGTGACATCACTGTGTGTATTATCTCTGTACTGTGACATCACTGTGTGTATTATTCTGTACTGTGACATCACTGTGTGTATTATCCCTGTACTGTGACATCACTGTGTGTATTATCCCTGTACTGTGACATCACTGTGTGTATTATCCTATACTGTGACATCACTGTGTTTATTATCCCTGTACTGTGACATCACTGTGTGTATTATCCTATATTGTGACATCACTGTGTGTATTATCCTGTACTGTGACATCACTGTGTGTATTATCTCTGTACTGTGACATCACTGTGTGTATTATCCTATATTGTGACATCACTGTGTGTATTATCCTGTACTGTGACATCACTGTGTGTATTATCTCTGTACTGTGACATCACTGTGTGTATCATCCCTGTACTGTGACATCACTGTGTGTATTATCTCTGTACTGTGACATCACTGTGTGTATTATCCTATATTGTGACATCACTGTGTGTATTATCCCTGTACTGTGACATCACTGTGTGTATTATCTCTGTACTGTGACATCACTGTGTGTATTATCCTATACTGTGACATCACTGTGTGTATTATCCCTGTACTGTGACATCACTGTGTGTATTATCTCTGTACTGTGACATCACTGTGTGTATTATCCCTGTACTGTGACATCACTGTGTGTATTATCCCTGTACTGTGACATCACTGTGTGTATTATCCCTGTACTGTGACATCACTGTGTGTATTATCCTATATTGTGACATCACTGTGTGTATTATCCTGTACTGTGACATCACTGTGTGTATTATCTCTGTACTGTGACATCACTGTGTGTATTATCCTATATTGTGACATCACTGTGTGTATTATCCTGTACTGTGACATCACTGTGTGTATTATCTCTGTACTGTGACATCACTGTGTGTATTATCCCTGTACTGTGACATCACTGTGTGTATTATCCCTGTACTGTGACATCACTGTGTGTATTATCCCTGTACTGTGACATCACTGTGTGTATTATCCTGTACTGTGACATCACTGTATGTATTATCCCTGTACTGTGACATCACTGTGTGTATTATCCCTGTACTGTGACATCACTGTGTGTATTATCCCTGTACTGTGACATCACTGTGTGTATTATCCCTGTACTGTGACATCACTGTGTGTATTATCCCTGTACTGTGACATCACTGTGTGTATTATCCTGTACTGTGACATCACTGTATGTATTATCCCTGTACTGTGACATCACTGTGTGTATTATCCCTGTACTGTGACATCACTGTGTGTATTATCCCTGTACTGTGACATCACTGTGTGTATTATCCCTGTACTGTGACATCACTGTGTGTTTTATCCCTGTACTGTGACATCACTGTGTGTATTATCCCTGTACTGTGACATCACTGTGTGTATTATCTCTGTACTGTGACATCACTGTGTGTATTATCCCTGTACTGTGACATCACTGTGTGTATTATCTCTGTACTGTGACATCACTGTGTGTATTATCCCTGTACTGTGACATCACTGTGTGTATTATCCTGTACTGTGACATCACTGTGTGTATTATCCCTGTACTGTGACATCACTGTGTGTATTATCCTGTACTGTGACATCACTGTGTGTATTATCTCTGTACTGTGACATCACTGTGTGTATTATCCCTGTACTGTGACATCACTGTGTGTATTATCCTGTACTGTGACATCACTGTGTGTATTATCCTGTACTGTGACATCACTGTGTGTATTATCCCTGTACTGTGACATCACTGTGTGTATTATCCCTGTACTGTGACATCACTTTGTGTATTATCCCTGTACTGTGACATCACTGTGTGTATTATCCCTGTACTGTGACATCACTGTGTGTATTATCTCTGCACTGTGACATCACTGTGTGTATTATCCTGTATTGTGACATCACTGTGTGTATTATCCCTGTAGTGTGACATCACTGTATGTATTATCTCTGTACTGTGACATCACTGTGTGTATTATCTCTGTACTGTGACATCACTGTGTGTATTATCCTATATTGTGACATCACTGTGTGTATTATCTCTGTACTGTGACATCACTGTGTGTATTATCTCTGTACTGTGACATCACTGTGTGTATTATCCCTGTATTGTGACATCACTGTGTGTATTATCCCTGTACTGTGACATCACTGTGTGTATTATCTCTGTACTGTGACATCACTGTGTGTATTATCCTATACTGTGACATCACTGTGTGTATTATCTCTGTACTGTGACATCACTGTGTGTATTATCTCTGTACTGTGACATCACTGTGTGTATTATCCCTGTACTGTGACATCACTGTGTGTATTATCCTGTACTGTGACATCACTGTGTGTATTATCCCTGTACTGTGACATCACTGTGTGTATTATCCCTGTACTGTGACATCACTGTGTGTATTATCCTGTACTGTGACATCACTGTGTGTATTATCTCTGTACTGTGACATCACTGTGTGTATTATCCCTGTACTGTGACATCACTGTGTGTATTATCCTGTACTGTGACATCACTGTGTGTATTATCCCTGTACTGTGACATCACTGTGTGTATTATCCTGTACTGTGACATCACTGTGTGTATTATCTCTGTACTGTGACATCACTGTGTGTATTATCCCTGTACTGTGACATCACTGTGTGTATTATCCTGTACTGTGACATCACTGTGTGTATTATCCTGTACTGTGACATCACTGTGTGTATTATCCCTGTACTGTGACATCACTGTGTGTATTATCCCTGTACTGTGACATCACTTTGTGTATTATCCCTGTACTGTGACATCACTGTGTGTATTATCCCTGTACTGTGACATCACTGTGTGTATTATCTCTGCACTGTGACATCACTGTGTGTATTATCCTGTATGTGACATCACTGTGTGTATTATCCCTGTAGTGTGACATCACTGTGTGTATTATCTCTGTACTGTGACATCACTGTGTGTATTATCTCTGTACTGTGACATCACTGTGTGTATTATCCTATACTGTGACATCACTGTGTGTATTATCTCTGTACTGTGACATCACTGTGTGTATTATCTCTGTACTGTGACATCACTGTGTGTATTATCCCTGTATTGTGACATCACTGTGTGTATTATCCCTGTACTGTGACATCACTGTGTGTATTATCTCTGTACTGTGACATCACTGTGTGTATTATCCTTTACTGTGACATCACTGTGTGTATTATCTCTGTACTGTGACATCACTGTGTGTATTATCCTGTACTGTGACATCACTGTGTGTATTATCCCTGTACTGTGACATCACTGTGTGTATTATCCTGTACTGTGACATCACTGTGTGTATTATCCCTGTACTGTGACATCACTGTGTGTATTATCCCTGTACTGTGACATCACTGTGTGTATTATCCTGTACTGTGACATCACTGTGTGTATTATCTCTGTACTGTGACATCACTGTGTGTATTATCCCTGTACTGTGACATCACTGTGTGTATTATCCTGTACTGTGACATCACTGTGTGTATTATCCCTGTACTGTGACATCACTGTGTGTATTATCCCTGTACTGTGACATCACTGTGTGTATTATCCCTGTACTGTGACATCACTGTGTGTATTATCCCTGTACTGTGACATCACTGTGTGTATTATCCCTGTACTGTGACATCACTGTGTGTATTATCTCTGTACTGTGACATCACTGTGTGTATTATCCTGTACTGTGACATCACTGTGTGTATTATCCCTGTACTGTGACATCACTGTGTGTATTATCCCTGTACTGTGACATCACTGTGTGTATTATCCTGTACTGTGACATCACTGTGTGTATTATCCCTGTACTGCTGACATCACTGTGTGTATTATCCCTGTACTGTGACATCACTGTGTGTATTATCTCTGTACTGTGACATCACTGTGTGTATTATCCTGTACTGTGACATCACTGTGTGTATTATCCTGTACTGTGACATCACTGTGTGTATTATCCCTGTACTGTGACATCACTGTGTGTATTATCCTGTACTGTGACATCACTGTGTGTATTATCTCTGTACTGTGACATCACTGTGTGTATTATCCCTGTACTGTGACATCACTGTGTGTATTATCCTGTACTGTGACATCACTGTGTGTATTATCCCTGTACTGTGACATCACTGTGTGTATTATCCTGTACTGTGACATCACTGTGTGTATTATCCCTGTACTGTGACATCACTGTGTGTATTATCCCTGTACTGTGACATCACTGTGTGTATTATCCCTGTACTGTGACATCACTGTGTGTATTATCTCTGTACTGTGACATCACTGTGTGTATTATCTCTGTACTGTGACATCACTGTGTGTATTATCCCTGTACTGTGACATCACTGTGTGTATTATCCTGTACTGTGACATCACTGTATGTATTATCCCTGTACTGTGACATCACTGTGTGTATTATCCCTGTACTGTGACATCACTGTGTGTATTATCTCTGTACTGTGACATCACTGTGTGTATTATCCCTATACTGTGACATCACTGTGTGTATTATCCTGTACTGTGACATCACTGTGTGTATTATCTCTGTACTGTGACATCACTGTGTGTATTATCCCTGTACTGTGACATCACTGTGTGTATTATCCCTGTACTGTGACATCACTGTGTGTATTATCCCTGTACCTGTGACATCACTGTGTGTATTATCCCTGTACTGTGACATCACTGTGTGTATTATCCTGTACTGTGACATCACTGTATGTATTATCCTGTACTGTGACATCACTGTGTGTATTATCCTGTACTGTGACATCACTGTGTGTATTATCCCTGTACTGTGACATCACTGTGTGTATTATCTCCTGTACTGTGACATCACTGTGTGTATTATCCTATATTGTGACATCACTGTGTGTATTATCCCTGTACTGTGACATCACTGTGTGTATTATCTCTGTACTGTGACATCACTGTGTGTATTATCCTATACTTGTGACATCACTGTGTGTATTATCCTGTACTGTGACATCACTGTGTGTATTATCTCTGTACTGTGACATCACTGTGTGTATTATCCTATATTGTGACATCACTGTGTGTATTATCCTGTACTGTGACATCACTGTGTGTATTATCTCTGTACTTGACATCACTGTGTGTATTATCCCTGTACTGTGACATCACTGTGTGTATTATCTCTGTACTGTGACATCACTGTGTGTATTATCCTATATTGTGACATCACTGTGTGTATTATCCCTGTACTGTGACATCACTGTGTGTATTATCTCTGTACTGTGACATCACTGTGTGTATTATCCTGTACTGTGACATCACTGTGTGTATTATCCCTGTACTGTGACATCACTGTGTGTATTATCCCTGTACTGTGACATCACTGTGTGTATTATCCTATACTGTGACATCACTGTGTGTATTATCCCTGTACTGTGACATCACTGTGTGTATTATCCTATATTGTGACATCACTGTGTGTATTATCCTGTACTGTGACATCACTGTGTGTATTATCTCTGTACTGTGACATCACTGTGTGTATTATCCTATATTGTGACATCACTGTGTGTATTATCCTGTACTGTGACATCACTGTGTGTATTATCTCTGTACTGTGACATCACTGTGTGTATTATCCTGTACTGTGACATCACTGTGTGTATTATCTCTGTACTGTGACATCACTGTGTGTATTATCCTATACTGTGACATCACTGTGTGTATTATCCCTGTACTGTGACATCACTGTGTGTATTATCTCTGTACTGTGACATCACTGTGTGTATTATCCTATACTGTGACATCACTGTGTGTATTATCCCTGTACTGTGACATCACTGTGTGTATTATCTCTGTACTGTGACATCACTGTGTGTATTATCCCTGTACTGTGACATCACTGTGTGTATTATCCCTGTACTGTGACATCACTGTGTGTATTATCCCTGTACTGTGACATCACTGTGTGTATTATCCTATATTGTGACATCACTGTGTGTATTATCCTGTACTGTGACATCACTGTGTGTATTATCTCTGTACTGTGACATCACTGTGTGTATTATCCTATATTGTGACATCACTGTGTGTATTATCCTGTACTGTGACATCACTGTGTGTATTATCTCTGTACTGTGACATCACTGTGTGTATTATCCTGTACTGTGACATCACTGTGTGTATTATCCCTGTACTGTGACATCACTGTGTGTATTATCTCTGTACTGTGACATCACTGTGTGTATTATCCTGTACTGTGACATCACTGTGTGTATTATCCTGTACTGTGACATCACTGTGTGTATTATCCCTGTACTGTGACATCACTGTGTGTATTATCCCTGTACTGTGACATCACTGTGTGTATTATCCTGTACTGTGACATCACTGTGTGTATTATCTCTGTACTGTGACATCACTGTGTGTATTATCCTGTACTGTGACATCACTGTGTGTATTATCCTGTACTGTGACATCACTGTGTGTATTATCTCTGTACTGTGACATCACTGTGTGTATTATCCCTGTACTGTGACATCACTGTGTGTATTATCCTGTACTGTGACATCACTGTGTGTATTATCCTGTACTGTGACATCACTGTGTGTATTATCTCTGTACTGTGACATCACTGTGTGTATTATCCCTTTACTTGTGACATCACTGTGTGTATTATCCTGTACTGTGACATCACTGTGTGTATTATCCTAGTACTGTGACATCACTGTGTGTATTATGCTGTACTGTGACATCACTGTGTGTATTATCTCTGTACTGTGACATCACTGTGTGTATTATCCTATATTGTGACATCACTGTGTGTATTATCCTGTACTGTGACATCACTGTGTGTATTATCTCTGTACTGTGACATCACTGTGTGTAATTATCCTGATACTGTGACATCACTGTGTGTATTATCCCTGTACTGTGACATCACTGTGTGTATTATCTCTGTACTGTGACATCACTGTGTGTATTATCCCTGTACTGTGACATCACTGTGTGTATTATCCCTGTACTGTGACATCACTGTGTGTATTATCCTGTACTGTGACATCACTGTA